>NC_132876.1:124221790-124559898 GCF_048164855.1 Canis lupus baileyi
GTCATCACCATCACCATCATCTCCATCCTCATCCACATCCTCATCACCATCATCATCCTTGTCATCACCATCACCATCATCACCATCCTCATCCACATCCTCCTCCTCCTCATCATCATCCTTGTCATCACCATCACCATCATCTCCATCCTCATCCACATCCTCATCACCATCATCATCCTTGTCATCACCATCACCATCATCATTGCCATGTTACAAGAGAGGAAACTAAACCTCACAGTAGTCCAACCTCCCCCAGCATCACAGAACTAATCATCAATGGCCGCATCATTCATGCCCAGTATCTCCCAGTACAAAGCTTTTCCCTCTCTGCCTACTGGTGCTACAGCATGGCGGAAACCTTCCTTCAAAGACATACACAGCTGGCCCTTTCTTCCCTTCCCTGCTTCCCTTCCTCCAATTTGCTTCCTGGAATGCGGGGACCACCATCCCAGACCATGAGGACAGGAGTCATAACTAGAGCTGGCGAATTGGGGAGGTGCAAGAAGCCTAGTTTCTGAGGAGTCTGACACGGAGCCAGCACACCAGCCCTGGACCATGTACTGCAGGGTCACCTTTACTTGGGAGAGAATCAAACGTAAGTCATTTCAAAGCACTATTGTTTTAGGGTTTCTGTGCCTGCCGAACCTAATCCCAGTGTAGCATTCAAGCTCCACGTACCCTGCAAACCACCTCCCTCATCCCCCAACCCTGTACACAGGTTAAACCCTCCATCTGAACTACTCCAAAGGCAGCTCAGCCATTTCCATAATCTGATTTGCTTTTAATCCACGTTGGAGAGGATAAAATCAGTGACCTTCAAGGACAGCCCTGAATGAAAACTGTCCTTTTGCACCAGCTGAAAATACTGGGGATAGGCATTAGTTTGGAAAGAGCTGGCGCATCATGAGGGATGTCTGAGAAAGCTATTAAAATGCATTTAGAAACCCAGTGTTGCTCTGAAATGCACATTTTCCATCTCTGGTCTGGGTCAGGCCAGCAAAGGATAGAGATGTTTGGCTTGTCGTATCCTTTACCCCACATGCCGTGCCATCCCGTGATCGTCGCTGCTAAATGACTTATCAAGGCTTTCAGACCATCGTCCTGTAAAGCTTCCTAGGAAACGGAATGTCAACCCATCATCAGAGCCCATCTGGCGATGGAGCACGCAGCTCAGAGCCCAACTGGGCATTACAGCATCTCACTCATGCCCTTCTGCCCCTGCATGGTCCTTGCAGGTGGCACAGCCAGTCCTTGGAAGGAGTTCAACATCTCAGGGTGTGTTCCTGACACAATGAAACCCCAGTGGTTACAGGCAGTGGGATGTGGGGCTTGTGTCTGAGGGATGGGGTTCTCGATCACCTGTAGGGTGTTCAACAAGGGGCTCAGAATAAGTCCCACGAGCTCTGAGAAAAGCGCCATGCTGATCCTGGATACATGAGACCCCTCCACAGTATGGTGTTTCCACACGAGATACCTGGGAAATCTGTGGGGTGAGCTCTGTCGTGGACATGCCAAAGGACCAGGATGTGCATCTTTGAAAAGCATAAAGGGCCAGCCGTGGGCTGGTTTCCAACAATGCTGTCAGTAACATGGGCTCAGCATTGACCAGAAAGAGATGCCTGGTTTTTTCACACCCAACATTTAAATGAGTCTTGCAAAGAGCAAGGGTTGAATCCAGTTCAAAGAAGATGGGACTGGAGGGGAAGGATTTCAGAAGAGGCTACAGAAAATTCTAGAGGGCGTAGTGCAACTGTTTGTACAGATAGGCTCATGAGAGTGTAACAGACGATGTCTGTGTGTGTGTGTGCCTGTGTATAAGCATATTGTGTGTCTGTGTGTGTGAACATGCATGTATGTCTGGGTACACATGTGTACATTTGTGTGTGAGTTGGTGTACATGTGTATGTGGTGTCTGCATGTGTGTATGTGTGTGCATGTGTATATTTGTGTGTGTGCATGTCTGTATTGTTGCATATGTATGTAGATTTCTGTGTGTACATATGCATGTGGTGTCTGCACATGTATGATGCATGTGTGTGCATATATGTGCATGTGTGTTTGTGCATGCGTATCTGTATATGTGTGCATATATGTGTGTTTGTGCTTGTATGTGTATAGTTGTGTGCATGTGTATATGTATATGTGTGTCAATGCACTGTGTATGCATGTATGTGTGTTAGTTCATGTATGTGAATGCACTGCGTGTGTATGCATGTGCATGTTCATATGTGCACATGCATGTCATATGTGCATGTCTGTATGCATTGTGTGTGCATATGCATATTTGTATATTGTGTGTATGTGTGCATGTGTGTATGTGTGTTTGTGCATGCATGTATTTGTGTGTGTGCATGGGTATGTGTGCACATGCATGTGTGTGTTTTTCATACGTGTGCATGTGTGTGTGTGTGTGAAGGCAGAGCAGCAGAGTAGTCACGGCGCTTGCTGGCGAGCACTCCAGGGAGCCTAATACACACTCCACTTGTTAGAAAATGTACACGACTCATGAAACAGCATTTTCAGGATAACCTGTCGTATCCTTTACCCCACATGCTGTGCCGTGGGGTAAAGGATATGCTATGAAATTAATAGCGCCCACCACTCCGTCCTCGGCCTGCGCGAGTACTGTCCCTCGCTGAGGCCCCTGTGTTTGCAGCAGTGCAGGGAACATAAAGATGTGCATGGGGGCGCCGGGGTGCCGTGCAAGACCCCGCAGGCCGGGAGCTAGACACTGGGGGCCCAGCTCTCGCTGTCCCAGAGGCTGGAAGTGCTCCATCACGCGGTCGGCGGCGGTGCCTTGGCCCCGGGCTTGCGGACGGCCACTGCCTCGCTGCCTGGTAAATCCGTGTCATTTGCAGCCAGTAGGTTTGTGGTGCTTTGTGAGGACGGCCACTGGAAACTCATGGAGAGCCTGGGGTGGGGGGGGGGCTGAGGACGGGCGAGGGCGGGGGCAGGGTGGCTGGCTCTGTAATGGAAATGAGCACTCGGAAGCTTCCATGAACCTGAACCGACAGACAAAAGCAAATGCAGTGGGGGGGGGGGGGGGGCGGGGGGAGACGTCTATTTGTTAATGTTTTCATTAGCTTGACTCTTCGATGTGGATTTGCCTAGAAGACTCTGTTCCATGAGGGCAGGACTGGTGTGTCCCCACTCGCCCTGGTATGTGCACCCCCGCCTCGCCCGGCACGAGCAGAGGCCCCACGCTGACACGTGGGGCACACGGAAACCCATGCCGGTCCCGTGTGCTCGTCCCATCGCCGCTAGCACAGTGCAACACAGAGCACGGACCGCGCTGCTTTGTGGCCGTATTTCCCGGGACGTCATAAGCTGCCTCCTCGGGAATTATGGTCTCATTTGGACGCGTGTCGAATCCCTTGATTCCCATAAAGCTGATGTTTCGGCCACGCTGATGAGCTTGCACGGAGCAGGTGGTTTAATTCCGCCTCCGCGGATGACACACTTAGGTGGAGGACTTCCCTCCTCTCATCCCGAGTGCAGGCTTCCCCTAACTGTCTCCTCTGGTCACCTTTGGCTCTCCTTCATCTACCCAGGCGGCCACTCGATAAATAATTACTGAATAGAGAGTGAACACGTGCCAGAGCTGTGCCGCGTGGATTTCAAGGCGGCCAACAATGAACGCACGATGAGCCCATGCACTTTGGTTTTGGTGGTTGTTCTTTTTTTGTTGTTGTTTTTTCCTTTTATTCCGGTTCCACGTCTCGATCCTTGTGGGTTTCTGTGACATGAATGCAATTTCCACATCCGGCATTCAAATCTCTGCGGTCATGGAAGAGGCAGCTCAGCCAGGAGCCTTTCCAGCGCAAGAGCAAAACCACTGACCTTGGAGCTGGCCAGCCGTGCTTCTGAGCGCAAGGGCCGTCTGCCACCGTGTGCCCTTGTGCAACTCATGCGTCTCCTAGGAAACCTTGACGTGACTTTTTCTCTTGAAGATGTGAGCGCCATGAGCTGAACTATGTCCTCCCTAAATTCATGTGTTGAAGCCTCATCCCCCAGGACCGCAGAATGGAGCTGTGTTTGGAGGTGGGGTCTTTAAAGACGACTGATGTAAAACGAGGTCAGGAGGGTGGGCCCTGATCCCATAGGAGTGAGGCCCTGATAAGAAGATGGGATGATGTGCACAGAGGGACAACCACATGAGGACGCGAGGAGAACACAGCATCTACACGCCCAGGAGAGAGCCTCATCAACAAAAGCACATCACGGATGGAAATATAACTGCACCCTGGCACTCGTTATGCATCTGTCCACATCTGTCAAAATCCACCCACCTGTGCCCCAAAAAGGGTAGCTTTTCTTGAGCGTAAATGACACCTCAATAACCGTGGATCAGAAAAGAAGGAGCCTGATGGTCTTTATTCCTTCTATCCATTTGCACAACGACGTCAAGTGAGAACCACTAAAGATATGCCTAAGGAGTTCTTTTTTAAAAAATATTTATTTATTCATGAGAGACACAGAGAGAGACAGAGACATAGGCAGAGGGAGAAGCAGGCTCCCTGTGGGGAGCCCAATGGCAGACTTGATCCTGGGTCTCCGGGGTCACGCCCTGAGCCCAAGGCAGATGGTTGACCACTGAGCCACCCAGGGATCCTAGTTCTTTCATCTTTATACAGAAATGTTATGCTTGTAAGACAGTGTTGAAATTATTCTTGTTGTGGATTTTAGCCAAATGAGTATGCTCTTTGGAGATAGTGTGTGGGGTGTGGCGTCCCACATGATCCTACCGACTGCCGTCCTCGTGACAGTTACAGAGCACATGAAAGATGGGCATGAAGGCACCACTTTGTCTTCCTTCATTTGTTCCCCCCCCCCTTGCATATTAAACAAACTATCCTTAGATGACAACGCCAGAGAGCTGGCGGTCCCTAGGGACAATTAAAACCACGTTCCTCTCGTCTGGCATCACGTGTGGGTGAATGTTGTCCCAAAGTGCTGTGAAACACACATGGGATGGCGTTCAACACACCTGCTCCTCTGCAGAAGGCTGGGACTACCTGGCTCTCCCTGGCGCCATGAGAAACGCCCATGCGGTTGATGAGGTCTTCCACGGGGACACAGAGCTGTCCCCGTGGGAGTGATGACTTTATCCATCCCCGGGAACAGATGGGACACGCAGCGTGCCAAGATGCCGGGATCATGCAACACTGCGCTCAGACACCAGCTCGTCTCCCTCAAGCCTGAGGATGGTGCATCCACTTCTATCTTTGGAAATTCTTGATGTTGGGCACAAAATAAATGGCACAGTGGTGGATTATAACCCAAAGCGTAGAATGAGTAACCACGCGTCCGTAGTGATGTAGGTTATTGGTTGAATGAATAAACACATAGCGGAGAAGAGGCATATCTCCCATGGAAATAGATTCCAAATAATTTACCTAAAGAGCCAGTCCTCAGGGAGCCCACACAGGCTGGGCAAGGTGACTTCCTTCCAGAAAATAACCTGGTTCACCAAGGATTTGCTGGGCAGCTCCCACAGCGCAGGCGTTAACTTTCATGCCCGCGATGCAACCACGAGCGCAAACATCCATCTCACCGTCAGGAAGTTACGGGAAGCAACCAGTCCGCGCAGACTCTAAAATCAAATTGGCCAGTGGGTGAAATGGAGGAGAAGGGGTCAGACATGTAAACATGGTGGAGGGGACATCTTCCAGGCTCAAGAGACCAAAATGCTTTGCATTTTGGCAATTAGAACTGGACTCTTTTGATGCTTCTGCACACACGCCTGGGCTGGATTTAAGGCATTCTGGAAGCTCTGATTTTAAGGGACATCTAAGTGTTGCTGCTGTAATTTGATCCCACTTTTCAAAGCGTATGGTGGCCGCTGGGTGTCCTCCCGATGAGCCACATGCAGAGGAAGCCCCACCACTGTGTTGTGAGGGTCACATGCCGATGCCAGGCTGAGCACACACTGCAAGTGCTGGACATCGCAGGCGGGCTTGAATCACGTCTACACAGCGTGCCTCTGCGATCGCACCTTCCCGGATCTGCATGGAAACCGAGGCCCCTGCAAATCCAAGCCTGGATCCTCGCCGTGTCCCTGACTTTCATATCCCTCCCTCTGTTTGTAAGGTCACAATGCAGCTGAGCTAACTTGCACCTAGTTATCTAGAACTGTGCTGAACAGCCTTCCCGGGATGCATCTGTTCCTTGGAAATGCTGGAATCCAGAGCATCGCTGCTCTGACAGCGCACATGGCCTCCGCTGCACTGCCAGCACTTCCTGCAGACTCATTTCTCGGGCTCCGTCTCTAGTTTGTGTCTCTTCCTGCAAATCTGAACAACTCCCACTGCCCTAGAAAGAGCAGGCCATGCACGGTAGGTTGCCTATTGCAATAACCATGATCAGAAACACCATGCTGGTAACGTTTGTGCAACGCGTCATATCTCGAAGGCTTGCAAATACCCTCTCAGCGATTTGCACAGAGGAAAACAGCCCCACTGGAAATCTGCTTGCAAGTATTTCTCCATTTCCCATGGACCTCAGAGCACAAGTGGCAGGGAGGCTGTGGAGAAATGACAAACCTGTGCACAGTTGTTGGGAGTATAAATCAGTACAGCTGCTGCATATGACGGTGTAAGGGTTCATGCGAAAATTACAGAGCTACCACTCAATCCAGCAATTCTACATCTAAATCTTTACCCAAAGGGATGGAAGGCAGGATCTTGAAGCGACAGTTGCACAGCCATGTTTATAGAGCATTAGCAACATTATCCATAGTAGCCAAGTGATGGAAGCAAGACAGGTATCCATGGATGGATAGATGGGTGAATGGATGGATGGATGCATGGCTGCGTGGATGGGTGTATGGATGGATCAATAGGTGGATGGTTGAATGGGTGGTTGGATGAGTAGATGGATGGATGGATGGATGCATGGATGGATGGATGGATGGATGAATGGATGGATGGATGGACAAGCTGATGGATGGACAGATACCTAAATATGTAGATGCATAGACAGATGACTGATACATAAATGATACATGAATACATAGATACATAGATGATGGTTGGATGGGTTGATGGATGGATAGATGGATGGGTGATTGGATGAGTAGATGGGTGGATGGATGGGCAGATAGATAGATATGATGGATGGATGGATGGACGGTTGGATGGATGGATGGATGGACAGATGGATAGGCACACAGAATGTGAGATTTTGATACAACGGAACATTATTCAACCATAAAACCAGGAGGGAATTCTGACACCTGCTACAGCGTGGATCAGCCTTGAGGACATGATGCTTAGTCAAAGAAGCCAGACACAAAGGGCCATATATTGTATCACCCCATTTATATGGAATATCCAGGTTGGGAAAATGCGTAGGGTCGGAAAGAACCATGGTGGGCACTAGGGGCTGGTGAAGGGGGGATGGGGACTTAGTGTTTCATGGAGGGAGAGGGACCAGCAGATTCCCCACTGAGCAGGGAGCCTGATGCAGGACTTGATCCCAGGACCCAGGGATCATGACCTGAGTTGAAGGCAGACGTTTAACCTACTGAATCACCTGGGTACCACAATAATTTTTTTTAAATTTCAAGCCTGCATCCTAGACATTCCTCATTGCTCCACTACAACCAGGAAGCTGGCATGATTGCTTCCACGTCAATCAGTAACAGAAGGGACACAGACGTGAAGGAGGGATGCAAACGCCCAGTAACTAAAACTAAAAGGAAGACAGAGGCACCCACATCCGTGCTCGCCAGCAGTTTGCGGACCTTGGCTTTGCTTCCCGTTGTGAGCACCTATTGGCTCCAGTGTCCTCCATGTGCTAACAATCCATGATGACTGTCACCAGTCATCAAGATCTTTAGAAAAGAACATGCACGTGTGCATTCCTCCTCTGGCTTTCCCTCCCCAGGGTCAGGGGTTGCTGAAAGCACCATGTGCCTTGTATCAGGCTCTTTCCCCACACGGGGTGGCTTCCCCTGGGGCGGGGGGTGAGAACAGGAGGGCACGTCTAAGATTTAAGGAGCCCATTATAAGTAATGTTTGCTGCTGTAAATTAGCATAAACATAATGCATCCAGCGTGTGTATTTAGTATCCTCCACTCTTTGGGGATGGGACTGTCCCAGGACTAAGGTCCAGGTTCCTTCTGGGGCTCCAGGGGACAATCCATTCCTTGCCTTTTTTAGCCTCGAGAGACCACCCACCATC
This sequence comes from Canis lupus baileyi, assembly GCF_048164855.1. Taxonomy (NCBI): domain Eukaryota; kingdom Metazoa; phylum Chordata; class Mammalia; order Carnivora; family Canidae; genus Canis; species Canis lupus. The sequence goes on from NC_132876.1 coordinate 124,229,978, forward strand.
CTTGGCTGGGGGACTCTTCTTCTGCCTGCAAGGCTAGCAGTGGGTGTTTCAGTTCATCACACATGACATCACCCTGACCTTCTTCCTGCCTCCCTCATCTGCTTAGAAGGACCCGTGGGATCCCATTGAGTCCATCTGGATCATTCAGGACCATCTCCATCTCAACTCAGTGGGCACCAGGGTGGCTCAGTGGTTGAGCACCCACCTTTGGCTCAGGGCATGATCCCAGGGTGCTGGGATGGAGTCCTGCATCGAGCTCCCTGCATGGAGCCTGCTTCTCCTTGTTCCTGTGTCTCTGCCTCTCTTTCTATGTCTCTCATGAATAAATAAATAAATTTTAAAAAAAAAGTCAAGTCAGTATCAAGTCTCATTCCCTCGCAAACGTAATTCCCTTTGGACCTGTAAGATAACACACTCACAGGTCCTGGGATTAGGGATGAGGACACAGGCACCTTTGAGGATCCTGATTCTGCCCACTAAGGGATAGAGATGGGACCTAGACCCAAGGCTCTTGATGTCATTCATTTCCTAACTCATTAATTTCCCACCGAAACTTTCCCATAAACTCTCACGATTCCCACCAGGCTCTTCAAACAATGGAACAAGGCTTTCACAGAAAGCTGATTTTTCTTAAGAAAACCCAGAGCCATGACCACCGCACGAAAGATGTGAAAACACTTGTCCCCTGAAACGCTCATTCAGACAGAAAGCCGCTCCACTGAAGATAAATCATGTGCACGGAGGAAATAAAACCCAGATGACTGCTTTCCTCCGGCATGTTTGCTCACGCCATGGCAGGCCCAGATGCATCCCTCGGGCTGCGATCGTCAGGCTGCAGAGCCCCGTGACTCAGTTTTTCTAAAGAGCCAGGATGGCTTGGAGTGTCCTGACACACGAGAGAGTAAATGTTCCCGGGAAAATGAGATCACCTCTCCTGCTCCCTAACAGAGCTTCATGGCAGACACATTCTCTCATTTCATTTTGCGTGTGTTTGTTGGAAATATAAACATTTAATTTTTTCCTGGTTTACTGACATAAAATTGGCATACAACATTGGGTGAGCTTAAGGACTTACACAATACTGATGTCAGTTACGTGAAGACACGTGTCTTGTTGCACGTCGTGTGTGTCAGATTATAATGACAATGATGCGTTGACATATAACATGGTTCTGACACCTCACATTTTCTTATATATCCTGTTGGGTGTAGATTATGGAAATCACATGTTGTGACATATAACATAGGTTGTTATATACCAGTTACGAGGTCACGTTATATGTGAATCATCATGACAGTGATGTCATGACCCACAATGTTGTACGCCATGTTCCATGTCAATTATACGCATGTCACGTCACAGCAAGATGACTTGATACCCACACACGCTGTGAAATGACCTAGCATGATGGGATGGGTTATTAACACCTCCATCCCTCACCTAATCACCATTTCTGTTTTGTGATGGGGACATCTAAGGTCTGCTCTCTTCGCAAGTCTGAAGCCTACAACGTAGTCTGATTCAAGATGGCACACAGCACACAACAGAGTGGGAGTCTCGCCGTTGCCTCTTCACCTGTAGGTAGGTACTCATGCACTTTGGCACATTCTGGGCTCATCAACCAAGGCCCTGAGAGTTTTTAATCCAAACACATTACATCAGGAAGGGCTACGGAGGCTCTGCCCGGGGACAGGCTGACAGGTGTCTCTGGGAAAGTAACTGACCCCATGAATGTTCTTGGATGACGTCCATGTTGGGAAGTAAGGTGTTTGTGTCAAGCAATTATTTTAATTGTTTGCTATAATTCAATGCCATTTCGTTGGTGTGGATGGTTGCCCATATCTGAACACAGTGAGACATAGCAAAGCTCTTTATCTGGAAAGAAAGAAAGGGACGGAGAGAACGAAGGAAGGACACCATTCTGTCCTAAATCACAGATACTTTCTGCACCAGCTGTGGAAGTTCTTGTGCCACAAATAGAGGAAAATGAACCAGAATAAAGGACAGGACCCACAAAGCCACACAGAGCTTAAGGAGGAAGCAACACCTACGTGCAAATTTCAATGAGAGTATTATATGTTGGCTACTTGGATTAACACAAAAAATAAAGAAATAAATGACAGTCAATTCCTACAAAGTAGTGCATCAACAGTAAACCCTAGAGAGTAGAAGGATGATGTACAGATTTCAAGCCAGAGTGGGAGAAAACCAGAACAAAGTCCTCAAATAGTATAACAGAATTAAAAGAAAGATTAAAATAAATAGAAATAATACAAGAAACGGAAAAAAATACCACTGTCAGTATATCAGACCTACTAGAAATTCATCTTAATCAGTTAATTAAAGAAAAAAGGTCAAATTAAATGTGACTCTGACTCTGTAGGTGTATTTTTAATCTGACTAAATTCTGTTTATGTAATAAACCAAATTACACAAAATGGTTAAAAACGAAAGGCTAAATAAATAGAAATATCAAGCAAGGGCAGATCCCAATCCTGCTGGCAAAGCACCATTAATTCACAACACAGTCAAGACAGAGAAGAATTCTACCTTGAAGAAAATAAAACTTCACAGAAGTGATGTAACACATTCACACTTGGGTGCATGCAGATCCGTGAAACGGAAACGTGTAAAACATGACAGGATAGCAAAAAGCAACATGGCGACATTTATCAACATGTTTAGAGGACAAATAATTTATTTTTTAAAGATTTTATTAATTCATGAGAGACACAGAGAGAGAGAGGCAGAAACACAGGCAGAGGGAGAAGCAGGCTCCATGCAGGGAGCCCGATGCAGGACTTGAACCCAGGACCCGGGGTCACGCCCTGAGCTAAAGACAGATGCTCAACCTCTGAGCCATCCAGGGGCCCCAAGGACAAGTATTTTATAGGATAAAAAATTCCGATTGCAGACAGTCATTTTGTACAACAATTGATGTGCAAGCACACATTATCATCACAAGTATCTATAAATGATTTTCTAAGCAAATATATAATTGCAAATATATTTATTTTTGTGTGCATGTGATATATATGCATACATCACACATACACAAATATTTTTAAAATAATATTGTTTGGTTATATATATAAAGTTATTTCTATATATGTGCACAGGATCTATCTATATCACATGTACACAAATTATAAAATGTGTATATATATATGGTTTGGATACGTATTTAAAATATATATTTAAAATTGAATGTGTATTTAAAATTAAAACATGTTACCTATTTATAGTACATGTACACAAATATATATAAAATGTGTGTATATATAGAGGGTTTCAATATGTATCTCCAATATTACTTAGACATACACACAGTATCTTTATCACATGTACATAAATATACATGAAACATATATATAGTTTGTATATATATGTTGAAAATTATATATATACACATTATCTATTTATGGAACCTGTACACAAATATATATAAAATATATATATTTATATGGTTTGGATATATATATAATTAAATATACATTCTAGCCATATCACATGTACACAAATGTACATATAATGTATATATGGTTTAGATATATATTTAAAATAATATATATACATGTTATCTATTTATAGAACTTGTACACAAGGATATATAAAATGTATATATATATATAGGGTTGGGATACATATATATCTAAAATTATCCATATACAAAAAAATAAAATAAATTTATTTATATATACACATAATATATCACATGTGCAATAATATATATAAAATGTATATATATGATTTGGATATGTATATCTAAAATTAAATATATATACATTCTCTATTTATTATACATTTACATAAATATATAAAAAATGTACATATATTGGGTGCCTGGCTGGCTCAGTTGGTGGAATATGTGATTCTTGATCTCAGGGTCATGAGTTTGAGCCCCACACTGAGTGTAGAGATTACTTAAAACTAAATTCTACTCCTGAAACCAATATTATGCTATGTTATCTAACTGAATTCAAATAAAAAATGTTTAAATGATCAGTAACTGTGTACTATAAAAGAAAAAAACTTTAAAAAATAAAACTAAAGGGGATCCCTGGGTGGCGCAGCGGTTTAGTCTGCCTTTGGCCCAGGGCGTGATCCTGGAGACCTGGGATCGAATCCCATGTCGGGCTCCCGGTGCATGGAGCCTGCTTCTCCCTCTGCCTATGTCTCTGTGTCTCTCTCTCTCTCTCTGTGTGACTATCATAAATAAATGAAAATTAAAAAAAAATAAAAATAAAAATAAAGGGGCACCTGGGTGGCTCAGTGGTGGAGCATCTGCCTTCAGCTCAGGGTGTGACCCCAGGGTCCTGGGATCAAGTCCTGCATCGGGCTCCCTTCTCTGTGGGGATCCTGCTTCTCCCTCTGCCTGTGTCTCTGTCTCTCTCTGTGTGTCTCTCATGAATAAATAAATAAAATCTTTAATAAATAAATAAACCTAAAAATAAAATTCTTGGGGTACGTGGCTGGCTCATTCGGTGGAATATATGACTCTTAATCTCAAGGTTGTGAATTCAAGTCCTGTGTTAGGTGTAGAGGTTACCTAAAAATAAAATCTTTCAAAATAAATAAAGGAATAAATAAAAATGAAATAAAATGTGTATATAGTTTTGACATTCTTTCTATATCCACTATTACCTATCTATTGCACATGTATATAAATATTTTAAAAGTATGTGTTTATATATATAAATAGTATGTATATATTAACATGTATATATAATATACATATATATGTGTGTGTGTATATATATGCATATACATACTTTAGATATGTATATACACCAGATAGTATATATATGCATCTCACATGTACACAAATATATGTAAAAGTATATACAGTTTGGATAAATATTTAAAATTATGTTTCTGCAGATACACAGAGTATATGTCCATATATACACATATACACACACATCTGGTTTGTACTCACACACAACATTCCTAGCAGATCGTGAAGCCCGGGGGACAAAGAGAACAAAGGCTTTATGTCGCACACTATTACCTTTTTGAAGAGTGAATAGGTTCAGAAATGACTTGCATAAGTAGAAGAGTAAAAAGAAAGAACAGAGTAAAAGTCAGGAGAATCCTTGTAATAATAACTATGAAGAACCCGCCAACAACCCAATCATGGAAAGACACAAGTGCAGAGTAATGAGAAATAAACCAGGTCATGGAATGGAATGGCTTTTCTAAGAGAAATACCGGACTAAGTCTAGCAAAAAAAAAGGAATGTTTTAGGCATCACTTTGTTGGGATTTCGGTAATGGCTTTGACACAGGTTATAAAATACAGATGCAGGGCGCCTGGGTGACTCTGTCGGGGAAGCGTCTGGCTTCGGCTTGGGTCGTGATCTCAGGATCCTGGGCATGATGTCCAGCTCCCTGTTCAGCAGAGAGTCTGCGTCTCCCTCTCCCTCTCCTCTCACCTCTGGACGTGTACTCTCTCTTTGTAATAAAATCTTTAAAAAATAATTAATTTAATTAAAAAAATAAAATAATATAGATGGAAAATAAGTTCAGGTTCACTGCTGAATGCATAGAAGGGCAATTGTACCCCTAACCGAAAAGCAGGCAGCATAATAACAGTAAGAGACGGGGTCTGGAGACACGCAGGTGTACGTGGTCATGTTATATTGTTAATTCACATGCTATGGGCAAAAATGTGATGCTCCAAAATTCCTATGTTGGGGCCCTAATCCCCAGGACCTCAGAATGTCCTTGTATTTGGACATAGGGTCTTTAAAGGGGTAATTAAAAGCCACAAGGGGGGCCTGTGATCCCATAGGCCAGGCATCCTAGAAGAAGAGATGAGGACACAGACATGCCCAGAAGGACAAGCACGTGAGGACGTGGAGAGAACACCACATCTACACCTGCCCAGGTGAGAGGTGGTGGGAGGAACCAGCTTCAACTCCTCCTGGATCTCAGACTCCCCGTCTCCAAGACCACAAAATGGTGGTGCTTTATTACATCAGCCCGAGTCAACTGGTACGTCATGGTTTTACAAGGAAACGGTTTCATAGATTACAGCAATCCATTTGCCAGCCGGTCCCATTTAGCAATTTGTGGGATATACCAGTAAATTCCAGTGTATGGCCAGTCAATATCGGAACGACATTGAAGATTGAAAAAACTGAATTCTGAAAAAAAAAAAAGAAAGAAAAATTGAATTCTGTGACAAAGAAGTTGAATGCATCCTCAGGCACACTATATTTGCACAAGTATCCACACACACACACACCCGGCCCCGCAAGCAATTCTAAGGGAAGGTCACATTTTTGTGAGATGTATTTGAGTTGAAATGCGTTTATATCCGTTGGCCCCAAAATGTCAATGCAAATATTCACGGCTTTCAGTATTGCTAACCAAACACCACACAGCAAACCAAGTGGGTAATGGTGAAGCAGCCAGCCGCGATCCATAACCAGAAGGTGAGAGGAACCGCAATGGCCCTCGGAACCGACTGCATACAATACCCATGATGCCCTGGTAACAAAGCCACCGTCCCAAAATCGTGGAGATTGCATTGACCTGCTGCTCAAGCGCATCGCCCGCTCCTCTTTGCCACCCTACTGGCAAGGAAAGGGATGAATCAGAATCTTTAGTCAGACTCTAGGAATATGCTCATTTAGGTTTTGTGTATTTTCCATACAGATTCAAGGCAAACAGCCTTTGTTCCTGTTAAAACCCAGAGCCAAAAAAAACAAAAAACAAAAAACAAACAAAAAAAAACAACCCAGAGCCTGAGGGGCCACCATTATTTTCCTGTATGAATCGGAGGTGGGGCTACATTCTCACATGATCCCAGGATTCAAGGATCGGCCTCCCTCCCAAACCGCTGACTGTTTTACAAAGTATCAAAAATACCTCCGCACCACCCATCCCCCACTGCCCTTCTAAAAACTCAAAACGATGCATACACGCCCACAGGGGCAGAGTTTGCACCCAATTTTTGAGTTTTTTGAGATCTTCTGAGATTTTTTTCAGTCCTTTTCATGGGCTCAATATTGCAGAATGAAATCGTGTATTATTATTTTTTTTTATGTCTGTCTTTCTGGAACTGGGAGCTCTCCCAGTGCACAGCTGAGATCCAACATTGTGGCAAGACAAGCAGGCATCATCCACAGATACTTTGTAACCTGGAAGGACCAAAAAGCAACTTGATCCCTGGAGGTGAAAAGCCCGGAGTAATACTTCCAAGCAGATCTCTGTCAGTATCTTTTATTCCTCATATGAGTGAAACCATATGAATGGTTTTCCAACGGGGAAGCCAATGGGGCAGATGGGACCCATCAGCTGGGAAATGTGTCACATGCACAGAATATTAATCCAAGCTACTCCATCAGAAACGGACATTTCTTTTTCAAGTTTTTATTTAAATTCTAGTGAGTTAACATATATGGTAAAATTGGTTTCAGGTGTAGAACCCAGCAAGGCATCATTTTCATACAACACACAGTGCTCATCACAACAAGCACCATCCTCAACACCCGCCACCCACCCAGCCCATCCCCTGTGCATTTTCTTTAATTAATTTATTTCCAAAACAGCAGAAGTGGCCAACCGACTAAGCTAAAAAGTCATGGACTCCCCTCGAATCGAGATGTCGGAGCACATGTGATTCTAGTGATGAGACAGTGTATGTTAATATCCAGATGGTCCCTCGCATGAATTCCCCACATCGCTTGGCCAATTGTCCAATCACTTAGGAATCCGTCCCCATTTATTCCACAGCTTTGTAACCAAGTCCGTGCGGGACAGCAGCCTGGACGTGCATGAAAGGACGGGGCAGCTGGGCCCACATTATTTACAGTTTAGTCAAGAATTGGGGTGTGGCTGTCATGGGGTCTTCAGGCTCTTTCTTATTCCCCAGGCGACCGTATTTGAACCACGGAGGGTGAATGCCTCTGTTTCCCCCAACAGGCTGAGCGGGATGCAGGGTGGCCGTGCAGGAACGTGCGTGGAAATCCCAGCTCTGCATAGGAACCTTGACACATTCTTGGCCTCACATCCCACTGATGACCATGGAGCTTGTGCAACCACGTGGTGCAAAGTCGTGCCGCTGTCTTGTCATCTTCTGATCTCTCTCTGTCCGGCCATATGGGCAGGCTCAGGGTGTGCATACTGGTGGCCATGCATCATTCTCGGGCGACTCGGCAACCACAAGGTCAAGTCCTGTCATCACAGCTGATGCACCACATGATGCACACATGAGCTGTGAGCTCTACTCATTGCAAGGTTGGGCCTGTATCTTGGGCGCTGTGCACATGCAGGGACAGTGGGCCCTTAAAATCTTTCTGGCATGAATGGGACCATGGCCGGGAGACTCTCATCAACCCAGACAGGTGATGGCAAAATGACAAACACTCCCTGTGAAGAATCGGAGCAGTGTTGTCCCTGCGTGGCTCAGTGGGGCCACCATGAGACCTGGTCACAAGCCCTACGTGCCCGACATCTATGTGGATCCCACTCTTTGAGGAATTCACACCTGTTTGCAGTGGAGGTGGCACAAAAGCAGGTGCAGGAAACACATGTTGGTGAAAGAGAGCTGAGAATCTGGGCATAAACCATCCCAGATTCCATTCCATAAGGCTCCAGCGAGGAGCTGGACGAAGCAATGAAGGGGCGATTGCATGGCATTCCTCCATGGAAATGGGGCCGCTGTGGCCAGGCTGCCCTGTAGCCAGCAGCACCTGAGCTCATGGCACCTGCTGCCTCGGTGCCCTGGGGCGGCCAGCACGGATGACCCTGAGCCGCTCGGGTGGCTTAGAACGATGTAAGTGTGCTCTCTATCAGCTTTGGAGCCTGGAATCCCAAACGTGAGGAGTGGCCAGGGCTGGCTCCTCCTGCAGGCCCCAAGGGCAAATCTCTGCCAGGCTTGTGTCCCAGCCTCCGGGGGGCTGCTGGTGCTCCTCTGCGTCCCCTGGCCTGTGCACACCGCACTTCCACCTCTGCCTCTACCTCCCCCGACCTTCCCCCATTCATTACACTTGGAGCCCAGAGACTTCACAATCAGATCCCGCTTTCCTGCAATACCCCGGGGCTCTGATTTCTCGTTTTTTTCAAGGCTCCAACATTGTGCAGAAAAGCTCATGGTGAGCACACAAGTCGGTGACCTTCCTGCGGTTCAGAATTCAGGTTGGGAGCCACCACATACACCTGGATCTCTCCCCTTGCCCGGTTGCAACAGCAGAGAGCCTCCTTTTTGGTGCTATCTCGTTTTGAAGGGTAAGTGCTCCATGTTACGGGAACGACCCGCCGGCTGGCCAGTCAGTGCTCACACTGCAGAGAAGACAGAGCAATGCTGGACAACATCAATCCCAGCAGGGACCGCATCTTGAGTGTGCTGCTGCTCCCGCTGACACCCAGAGCACACACCTGCATGTGGAAGTCTGTGCATCAGGTGAAGAAATACGCCCACACGGCATGGATCTATGCATTCTTTTTATTGATATTTTTTCCCATTTACATTCAACGAATCGACATCTGTGTACGGCATGAATTTTAAAGAGGAGAATGGGAACACTGGTACCTTGCTGGTAACATCCGTGCTTCAGAAGATACAACGTACAAGCCAGCTCTGAGATAGTCTAATTGGTTCGGGGGCCATTTGCCAACCAATGGTGGGTGGTTCCGATTTCCCCTAAAGCAGTCTCCGGCTTGTCGGGACTTCCAAGGGCGGAAGGAGGGCTTGTGGGGATTTCTAATGAGGCAAAAGCCCTTCTATTTTGGATGCACAACAGATGCCCAAGTCCATCAGCCCTAGGGGGGAGTGGAGGGCAAAGGGTTCTAAGCTGCTTTTTGGTTTTTGTTTGAGTTTGTGTTTGTTTTTGTTTTTGTTTTGTTTTATTTAAATTCAATTTCCCCACATATAGTAAAGGGTTTTAAAAGCCCTTGCTGAAGGGGCTCCCAGGTGGCTCAGTTGTTGAGTGTATGCCTTTGGCTCAGGGAGTGACCCCGGGGTCCAGGGATCTAGTCCCACATCGGGATCCCTGTAGGGAGCCTGCTACTCCCTCTGCCTGTGTCTCTGCCTGTCTCTGTGTCTCTCAGGAATAAATAAAAATAAAATGTTTTAAAAATAAAAAAGTCCATGCCCAAATAAGCATTTCTCTGGTGGCAGATGCTGTGGAGCATCTTCTGTGCTTGTTTGCTGCTTAGAGATCTACTTTGGGGCAATGTCTCCTCATATCTTCTACCCATCTTTTTAAAAAACTGGGATTATTTATTGCTTTCTTATGGACTCACAAGAGCTCTTTATATGTTCTAGATGCATGTCCTGGGTCACATACATTCTTCCAAGAAAAAAAAAATGCTTTATTTAAAAAAAAAAATCTTGACCATGTTGCCTGGGGAAATTTTTTTAAAATTTGTTTTGTTTTGTTTTTAACCTTCTGGGAATGTTAACATGAGAAAACAGGAAGGAGAATTTACTACTTTGAAGGGAAAGTGAAAAATCCCTTGGTGCGAGGGGCAAAGCGGTACGAGATAAAGATAATTTATCCTCAGATCCTGAATCTCCTTTGGCTATTCCTGCCATTCACAAATTTCCACAGGTTTGTATTTTTGAGTGCATGCTCCACATAACCTGATTTTTTATTGCTGTAAACAGAAATCGATGCTGACTGTCTCAGTAAAATATTTTGGATATGGAAATTTAAAAAATCATTGTTTCTTTTTTATTGCTTCTTGAGGCATTCAATCTGCATTTCCAAGCCTTTTGAAAGTCCTCTTGAATCTGCCAAAAGCATGTTAGGTCCATAAAATCTATTAATTGCATCCCTAGGCTCATCATCAAAGAGAAAGCTCCTGTCCCTGATCAATATTTTTCTATTACGATAGATATTCAAGCATCAGATATGTCATTTTCAAAACGTTTGCTCGGGGCAGGGACTATGCCCGATGAGCTCGTTGACCCCCTTATAGGGCCGCCCGTGTTCCTGGTGCATGTATGGGTTCAGAGCACAATGGGTTTCCAGGGACTCTTGGATAATCATGGAAGTTTCCGGCGCATCTGCCCTGGAAGACGTGTCTGAGGAGCCGCCCTGGGGCATTACCCATGGGGAAACCCGCCAGGCAGACCGCATTTTGTCTTGACCGGGTTGTGCGCAGTCGACCGGTGAATTGGCCAACCTGGTATCCAACTGGAACCAATCATGATAACCAGGGACTGGATGGCGGGTTCAGGTGGCTGATACCCTGGCGGGAGCTGCTACAAGCAAATCATATGGGAGAATTTTTAAATACCTGCTACCATGTGTGTAGATATTTCTCCCATGGTGCTTGGCAGCGCCAGGATCTACGCACGGCAATGCCTTTGGGATGATCTGCTTGTCTTTGGGCAGAAAAGCCACACCGGTGTGGGCACTTTGCCACTCATCTCTTCCCTCCCATGAGGAAGTCCGCTTTCTGGCACCGAGAATGTGATGGATCCTTTGGACTTTGGCTCTTCCAAAATTTGCCCCCTCCCTCCCTTGCAAAGGATTCCCACCAGCACCTGAAAAACCACCACCCTCTCCAAAGGCAGAAAGTCAACTTCCAATCCTAAAAGAGCTCGCTCTTTCTTTCTTTCTTTCTTTCTTTTTTCTTCCTTTCTTTCTTTCTTTCTTTTTCTTTCTTTCTTTTTTTCTTTCTTTTTTTCTTTCTTCTTTCTTTCTTTCTTTCTTTCTTTCTTTCTTTCTTTCTTTCCTTTCCTTTCCTTAAGATGAGCACTATTGAATTGGGAACGTGTCATGTTGCTGTAGATTTCCAAGACACTGTATTCTTCCTAAATATTCCACTTATAGCTGCTCCTTGCCGGGGGTAGTAGGATGTCAAACGGAAAATTCTAGTATCTGAGAACTAATATCTGAAGTTTTCCTACTTTTTCTGTTTGTTTTTTAGATGACCGGCATTTAAGACCACGTATAGAAAACCAGTTCCTCACCATCGGGATTCAGTTTATGTTTAGAAACACTCTTAATTGTTTTTGTGTGGAAAACCTTAACAGAGCAGTTAGGTCCCCAGAAGGTTCCAATTTAGGGGAAAAATAAAGGAATTCAGTCCAGGAAAAGAGCTCGGCATCGATGTGTCATTGCCGCCAGTTGTCAACCTGATTTTAAAGCCGGATGCCTTCTCCTGCGTAGCTACTGCTCTTTGATTCAAAGATCTATTACTTCAAGTCATACCATCGCAGGAGGGACAAGTCCCCGCAGGTCTTTTAATGAGAGGCTTCCTTGCAGGTGCTGAGAGCTTGAAGCTCAGTGGAAGGCAGTGACCTCGTCCAGGTGAGGGATGAGCAGGTACCTGACCCCTGCCCCCAACACACACACACACACACACACACACACACACACACACGTTTATTTAATAAATGTAGGACAATTTCAAATTATCTATTTCCTCTTGCATGGGTTTTGCTAGTATGTGAGGAATTGCTCTATTTCATGTAAACTGTTTGACAGATAGACATGGATTTTTTGTTACTATTTTCTTACTATCCTATTAATTTCTGCAAGCTCTGTGATGATGTCCCTTCTTTCATTACTGATATTTCTATTTTTAATCTATCATCTCTCTATCTCTCCATCGATCCATCCATCCATCATCCATCATACACATCCATCCACCCATCATATCCATCTATCCATCCACCCACCCATCTACCCATCCATCATCCATCATCAGTCCATCCATCCACCCCTCCATCCACCATCCATCCATTCATCCCCCCTCCCTCCATCCATCTTCTATCCATCCAGCTTTCTTTCCAGCCATCTCTGTCTGCCTCTCTGTCTTGTTTTTCTTGGTAAACCTTGCCCAGAAGTCCATCAATTTTATTGATGCTTTCAAAGAACTAGTTTTGGGGTCACCTGGGTGGCTCAGTGTTTGCACATCTGCCTTCAGCTCAGGTTGTGATCCCAGGGTCCTGGGATCAAGTCCCATGTAGGGCTCCCCATGAGGAGCCTGCTTCTCCCCTGCCTGTGTCTCTGCCTCTCTCTGTGTCTATCATGAATCAATCAATAAATAATCTTAAGAAAAAACTCTCAAAGAACTAGTTTTGGACTTTATTCATTTTCATGATTGTTTTTCTCTTTTGATTTCCATGATTTCTCTTGTTTTCATTATTTCCTTTTTCCCAATTCTTTGAGTCTCATTAGCTGTCCTTTTTCTAATTTCTTAAGGAAGGGAGAATCTTGAGACCTCTGGTTTTCTTCAAATAGACGCATTTAGTGCTGCAAATTTCTCTCAAGTACTCCCCCCTCCCAAAAATGTTTATTTTTTTTTCCAGTGAGTTCAAAAATATTTTCTAATTTCCCTTGAGAATATATGGACCCATAGTTATTTAGGAGTGTCATATTGTATCTCCAAATATCTAGTCATTTTCTAGGTACCTTTCAGTTAACCAATTGCAAAGTCAACCCTGTTTGGGCCAGAGAATGTGTTTTGTGAGATCTGAATTCTCTAACACCTTATGACTTTCTTGGCAACTGATGTATTCCACGCTGTGTCATTTCTTCTCTATCCTGGGTACTTCCCTTCTGCTAAGATAGCACCTGGGTCTTGGTTTTTATCCAGGTGACAAACTGTATCCTTTAATTGGCATGTGTACACTGTTGGCATGAAATGTTGGGATGAAGTGGCTAAAGAAAACAGAAAGATATACAGTGGCGCCTCCCATACTCTTCACACCATGAGAGGCCCCCCTCTATCCTGGCTTTTTTTAATCCAGAACTGGGATCCACTGGGGATTTTGGGTGCCCACAATACCACCATCTTCACCTTGTGATGCCCCAGCTGGCACTGGCCTTGGGACTGAGCCAGAGCAGGCCAAAGTGATGAAAACACGAGAATCTGCCCATGGTACTGTTACTGTTGGTTCATGGGATTCCCTCTGTCAGTCGTCAGTTCAGATGGGTAGGTTTCCCTTGGAGCTTCTGCTGCCCATGCCTTCTGCCCAATTCCTGAGTTCCACCTGTTTGGGTGGATGCGAGGAGAGAACAGAGAAAAGAAATGTAAGAAATCCACTTCCACCATACCAGCCATTGTGTTAGGTCGCGAGGGCTGCCATGACAACGCACCTCGCACTGTGAGGCTTCAACAGTGAAAGCGTGTCCTCTCTCAGCTCTGCAGGACGCAAGTCAGAAAATGAAGGTGTCGGCAGGTAGAGCATACAGGGCAGTTTGGATGAGACTTAACTCACCCTCGGACCACAGCCTGGGCGTCCTGGTGCTGGGTGATGCGCAGGGAACATGCATGCAGTCCCGGTGCTGGGTGATTTCTCAGGCGGCATCCATGCAGTCACCAGCAGGGCCAACAGTAAACAGAGAGTGTCACTGAACCAGGTGATGGGCCCTCCAGTGTAGACCAGCATGGCCAAGCTCCCTCAGCTTGCAATAAGCTCCCTGGTTCTGGAAAGTGCCAGACATTCACAGCTAGCTCACCACACCTCTGTCCACTACTCCTCCATATTCAGGCCCCATGTCCAATGTCCTGCTGTAGGGATCACATCCCAGTCTCCTCTGGGTCTTAACTGGGTCTTGACTCACCTGAGACATGTGGTAATGCCAGGTGTTGGCAGCAGCAGCTGGCCGGCCAGCACGAACTGGCTCGCCCTTCCTGAGCTCGGAAAGGATGAGAGGGAGCAATTGGTGCTACGGAGAAAACACTTGGAACCTGCCCAGATCACGCCTCCATGTAGCACAGCGGTGAGGACGTCACATCACCCTCATGTGTGAGCCCTCAAGACTTCAGCTGAGGGATCACTCCTCCTCATGACGGGCAGGCATGGCGGACGTGGTGAATGCACTGGTAGGGGACCCGGGTCCCCAGGTCTACTTCATCCCTCACCCCAATCCTGCACACACGTTACACATGTTCACACACTATACATACCTCCCACATGGATGTGTGCATCCACACCCTCTCTCACATTACGCACACGTACACGTGCTCACACACGCCGCCCACCCCCTAACCTTATAACTACCAGGTTCCCTTGTAGCCACCACCATCTCTGAAGGGCTCCATTTTCTGCTTTGACTACATGCCTTGTTGGTAACGTGATGTAATTATTAATTAGATTCACGCACGCTATTAATGAAATTGTGTTTATTTTACTTGCTAGAAACAAATCACACTTATTTGACATAAACTATATTCATCATTACATAATAACATGTGACATATAATAATATGAAATTAAATAATAAATAAAATTACCTCATAGTCAATTATATAATTAAAATTAAATACTACATATTATCCTTGTGGTACCAGTATATTATTATTTTCAATAATATATTATTATTTTCGTGGCAGCAATGCTGTTATTATGATTGTTACTACTATTACTATGGTAGCAATATCATCATCATCATGGAGGTGGTATGATCACTATTACTCTCATGGTAGCAGTATTATTTGTTATTATCATGGTGGCAGTACCGTTATCATCATGGAGCTAGTATTTCTACTACCATGGTAGGGGCATGGCTTTACTCACATGGTACAGCATCATTATTATTACTCCTACTCCTCTCACGATAGCAGTATTATTATGACTACCATGGTAGCAGAAGCATCAGATCACACATCATGATCATGGAGGCAGTACTACTACTATCATGGTAGTGGTATGACTCTACTCATATGGTAGCAGCACTATTATTACTACTACTCTCTCTATAGCTGTATTATTATCAGGGTCATGGCAGCAGGATTACTGTACTCACACTGTAGCAATATTATCACTCCTCCTCTCATGGCAGCAGTATCATTATTCTTACTAGCACAGTAGAAGTATTATTGTACCGCCATCATCGCCATGGAGGCAGCATTAGTACTATCACGGTAGCAGTATTACTTTACTCACATGGGAACAGTATTGCTATTATTATTATTCATCTTCCTCTCATGGTAGCAATGTCATTATTATTACTACAATGGCAGCAGAACCATCACATCACCATCATCGTCATAGAGGCAGCAGCTTTACTATCATGTTAGCAGTATTACTCATGTGGTAGCAGTATTAGTCTCATCCCGCTCCCCCTCCTGAGACAGGAGCACTATTATTACAATATCATGGTAGCAGTGCTATGTTACTGTCATGGCAACAGCGGCTGACACTGCCTGGACACTTGCATACACTGCACCAGATGCCCCGGTAGGTGTAGATGTTTTATGAGTAATAACTCACTTCAGGCCCTCAGAGCCCAGAAAGGCATACCCTACCTTCATGCTCATTTGCACTAAGACACTGGGGCACAGAGAGGTCCATACCTCTCCCCAGGCCCCCCAGCTGGGAGGTGGTGGAGCCTGGCTACACCCCAGGCAGGTTCTGCCCACAGTGGTTCTACTACCCGTCACCCCGTGCTTCCTCTCTCAAGAGGACGTACTCATCAGCTGCTATACTTTGTTGGCCGCCATCAGCTTGGATCGGGATGTGCATTCGTCTTGGTTTGAGCCAGAAGGAAGACCGACACCAACACCAACACAAAACCTACCCATCCACCCATCTACCCACCCATCTACCCATCCACCCACTCATCCACTCACCCATCCACCCACCCTCCCATCCACCTACATATCCCCCAACCCATCCAGCCAGCCAGCTAGCCATCTACCCACCCATCCACTCACCCATCCATCCGCCCACCCACCCATCCACCCACCCACACATCCATCTGTCCATCTCTCCATCCACCCACCCACCCACACGTCCACCTGTCACCTGTCCATTCATCCATCCACCCACTCATCCATACATCCATTTGTCCATCCATCCATCCACCCATCCACCGACCCATCCATCCATCCATCCATCCATCCATCCATCCATCCACCCATCCATCCAGGCAGCCATCTATCCACCCATTCATCCATCTCCACGTCTTTCCTTCTCAACTATCTCCATGGCCCTGCTACCCACTTATTCCTTCATGCATCCATTTCCTTACATGATCTGCAGCACGTGGGCCCTCCCCAACCTCCCTTTCCCCCTGGACTCCTACCTACAAACACATCATGTGATATGGCACAGGCTACTCTGCAGATGTAATTAAAGTTCCTGCTTGCTCACCTCCACGAGGGAGATGACCCCTGGATTATCCAGGCTGAGCCCATGCAAACACCCAAGCTCTGAAAACCAGAGCTTTCTGCTTACCGACGTTGCAAGAGGAAGTCAAAGATTGAAAGCATGAGGCGTTCTGGGGGTGGGTCTGTTAAGAGCAGGGTAGATTCCAAAGACAACCAGCCATGGCCCCTCGACAGACACAGACAGCTTCATCATACTTCTTCACGCATAAAACAAACGGCGATACCATAATAACGCCCCGTGGGGAAGCCTCTTTCCCCTTCCCGAGAGAGCCGACGTGAAATAGGGACGTCGCTATTCACTAAACTGTTTCCAAATGCCCATCTAATTGGATTCTTTCAACGCATTTAGGTATCAATCTGATTTACAAAAGCATTTCTTCAGAGCTTAATTACAAGTGTACGCAACAGGATTTACACTTGAAGCTCCTCATTTCATCCCCCATCCAGATATCCAGCCAGTCGAAAATAAACAAACAGAGCTGTAAGCGCGGTTTTGACTGTGTCAACACAGCGTCTAAATCAAGCCGCTTGTTTGGTTTTAATTAGTGGAAGTTTGGCTTTAGTAGGAAAAACATCATTTTGGGAAAGAACTTAGTTCTGGGGTTGGAAAATTGTCATCAGTTGAGGAGAAATAAAAGCCTCAAATGTGCCACATGAAAATGGATGTTCTGGTAAATTTAGCCTACTTTTTTCCCCCCAGCAGATAAAAATGTAATTTATCAAGTAGGCATTTAGAAAGCGTGGGAATCGTAGCAACAGTTTCAGGGAAGACAAGAAGATTTTGAGTTATTATTTGTGACATCAAGTCAATAGATACAAGAATGGATTGCCATATTGGTTGGATTCTCTGTGAAATATATTTTAGATTATATTTTTTTATCAGTATGTACCTTTATTTAAAAAAAAAAAAAAAAGAGCCAGGGGCACTTGATTGGCTCAGTGGTTGAGCATCTTCCTTTGGCTCAGGGCATGAACCCGGGGTCCTGGGATAGGGTCCTACATCGGGCTCCCTGCATGGAGCCTGCTTCTCCCTCTGCCTGTGTCTCTGCCTCTTTCTGTGTGTCTCTCATGAATAAATTAATAAAATCTTAAAAAAAAGAAAAGAAAAAAAGAGCAATATGTGAATATGAAGGGTACCCCCCAACTTCACAATCGTAATGATGTGTGGTGACAAGAGGGCTCAAGGGTAATTTGGAGCTCTAAATACACACACCCCCATTCCCGTCCCATCCCTCAAAATATCTTTCGACACAGAAATAAAATTCAATTGTTTGGTGGGCACCACGATACAGCAGATTTGAAACTCCAAGGTGAAGTAACACAGCATCATTTGCAAACACACAAAGAAAATTAAAAGATAGGACCAGTCCGGCGATTTTTCACATATTCACACACCCTCCTTCCAACATATGAAAGAACCGACACAGAGTTTTGGAAATCGTCTTATTGTGCCAGGAACCGTCCCGCCCACTAGGACATGTTTGTTTTCTGCAACCATCAGCTCTACGTTGAATTCTGCTGCACGACGAACAACCCTCAACCTCAATTCCCTGCAATCAGTTATTTTTCACACCTGCAGGCCTGTGGGTGTTTGGGGCTGATCTAGGCTGAGCTGAACCCGATGCTCCCGCTTAGATTCATGTCTGCTCCCCTTCATCTCATTATTTTGGAACCCAGGGGTACCCCTGCCATGTTGGAGAGGAGACGTGCGGAGGGCAAACCAAACCAGACGAGCACACCTCCGCTTGGAGCACCGCTTCCGGCATTTGACACGCGTGAAGGATCCGCATGCAAAGTCCAAAGTCAATGGAATTGGGAGGCGGGGTCCTTGCAGGAAGGACTAGCCAGCGCGAAGTCACGCAAAGAGGGAAAATATCGTGAGCAGCTAATGCAGCCCAGGACACCTGGTAACCGAAGCCTGGTGGGAGTGGACTTGTAGGAGTCCCTCTTCATGTGCAAAGCCCATCATTTCCTTCCCTACCCTGTGCCACCAAGGGCCATTGGTGTGGTCTGCATCATGCACCTTTTCCCTCTTGGGGTTCCAGGTGACGTCCAATGACGGAAGAACCTGCCAGGAGGTGGGAGGCTGGGGGAGAGCAACTGTAGGATATTTCTTCCTTGGAACAACCGTCTCCGTTTGGTTGGTGCTGGTTTCAGGGAGGGAGGGAGGAGGAGGCAGAACAGGATGCTCATCGCCTCCATGGTCTTGCCTTTGCTAGCGCCTACGTGGTCAACCGCCTCACTTTCGCGTGGAGGAATCAGATACGGGTTAAGTTACCATTTTCGCATTTTCCCTCCCCTCGTGTGCCTTTTTTTTTTTTTTAAGATTTTACTTATTTATTCATTCATGATAGACATAGAGAGGCAGAGACACAGGCAGAGGGAGAAGCAGGCTCCATGCAGGGAGCCCGACGTGGGACTCGATCCCTTGTCTCCAGGGTCACGTCCTGGGCCACAGGCAGGCGCTGAACCGCTGAGCCGCCCAGGGATCCCCCCCCCCCCCCCCGTGTGCCTTTTAATCACGTCCTATATCCCGGTGCCTGTAATCCATATCCACGCCGACACGCTTTTACGCTGACCGGTATCATCTTTGTCAATGGAGCGCGGCGGAATTAAAACTGCTCTTCTGTCCCGTGGCCTTATCGTCAAGTGGACAAGATAAACCCTGTCCTGCGTAGGCGGAACATGTGTAGACGCCTTCCATTATGATCTCCATACGCTCAGTTTTATTTTCAGGAGTGCCCTGCTGAGCTCTTATCTGTCTCGTGCAGCCTCTCCCAGGAATGGTTGTAATTGAAAAAAAAAAAAAAAGATCCGTATATGAAGATAGTTCATAGCCGAGTTTGAAACGATACCAAAAATGCTTTAAAAATCCATCTTTTGGTGAATTTCTTTGTCCTTACCCTCCGTTCGGACCGCAAGAGAAAACCCACGTGTTCCCACCTGGTTTGCAAAGCAGAAGATGGATTGCATTGTCTTTTTTTTTTTTTTTTGGATTGCATTGTCTTATTAGCACCTACGTGATGCACTCGGATGGCTTCTCTCCCATTTTCTTGAAGCCTTTGCGAGGGGGAAGAGATTCTGAGAACAGCCTCCACACACACCCAGCGACCTTGAAATTAAACTGGGAGACACAGGCATCAACACGTCCAGGATCTGTTGCCTCAGGACGACAACGACATGCATAACCATTTAAGATTTATTGTCTCCAGTTGGCACGGTTCAATGCGATCCTCGAATGCCGCCTCCCCAACTCCCCTCCAAGCCGTGACAGCCCAGGGCGTGCCGCATGATAACGTGGCCCGTGATAATGTGTTTCATAAAGTGTGCAGAGCTTCAATTCCTTCCCTGGCCCCGGGGAGTGCGTTGGATGCTCACGGATGGTCCATTTGGAGACGGGCTTTGTGACCAGGACAGGGGACGAGTCTGAGAAGAACATCTTAGAAAGGAGGACAGTTGCCACACATCCTTCCCTTGTGATGTCTGCAGACGTCAGCCATGCAATTCCTTCTCCACGTCTGCACCCCCAAAGTCCTGTGTGCTTCCTCGAAGCCTGGGTGCAAACACCTGAGGTCCCTGAGAGGCTCTCCTGCCCATGGGAACCACAAGGGGACCACAAGGGGCCTGAGCTCCATGGTCCAGCACAGGCTTCCTCGCTCCATCTGCATCTGGACGCCATGCATCGCCCTCACTGGTCCTTTGTGCATTTCTGCCACGTTGACTTTGAACGTGGATCCCGTCCCATCCCAGTTGTTTTCACCTTCCTTAGGACCCTGATGGTGGCCAAGTAGTTCATCACCAGCTGGGGGCTGCGAGTGGACCTACCACGGGTTCTATCCCTCGAGGGCTCAGCAAGCCATCCCGTGCCATCCTGCCCTCTCCACGACCCAGCTGGGAGAAGCCATGTGGGAGGGGGCCTGGTTAATTCAGTGAGTCTTTATTCCTCCCTAAGTCACAGCAGCTACATCTGCAAATAATAATAATAATGTCCTTTGGAAATAAGGTCCAAGTATTTCCAAATGCGGTCTACACGTGCATTTGCACGAGAAATAAGACCCTGATCCTGACGCAGTTGCACAAGAAGAAAGACACAGAGGCATGTAGGATGACCAAGCCTTATCGTAGGGCATAGGGTGCGTGAGAAAACAGGTCTCGTCTTCAGTTCGCGTGCTCTTCGTTTCTTTTCTGGGCCTTTGTGTTTATTTTTTTTTTATGTTTTTTAAAAAGATTTTGCTTCTTTATTCATGAAACACACACACACAGAGGGAGGCAGAGACACAGGCAGAGGGAGAAGCAGGGTCCCTGTGGGGAGCCCAATGTGGGACTGGATTCCTGGACCCTGGGGTCACAACCCAACATGAAGGCACACACTTCACTGACTGGGCCCCTCCCCAGATGCCCCCACTTCTTTCTTTTTCTTGAGGATCCTGTTCTAATTCCGTTCTGCGGAGCACAGCTGTAAAATCGTGAGAAGCTTCCAGAGAGGCACCGGCGTGGCCGACAGATACAGGACCCCGACGGGGCAGGGAGGACAACCGAGGCACAGGTGCGCGTCCCCCGGGCCCCCGTCGTGGACATACACCCCGCCAAGCCGTTTGAATCGTGTGCATTAAGTTCCTGGGGTGGATAAGAACTTCCCAGAGACCTGGGGGTGGAGGCCTCACCCCTCCCCGGACTCCGGGCGGGAGAGCGCAGTCCTCAGGGGCGCATGCGTGCGCGCACCCGGGGGGTGGGTGTGGGGGGCTCAGAACCCACTGGTCTGCGGTGAACTGACCCCCTGGGAGGGGCTGGGGGGCTCCTTAGGGCGTGTCTCTATCTTCACAGACGTCATTAAAACGGAGGGCACCCCCCGTCCACAGGGCCGTTTCCATTTACAGCTCCCGGAGCGGCTACTCCAGGCCTGTTTGGGCGGCACGCGCTACCAACGCGTCTCTGCCTGCCTGCAACGTACCACCTGCCAGGTACTAGCCTGCTTAAATGCCCCACAATTTGCAAAAAACTGAAAAAAAAAAAAAAGAAAAAAGAAACGTGTTTTGTTTTGTTTTTACACGGTGCAGATACTGACGAATGAAGGATGTGTGTCCCACCCCCGCGCAGAATCCGTATCCCTGCGAACGCGCTCCGGGTGAGGACCTGATTTGCATCACGGGGGGCGGGGGTTGTAACAGGTGATTCATGAGCACCAGGTCCTATCGGGTCACGGTGGGCACCACATCACATACACGACAGGTGTCCTTTCGAGAAGGGGGAGACGCCCCGGCGGACGCGGGATGCACACCCCACAACGCAAAAGGCGTCCACAAGCCGGGGCTCACCCGGGATGGCTGGCTGCCCCCGGTCGCCCCACGGACCCTGCGGGAGGGACCAGCGCTGCTCACACCTTGCATTGGCCGCCGAGCCTCCAGCACGCGGAAAGAAAAATTCGCGCTTTCCAGCCCTCGTGTTGCTGGCGTTTGCGCACAACAGCCCCAGGAGATAAATATTCCTGGGGTGGAAGCCGCTCTGATGCTCCCCTGAGCCCTGATCCCGGACCTCACACCTGCTGGCCAGTGTCGTGCGATAGTAAAAGCCGTGGGTCTGCAAGGCGGCATGTTCCTGCACCACCAAAAATCTGTGCATCGCGGATCGTGTGGATCTGTTTGCAGAGCGCACAGAGAAGGGCCCTCCCTGGGGCCTCAGCACCGAGGCCGGGCATCAATGCCTGGTATTCCGGGGGGGGGGGGGTAGCACCCCAGCTCCTGGGGAGCACGCGTAAGGCAAGCAATGCCCACCAGTGTCCTTCACCATCGTCCACGGGGAAAATTTACGATGCCTTTGGCCAGCCCCCACCTCAAAGCAAATAAATACGAAGTTTTCGAAGGTGGGCTCCGGCATCAGCACTTTTTTTTTTTTAATCTTTCCTTTTTTATTTGAATTCAATTTGCCAACATGCAGTATATATAACACTTGGTGTGCATGCCAGGGGCATCAGCATTGTTTCCAAGCCCCACGTCGGGCTCCCTGCTCAGCAAGGGCTCTGCTTCTCCCTCCGCCTCTGCGGCTTGCCCTGCTCATGCTCTCACTCTCAAAATAATTATTTTTTTAAATGTTAAAAAAAGGGGGGGTGCAGCCAGGTAGCTCAGCGGTTGAGCATCAGCCTTCGGCCCAGAGCATGATTCTGGAGACCCGGAATCGAGTCCCACGTCGGGCTCCCTGCGTGGAGCCTGCTTCTCCCTCTGCCTGTGTCTCTGCCTCTCTCTCGCTGGGTCTCTCATGAATAAATAAATAAATAAAATCTTTTTAAAAATTGTAAAAAAAAAAAGAAGGGAGGATGGAAATTTCTGCAAAGGACCCAGATGTGCTTTAGAAGGAACTTCTTGCGTCTGGTGTATAAAACCACCTGATTAATTCAACACGTGAATTAAATTAAAACGTGTAGACCCATCTGCGAGGCTGCACGAAATGACTCCACATAGCAGGGATGCGAAGTGGCCACCCGCTGGGAGGAGGCGCTTTTAAAAGGTGGGTTTTTTTGTTTTGTTTTTTCCCCAACCGGTCCATTTAATAACCACATATTATTGCACCAACCCGACAAGGCGCCGACGCCAGGCGTGCGGATTTTATTGCATTTGTGGTGAAGAAGGGTTGACAGCTATTTTAAGGGCTCTCTGCATAAAACTATAAGCAACTCCGTATGCAAAGTTATTTTAAGTGGCTCAGTTAAATCATGAAAAGAGCATCACTAACGCATCCATGAAGGAATTAGACGAGCAGATGCCGACGAGAGAAAGCCCGTGTGTGTGTGTGTGTGTGTGTGTGTGTGCGCAAGAATGAGAGAGATAAAAAAGTGCATGGCTGTGCATGTGTTTCTCTAAGTTACAACATAGGACGACGATACATGGGACAAAACGCGAGAATTTTATAAATATTTCACTGTAGCAAATCCCCTGAATGACACGCATCCAGAAACTAATGAGAAAAATACTGTTTACATTATATTGGGTGACACTTGGGGTATTACATGGTCGTGTACCTGCCGCCACCCAGAACTTGAGGGGCTGTGGGGAGTCCACACTGAGCCCCTTCCCCTCAAGAGGGATGATGTCGGACACACACAGCAAACTCCAGATCCCACGGTGGCTTCTGAAGATTGGCCAAGTGGCGTCGGTCTTGAGGCTGCATCCTTATGCCTGCGTCTGGTCCCCACTGCAGTGGGCATTGAGCTTCTCTCTGCCCGGAGCAGTGAGTGATGGACCCCGCATCACTCATACAGTTTCTACTTCCTGCAGCACCCGTAGCTCACCAAATCGCATATGTCTGCTGTTGGAGCAGTCTCCTACAAGGACCCCCTCCTGCAGCCCACACAGCCTGCCACTTCCCTGAATCACATCCCCCCCCATCTGCGATTGGAGCTGCTGGGGTGCTCATGCAGCAGACACAAAATTAAGACCCAATATCACATACTTCCTGACACCTGGTAAGATCAGGAGGTCTCTGTTGCCTCAAACCTCAAGTTGCCCCTAC
Organism: Canis lupus baileyi; assembly: GCF_048164855.1. NCBI lineage: Eukaryota > Metazoa > Chordata > Mammalia > Carnivora > Canidae > Canis > Canis lupus. Next base: position 124,254,565 of record NC_132876.1, read on the forward strand.
TCTGTTCCTGTGGATAAGGTCCCATCGCCGAGTAACCTCATTATCATGGGGCCTGGGCAGACTGTCTGCTTATTCCTGCCAGCCCATGGAGGATTTATTCAAATGGCCAGTCACATCCTTCCACGGGAACATTCACATTACTTTGCAGGTATCCTCACCATCATCTCCAGAACTTTCCATCTTCCCAAACTGAAGCTCTGTGCCCATCCCTGACCCAAAGTGCCTGGCACCACCATGTACCCTCTGTCTCTAAGGATGGCACCCCTCTAGGGACCTCATATATGTGGAATCACACAGGATTTGCCTTGTGGCTGGTTTATATCATGAAGTGCCATGTCCTTAAGGTCCATCCACATCAAAGTAGGTGTCAGAACATCCTTCCTCTTCAAGGTTGAGTCATATTCCACTGTGTGCATGGACCACATGCTGTTTATCCATCCACCCATCCAACCACCCACTCATCTACCCATCCATCCACCCAACCATCCATCTATCTGTCTGTCTGTTCATCCATCCATCTATCCATCTAGTCAGCCACCCAACCATCCCCCATCGACCCATCCATCCATCCATCCACCCACTCATACACTTATCAATCTATCCATCCATGCATCCATCCATCTATCCATCCTCCAACTACCCATCCACCCATCCATCCATCCGTCCGTTCGCCCACCTGCCCATCCATCCATCCATGGACACTTGGTTGCTTCCACCACTTGGCTGCTGTGAGCGCAAGTGTGCAATTATCTGTTCAACTCCTTGTTTTCAATTATTTCTATCTTACTTTTTTTAACCTGTTTTTATCAATGTAGGGCCATCCACAAGTGCTGTTTAATAATCCAAAGTCAGGGTGAACTTCCCTAAATTCAATTTTCCTGCAATACCGTCTGATATGCAAATAACTCATTTCAGCCAAGCCCGTGACAGACAACTGACATTGTGCTTCCCTGGCACACCACAGCCTGATGAGAAATGTATTAATTGCATGGTTCATCCAAGCATTATGATTCCTGCCAGGCCTGGCTCTGACTGTGTCTCGGTTTGTTAATTATTTAAATCCCTTTGGGTTTCCGTGATGGGTTTCCCCATAATTGAAAAAATGCAGATGAGCCTGACCACAAATACCACGCTCAGGAAATCACCCGTGTTGCTCAGAAAGAGGGCTGTCTCTCATCTCTGCAGCTCCAAGCTGCACAAGTACAGCCCTGTGCTGACAGCAGCCTCCACTCCCCATGCCACCCACCCCACCAATTCTTGTAAATGGGGAGCCATCAGGTGGTAGTGGTGGCAAGGGCTTTCACATGAAATGATCAGTCTCCGAACCCAGGAGGAAGGGGAGGTCCCAGGGCTGTCCCATTGCTGCTGGTGAGGCTATGCCATCTGTGAAGATTTCCCCACCGATCTGGAGGTCCTGAGTATGCATCCTTATGGCCTGACGTATCAGGCTCTGCAGGGAAGGGGTGGGCAGCCCCAGCGCGTCCTGGGTCCCCATGGGCATGCCCGCCCTCCTGCTCAGGATGAATTCCAGCAGCATCAGCAAGTGAAGAAGAGGCAGGAGGGGCCTCTGGGCTCCACAGGAAGGTGGCTCTGTAATTGATTAGTAATGTCTGGACTGGGTGCAGAAAGGGGGTAGGCAGACTGAATGCTGAATGCTGCCCTGCTGGGACCCGGGAATCCTTCAGCATTTTCATGGCGCTGTTGTATTTCCCTAAAGGCAAACATTGAACATCAGTGTCCAACGTAGCTTGCACCATCTTAAACTGGGTTTCCAGGTGAACCCATAGCGACACCATGGTTGTACATTTTCAAGAGAAACACACCAAACCCTGTCAAGCTCTCTGATGCCATCTGGGGCCTATGAAACCCATGGATGGAAATGTGGGGTGTTTCCAACCGTGAAAATATAACCAACACAGAAAGACTACATGACTCAAGGACTTTGGGGACCTCTGTCTTAATCTGCACATAAGACGCTCCCAGTGAAGTCCTGACAAAGCATCTTTGGACACTTGATGGCTTTTACAACAGCCTCCTCCGTAGCAGGTGTTGGAAGTGGGTTCTGAGAGGCACTGGAGCCCCCCAGAAGCTCCATTGGGCATGATGGAAGCCGCCATGCTGTTCCCCATTCCGAGCAGATCCAGGCCCACCAGAGAGTCTACATGTGTAAGCGTTCACTTGGTGGCTTGTTCAACGTCCAATGATGATGAAGTGCTCATGATGGACTCCTGTCCTTACAGATGGGAACGCACAGGCAAGATGTCCCAGAACAAGACACGTATGGATTCAGTAATCAGAGTAGAAACCAGACACCAAGATGTGGCCACAGGTGCCAGAAGCCCCATCGTAACCCAGGGAGCAAGTTCTGCAAACGGATGAGGATGCACTTAAGCTGCTAGGCCATGGGTTGATCACTAATTCTGGCCCCAACCCTCCAGGTGGCTCCAGGGAGTGTGTCTTTAACGCAAATAACATCTCTACATTTAAGTATATTAAGTGTAAAATAATTAGTGAAGTTACTGGTTGCAACAAAACAATGTTACCTTATCGGGGAATTTTCTAAGGCCCTGGCTCATGCCCTGGAAGTTTGCCTAATTTCCAGGTGATTCAGAATATCTGGTGTAAGTGCTGTACCATGCAGCTGGTTGCAGCAACATGGCTTTAATCCCCAATGGACATTTGGCAACGCTCTCAGACATTTATGACCACGTGGAGTTGAGAGAGACAGGCTCCAGGCCTCTGGGAGGTGGAGACCAGAGATTCTGCTCAGAGTCCTACAATGCACAGGACGCCCCACACCAGAGATGCATCCAGCCCAGGATGCCCACAGTGCCCGAGGCTGAGACACCCTGAAACCTAGAACATTTCCCTTTATTTATTTTTTTTAATTTTTAAGATTTTATTTATTTACTCACGAGAGACACACAGAGAGAGGCAGAGACACAGGTAGAGGGAGAAGAAGATCCCCCACAGGAGCCCGATGTGGTAGTCGATCCCAGGTCTCCAGGACCACGCCCTGGGCCAAAGGCAGACGCCCAACCACTGAGCCACCCAGGCGTCCCTGAACGTCTCCCTTTAAAACAGAACAGCACGCTATGCATGAGAGGGCCCACAGCCTCATCCATCGCTGAGCTCCTAGAACCCAAAATTAGCTCCGAGATTCTCACCCTCAGGCTCCGGGAGGACTATGGAAACGTAGGGCCCAGAACTGTAGTCTTCAGGTCAGTAAGAAGTCATCTGCCACGGTCACCGTAGGGAGCGTCACCCTGAAAACTCAAACTTAAATTGTGGCCACTGGAAGTATAAGTGGATAATTGCAAATTACAGAACAATTCACCCGCTGAAGCACCGGCATCCAGGGTGGCCTGAGGGATAAGAGCTCTTCCTCAACGCAGGAAATGGCAAGTACAGCAGAAGTACTTTATTCTCGCCTGTGGCAATTAGGACATGGAGGATGGCTGGTGACCTCGGAAGATGGTGCCCGGGACTGGTTCCCACCTGCTCCAGCAGGGGCCCGACCCTGGGATTCCTTTCTCACTGCTGATTCCACTCAGGGGAGGCTTGGAGCTTGTATCAGTTTCCTAGAGCTGCTGTAGCAACAACCCCAACTCCATGGTTTATGCAACAGATATTGTTCTCCACCAGCTCTGGACACAGTCTGAGCTCCGGGGCGGGGCGGGGGGGGGGGCAGGACCACTGAGATCCAGAGGCTCCAGGGATGCTCCTTCTTGCCTCTTCCAGCGTCTGGGGCCTCAGGCATCCCTACCGTCCCCACCTCCATCCTCACGGGGCTCCTCCTCTGTGTCTGCGTCTCCTCTTCCGTGTCTTACAAGGACCCCAGTCATTGGATGTAGAGCCACCTCGTCCAGGACTAGCTCAGCTCAGACCCTTCACGTCATCACATCTGCAAAGACCCTATTTCCAAAAAAGACCCCATCTGAGGTTCTGGGTGAGCATGACTTCTGCTCCAAGAAAGCCGTGTGTTGCCTTCTGCGGCCAAGTGTCGGCAGGGCAGAGGATGGAGTGTTCCTAGGGTGGCTGAAGGCCAAGATCTCTCCTCCTTCAACCTTGCTGACTCCTTGAAATAAATATCTTCGCTCATCTCGTACTGCAACTAGTACACAAAATTCTGGAGGCCGAATGCACTGTAGAGTGAATATAGACAGCAATATTGTATTATAATCCTCAGACTTCCTAAGAGACCAGATCTTATTTATCCCCGTCATAAAAAAGCAAGGACAATTATGTGATGAGGCACTGGTGCTATTGCTACAATGGCCATCATATCACAATATATCAATGCATCGCATCAACTTGTCGGATATCTTAAATGCACAGAATACATTTAAGGTACACAATTACATTTACGTTATTTGTTACATGTATTTTGAGTAAAAATAAATAAATCACTTTATATATAGTCACATATAACATATATATTAATACATTCTGTATTATATAATAAAAGCGTTATCTATAGCTGTATTACGTAGCTATCTATGTAGCTATACATGTAACTATATAACTATGTCTATAACTGCATATGTAACAGACATATAACTATGTATATAACCATGAATATAACATATATGTAGCTGTATGTATAACTACATAACAATATATGACTATATAGCTATAACTAACTATATAACCATATATAAATGTATTTATATAATGATATAAACTATATATAACCATGTATATAAGTAATTATGTAACCATATATATATGACTGCATAACTATAAATATAACCATATATACATATGCATCCATTCTGTTTGTCTGATAGCATCCAGACTGATCCAAATTCTTTTTTTTTTTTTAGATTTTATTTATTTATTCATGAAAGAGAGAGAGAGAGAGAGGCAGACACAGGCAGAGGGAGAAGCAGGATCCATGCAGGGAGCCTGACGTGGGACTCGATCCTGGGTCTCTAGGATCATGCCCTGGGCTGAAGGTGGTGCTAAACCACTGAGCCACCCAGGCTGCCTGTGATACAAATTCAAAAAGGAAAAACTCTCAGAAAGTCACCCAACCAGCCTGAGTCATCTGTCCATAGCTTCACCCAGTTTCTCATCCTCCGCACAACCGACATTTGAGACCCGCTCATTCTATGCCCTGCGGGGCCATCCTGAGCACTCTAGGGCATTGGCCAGCTCTCCTGGTGTCCACCCACCCAATGCCAGTACCACTTTCCACCCTGACAACGAAGGACGTCCCTACACGTGGCCAGGTGGCCCCTAGGGTGCACAGCTGCTCCAGATTAAGAACTGCTGCCTCAGACTCATCTGTTTTTTTTTTTTTTTTCAAGGATTTCATTGGCCTCACTGGGGGAATCCCTACCTCTTTGGTAGGGATGAGCCAGGGTGGGAAGATGTAGGAGGCGGACATGCACTCTCTGGAGGACAAAATGAAAGACTTGTACCTGATGTATTGGAAGGTCCCCAGGCTCTGAAATGATTGCATCCTAGGAACATGGTGCAAGAAGCTGTGGGCAACCCTATAGCTACAACCCAACAGTCCAACCCAACCCTTGAACTTAGCTCCGGGCATCAGATTTGCCCCCATTCGGTTCATATACTCCTAACCTGTTCAAGAAGGTGAGTCTAGAGGAGCAAGACTCTGAGGCCCAACATACACATCACATTGTCCTCAGATATCCAGATTCATGGGTCATCCTGCAGGGAATCAAGAATCTCAGGGAGACACGATGTAGTACCAGCCCCCGAAAACTGCTCCTTTCTCTGGGAGACTCGCCAAGAAAAGCGTCCTGATGCCATGTCTTGCAAAAGGACAAACTATGTGCAGCAGAAATGAATTTATTCACCCAGGGAAGCAACACGTTTCATGCTTTGGATCAGAAATGAGAAGCAGCTGGGTCTCTAAACCCTGGGAACATGTTTCAGGAGCATCAAGAAGTCCCCACATGAGCGCAGTGTGTATTTCACGTGGCCCTGGACCCTTGCACACAGGGCTCTGCTGTGTGGCCAGCCCACAACTCACGAGGCACTCAGAGAATATTTTTTTAAGATTTTATTTATTTATTCATGAGAGATGCAGAGAGAGAGAGAGAGGCAGAGACACAGGCAGAGGGAGAAGCAGGCTCCGTGCAGGGAGCCTGATGTGGGACTCGATCCCGAGGCTCCAGGATCACACCCCAGGCTGAAGGCGGCACTAAACCGCTGAGCCACCCGGGCTGCCCACACTCAGAGAATATTAATTGGGTTTTAGGCACTTGGTCAAAGGACCTGAGTCATAAGCACAAGCCCCAGAAAACCCTTTGTAGCAATTTTGTTTCAGGGAAGACACGTTTGAGGTAGAGACCATGGAAAATGCCTTTGTCTTCCAAGATGAAGAGAGAAATGAAAGCTTCCCTCTCTTGCTCTAAACCTCTAGGTTTTATGATTTCCCTGGAATTTGAAGGCATCCTTCCCGCTCATTGTTATAAACACACGGAAGGGTGAAACAAAAACTGCCTTCCGGGCTCGCATTCCTTACGTGGCTTTCCTGGGTGTGTGCAGACAGAGATGGAAGCTCTTCAAATTCTTCTTATCAGGACACCCGTTCTAGGGGATTAGGGGCTCAGGCTTACAACCTCATGGGAACTTCATTATGTCCTAAAAGCCCGGTGTCTACACACGGTCACACAAAGGATTAAAATGATGGATTTGGAGATGGGGAGGGCCTCGTTTCACAGCACACACCATATGCTCTCAGGATGAAAAACTGTGGACATGTCGTTTTCATGAGATGGGAAATAGTGATCTACTGAAATGAATAGTTTAGCAAAAACTATTTTTTTGCATCACCCAGTCTTGAAATGATGATGATGGTCCACCATCTTACTTTATGAGCGCGAGAGCTAAACAGTCAACGGGAACACAGACGGCCACACGACACATCCTCATGTTTACCTCCTAGATGCAACCAACACGGACACACCAGGGCCACGTGTCATTCACTTATATGTATTTCCAAGCAGATGTGACAGGTGCACGTCAGTATCCCTTTGACCAGAATGACTTTTCATGCCCATTTCGGGAGAGCATTCCCATCGGCGCTTAGTGAACTAGCCCCGCCTCATATGACGGAAGGGGAAGAGGAGTTTCCAATGACAAAAAAGGTCTGGGGAGACCCGTGTTCTGTATGCCCCCTTCCCAAGGCTCATGCCACGAATTCCATATCTGGGGAACCTCATCACACGCGTGTGGGAATCTGTTAGATCAAGCTGAGCATGTACTTCAGCGGAACATGTTGGCATCCCTGATTTGCAGAAGGCCATCTTCTCGCTCCATTCTCTCACACTAAGCTCCCCATCCAAACCCGTTCTCCACCCTCCCCTAATGGGTGGCCATTCCAATGGCTCCACTGTGTATTTTTTCTTTGCATCCTTTGAAATTGAGCTGTGTTCATTCACACATGTGTGTGCTTTAGGGTCCAGGGATGGGTTTTAGGGTCCAGGAACAGGATCACGTCCTTCATCTCCATCTGTTACTCTTTCCTTCCTCATTCATGAAGCACCACGTTCTGTAGAGCTGCCATATTGCTACGGGCACAACTACTCTGTGAGATCCCTAGCAGCCCATGTGACCCAATGAATATATACAAACCACGGCACCCAACAAGAGCAGAATAACATCCTTTTCAAGCACCCATGAACCATTCACCAACATCAACCCAATTCTGAGCTATGAAGCAAAATCCAACAAATTTCAAAGAATAGCAATTTCTCAATGTGGGTTCTTGGACCAGCATGGGAGTAAAGTGGAAATCAGACATCAAAAGTTATCTGTATAAAAAAAAAATTTTTTAAGCCCAATATTGGTCAATTAAACATCATGCTTCAAAATGACCCATGGACCAAGAGGAATGACCAAGCAAATTAGGAAATATTACAAACTGGATGAATATGGGAATACAACACAACAGAATTTGTGGATGGATGCACCGTAGGCAGTGTTTAAAGGACTTCCATGCAGCCTCCGACCCTTACAAGGCAAGAAGATGGGTTTTGAGTCAATATTTTCTGCTCTCATCTTAAGAAAGTAGATGAAGAAAAGCATAGTCAACAGAAAACACACAGAAGGAAGGAAATAGTAAAGCCATAAATCAGCATAATTGAAGATGCACCATCCTGACTTGGAGCCAATCCTTTGGTTTCCAGATTTCCAAACGATGACACAGGTGGGTTCCCTCACCTCCTTCCTCCTCAGAGACCCTCACTTCTGAATTCCTGCCCTAGACAGACTGACCCAAGGGTGGTGGTGAGCAGGTCCATGCAGGCGAGTTCTCCAGGTTCTCAGCAGGAGGGACTCTAAGGCCAGACCTACAAGTTAGGAACTCTCAACAAAACAGGTAGGTGGTGATCTCCAGAAGTGCATGGTCCCCTTCTGCATGCTGTCCTCCTCCCACCAAGATCTGGGGTGCAGACAAGGGGGTCCAAGCCATGGAGTCACCCAGGCACGTGTTTTAGGGAAGGACCACCTCTGTCACATTTCCTCATGTGGCCATGACATCTCGGGGTTCCCGCTAAGGGAATAGGTGAATCAGAAAAAGGATGTTTCGTCACACCTTGGAATGACATTTGGGAGCACCTTGATAAAACCAGTGAGCAATCACATGTCATGTGAGCATCGGGGATGGCCCGTCTCTCAAGAACCTGAGATTTGGGCGCCTGGGGGGCTCAGTGGTTAAGCGTCTGCCTTTGGCTCAGGTCATGATCCCGGGGTCCTGGGATCGAGTCCTGCATCGGGGTCCCCACAGGGAGCCTGTTTCTCCCTCTACCTGTATCTCTGACTCTCTGTGTGTCTCATGAATAAATAAATAAAACCTTAAAAAAAAAAGGAACCTGAGCTCTATTTATCAAGGGATCAAGAGTATATCAGTTCATTAAAAAAAAAAAAAAAAAGGGAAATACAAATAAAGATAAAGCCATAAAGATGAGCCAGGAAATCTGGAGAAATTGCTCTCACGTCAGTTAGAAACATGTAGCTGGGATTGCTACGCTCATCCTAGAAGGAGTGATTCCCTTGCAGGAGGGATCGGGTCACAAGCAGGTCAGTCGGGTTGCTTGGGAATCTGGTAAATGGAAAATGAGTCGTAGAGTCCCAGGATTGCACCCGGTAATGGCTGCCACCTCCCGCCGTCATGACACAAAGAACCGCCGTGGGTGCCGATGACATGAGGTGTATGAATTAGTGTCACACGGAGCATTTCTCAGACCGGTTAATGGGGGCTGTCAGTTCAAAGCGGATTGACGTAAGTAATTGTGTGAGGGGGAAAAAAAACCCGCAATATTCTGAAATGTTATGGTTCTTACATGAGAGAAGGAGGATGGGGATTTTCCCGACAGTGAAGGCAACCTTGAGACAGGTGTGTGACGTGACCAAGAAGACGCGATGACACCCGAGGAAACCTCAGCCATAAAGCAGTCACCCTGTGGGGCAGAGGACAGATTATCCTCCTGGCACCTGTGTAGACAAAACATCTGTGTACATCACACACCTGCATAGATCAGATCCATTCTCACATGAAGACAAGATGAAAGAGTATCGACCAGACAGCTATATAGGTGACATACCTGTATAGACGAGACACCTGTATAAATAAGACACCAGTGTAGATGACACACCTGTATAGATGGGACACCTGTGTAGACCAAATTAATTTTCACATGAAAACAAGATGAAAGATTATAGATTAGACACCTGTATAATGACACACCTGTTTAGATCAGACACATGCTTAGATCAGACACCTGTGTACATCAAATTCATTTCCACATAAAGACAAGATGAAAGAATACAGATCAGACACCCGTGTAGATGACACACCTGTATACATGGGACACCTGTGTAGACCTCATTCATTTTCACAAGAATACAAAATGAAAGAATATAGACTAGACACCTACATAGATGATACACCTGTATTGACGAGACATCTGTGTAGATCACACACCTGTATAGATCGAATCCATTGTCACATGAAGATGAGATGAAAGAATATAGACCAGACATCTGTGTAGAGGATACACCTGTATAGACAAGACACGTGTATAAATCAGACACCTGCATAGATGACACACTTACATAGATTAGACACCTGTATGCATCAGACACCTGTATAGAGGAGACACCTGCAGATATCAGAAACGTTTATAGATCAGACACCTGTGTATGTCAGACACCTGTATACATCAGACACCTGTATAGATGAGACACTTGTGTAGACCAAATTCATTTTCACATGAACATGAAAGAATGTAGATCGGACACCTGTATAGATGACACACCTGTATAGATGAGACAGCTGTGTAGATGACACACCTGTATACATCAGAAACCTGTGTAGACCAAACACCTCTATAGATCAGACAAATTTGTTGTCACATCAAGACCAGATGAAGGAGTGTGGCTCCAGAAACTGCAGGGAAAGTAACAATAGTGTCAAGCAGTTCATGGGTAAGAGCGGTACCCTTCTGGATTCTGTGATGTTTGGAATATTTGTCAGCGTTTCGGATGTCAAATTCATCGTGAATGACAGTAGCACCTCGCCCCTAACGTGGTTGAACTTGTCCTGAGCCCCTCGCTCCTGCAAACGGTGAGGGGTGGGACGTTGATTTTTCAACCTTTTCCGGTTCCAGGAAATGACTTCCTGCAAAAAATCTTTTCCCGTGTGACTCACATAAGATTCAGGGATGCTCCCCCACTGTGTAGGACAAGGTGGGCCCCCCACGGCCTCCCACATTCCCATATTTTGGCCTCATAATTGGTGCTTACTAGCTCGATTCTATTTCTGTTGCTTACAACCAAGAACCAGATCATTAATCACCACTTTGTAGATGGGATTTTGACATGTTTCCAATGATTTGCAAATTAGTAGTTCGTGCAGTGAATTCCCCTGATGTCTCTTGTGTGTGTGAGAAAGAGAGAGAGGAAGAGAGAGAGAGAGAGAATGAGCTATAGGCCAAACTCCTAGAAATTGAATTGCTGGTTTAATGAATTTGTGCATTTTTAATTTCACCAAAAAAGTGTGGAATGGGTTTCAGCACCTTACGGCCCCAATAGAGAACTGTTCTTTCCCGATTCTCTTGAACCTGGCACCACTGTCCATCTTTTTTTTTTTTTTGCACCCCAAGCCCGCGGGGTGGGGGGAGGGTCACGAGTGCACGAGGACCCCCTCCCTGTCCATCTTCTTTGTATGTTTTCAAAACCTTATGGGTAAAAGCAAAATCTTCTGAAATCTTGTGTTTCTCTGACTGTGGGGCACGTTGACCACTCAGGGTGACCATTTCCAGTCCTGGCCCTGCTGAGCGCGGGTTGCAAAGTCACGCGGAGACGGAAAACATTCTTTTTATTAGCAAAAGACGAAAAGAGGCTACTTCCTAAAGAAAAAGATGTCGCAGTGTGGTGGCCCTAGAAGGTCACCTGTGACGCAGTTCGTCCCCGGTCAACGCGTGCTTTCAGGGGCGCACAGATGAACACCCCAGTTTCTGAAAAGGCCATGGTGCCCTTTGTCGTGGGGCATATGAGATGGTGCTAAGCGAACATGGCCCCAAACCGTCACCGTCCGTCCTTGTGCAGGACGCGCCTGCTCCACTGAGACCCGGTGCTCCTCCGAGCATCAAGGTTTGCAGAGCGTTGCAGATGTGAACCAAGCCTGCAGCGTACACTTGACCGCCTGCTGCAAGTCCACACCACCGGCGGCCCTCCGCTGCCCCGCGTGCTGATACCCCGCAGTGAACACCCCTCACACGCTCTGGCGCCATCGCCTCCTCCTCAGACAGCCACCGGCTCTCTCAAGACGGCCCTGATAGACTTGTAGGGCAACACATGACCGCAGGAAGTCTTCACGGCTCAGCAGTCATGTCACCAAGCATTCCCATCAAATCCCCAATCCGTGAATTCACCTGAGCTGGCATGGGGAGAGCGGAGGGGTCTCAGGTTCCCGTGTGCGTGACCCTGGGCAAGAGGACTCGTCCCCACGTTGCTCGGAAATTTAGTGGGGCTGGAGTGGGGGCGGGCGCTTCTCAGAAGGGGTCGCCCACCGCTAAACTAAACGCGAGGCGAGTGTACTTGATTAACCATGTGCTGAGCTCCACGGGATCACAATACCTTCTCATAGTAGTCCTACAGGGACCCACGAGGACACACACACCCCACAACCACTGGAAGGACACCCACACACACAGAAACGTCTACAAAAGCACGACAAAGGGCATGAGCTACAATGTGCTCACGGCTGCTTGTCCCCACTTGTCCACCATATTCCCAACTGGGAAGCTTCCCAAAGGCCCATCAACAGTAGAGCGGATAAACCCTAGAGGGGGTGCGAATCACTCGCGTGGATGAGTGACCCACGATGACCCACTGTGATATGCAAGAATCACAAGAACACAACGTTGCTCAGAAGAAGCCAGCGTCCCACCTCCACGTCCTAAAAAAACACGTCTTCTGTGATTCGTGCATATAAAGCATGAAAATGGGCAAAACCATCAGCGATGCTACAGGTCACAGTGGTGGTGGGTGGGGTGGGGGCAGTGACCGTCCCCGGGGGTGATTGAAACCACAGCGGGGAACCAAGTGGTCTTCCTGTCGATCCGGGAGGTGGTCAGTTTGTGCGTAGCTTCTCCGCATGTAGAAAGAATCTAGGAAATACCATCCTATCTTGGCGCATCCGACGGCATTTCAAACCAGCACTATTTTATATTAATTAGAACAAGTTACATGATAGAACTTAGAAAAAAATGGGTGTCTTAGTGGAAGCCCTCTAAAATGCAGACGGCGGGACGGGATAACATGTCTCCCTTGTTCAAGGTGACTCCCATACAAATAATCTTACGTGCTCTTGGGACCGAAGAACTTTTCCTGCATGTGCGGCGCGCTGGTGATACCATGGAAGAGCTCTCCGTGCACCGCTGCCAATGGCCTACCGTGGATTTGCACAAAATAAAGGACAGCTCCCACAGCCAGGATACGACGCGACTCTACTGTGCCATTGAATAAACCAAACTGGGTCCTGTGTGATCTTCCAAACAAGGGGGCTTGCCTCCCTGGCCCTCCGCCCTGCCTTCTAAATCCTTCTACATCCGCACACCCAGTGAGAGCCCATGAGGTATCCACGTGAGCCCGACAAGAAAGCCCACCCACGCCGCTGGGGTGGACTTTGCATTTGAGCTGGATCCGTGTGGGGAATACAGCATGAGCTGGCCTTGCAGGCAGTGAAGACAGGAAGGGATGGAGGTTCATTCTCTGCCCCCCACACCCACCGCACTGAATGCCAATCCTGGTCTGCGCACCCTGACCTGGTCTTCTCTCCCAGAAGGCCAACAGTAGCGCTGCTCGCCAAGGCATGCGCCCGAGCACGCACACACCTGGTGCAGGTTTACAGCTTGCCCCTCCGGTATAGACGTTCCCACCTGTCACCCGTCAATGCGCGGCTGTTGCCTTGACGTCCTAAATTAACACACGGTTTAGAATGAAACCGGAGGTTTCCATCTGCCGGGACCTTAAAATGTGGCAAAGCCCAAATACTTTGTGGGCAGCGCAGAGTTCACACATGGTGCTTCCCTAAGACGGGGAGGCCACCTGTGCTGAAACAAACGGGTGGCACTTGCACCAGGGCCGGGCCCTCCAAGACCTTCGAGAATGGAGAAGACAAGCACAGCGCTGGGCCGATGCGAGACACTAGAACAGCCGCGTGGCTGCCCCCGACCAAGGAGCTGAACCCCCAGATCTGACATTTCCAAGTCCGCCGTGCCGTCTGCACCCCCAGGACAGCTCTGGAGGTCTTTGCTGACGGCCTCGGACGGAGGCGGTGACTCGGTGCTTTGCACAACACAACTAACCACGCCAAGGGCGGCAAAGACACGGCCGTAAAGCTGACCCTACGAAGGGTTCTAACTCAACGGCTTGCCCGGGGTGTGTGTAGCAGCCCCTGAAGATGCGGAATCGAGATGATCACGAAGGCAGGCTTATTCTGGAAAGCTCCGTGCGTCCTCTGCATGGGCAGAGCCCCAGGTGGTTACAAGCTCCCAGCCAAGTGGACCGAAGCTCAATTCGAGCCGCGCTGTTGACTTTTCCAGGGCCGCGCAGTTTCCCGATGAAGCTCTCCGGGCCCGTGTGCATGCTTGTGTCGCCATTGCCGGGTGGTTGTAACATTAAACCGGGCACTGCACTGAAATTAAACTGTTGAATGGCCCCGCAGGCACAGCCAGAGCTCGGTAAAGGGCAGCCGCCGGCCTTTTATTCTCCTAGCTATTAATGAGAACGGGCTCTGTCGCCAGCTCCCCGAGCCACTGTGACCTGCAAAATCCGGGGGCCTCCGCCCTCTGCAGCGGGTCTCACCACAAAGGTCACCGGCTCCTCAGGCTGATCATTGAGCACACCGTGGGGCAGACAGCAATTGGGACTGCCCTGGCCTCACCCCACTCTGTATTCCACGGGGTCTCTTGTCTCTGGTTCTAGAAACGTCGGGGTCCCGGCCACCAGGTCTGTTGCCATGGCGCCCACCGAGGCTTGCCCCCTGGTGACCAACCCTGGGAACTTCTTCCCTTTTGCCACCAGGGGCACTCAACCTTCCATCTGCACATCTTCCATACAAACAGCTCCCCGACAAGGAAGCATCTTAGAGTGAGCTGCTTCATCCAGCGCCCTTCAGAGAAGATCCGTTTTAGGTCGCCTGGTAGGACCCTGGGTCCCTTAGTGGGATGTTTTCAAGCTGGAATCCTTCGGGGGACCCTCAGGTCCTGGTGGTTTTCAGCTCTGGCCCCTCTGTGTCTCCTTGCTAGACTTGAATGTGCTCAGCTCCTCGCAGCACGCGCAGGAAACACGTCTTTGAGAAGGGCCTCAGTGGGGCGTACGGCCTTCTGGACGCCCTGTGCAGAGTGTTCAGGAAGCTCCTGCTTCCTTATACAAATATCCTTGCTGCAAGCAGCGGATGATTCAGGAAATCAATGCATCAAAGAGTGCACAGTCCAAAGAACACTGAGACCTCAGGGTTTCCGTCCACTTGGCTGGCATTTCTGCACAAAGGGGGCACTTCCGTCCCGTGAATGCACAGCTGAGCAAAGCAGCCCCGTGGGAAGTGAGCCATCCATGAGTGTATCAGTCAGCATAGACCAGGCGCTGCTGCTGTAACAAGAAGCTCTCAAATCCCAGTGGCCCACCTATGACCAAAATCTGTTTCTGATGCATGCACCTGCCCATCACCAATGGGCGCTCCACTCTGCTGCATCTTAGGACCAGGCCCCAAGGGATGGGGGGACGCTGTGAGTCTCCAAGGAGAGGGAACAAGACATGGAGGGAATCGGATGCCGGCTATCAGGCAGGAAGTAACACACCATTCTTCAAAAGGGTGAGGTCAGGGCACTGGGAAGGTGAGATCTTCCTCGGCCAGGGCAGCTATTTTTCTACGTGATTAAGAAAAAAGCCTAAAACATGAGGAAGAGTCCACTACTCCTTGAATCCTACTAGCAGAAAGAAAAGACGGGACCTCTTGGGAGGAAGGCACAAACACAGGAAGAATGCCATGTGAAAGTAATGGGCTCTTGACCCAGAATTTTCATGGGCAACTTTGTGCCAGGAGAGGACTGTAAACATTCAATCTCTGGCTTTTATGGGGCTTGGGGGAATAAAAACATTCCAGTCTGCACATGACATAAAATCCAAGGTAATAAATGTATTCCCAACGAATTCCCCATCACATTTCTGCAATAAAATAAACCCACCATAGCTGAACCGAACAGATGTCAATAGTACAACGGAACACTCTTCCTCAAAATGCCAAGCCGTTAAAAACTGTAATGCCCCATATTTTAATTCGTATCCTAAAAATGTCAAGGGGATGTGAATGTTTAATTAAACCAGCCTCATAAAAATGCCTAGCACATCGTACATCCACGGTCGCGAAATGGATCCCAGCGCAGACACACGCTGGAGAATGATAGCATTCATTTAAGAGAAGGTAGGTTCCCTGCAAACTAGTGCAGTCCCCGTCGTCCTTTAAGTGGAAATAAAAAGGAATTGGGGTCCTGATGTGTGAGTGCACCCTGAGACTCTCCAGCTGAGCAAAGGCACAGGGCTGTAAAGGACAGTATTACTTTCGCATGGCGGTCATGACACGGCACCACAGATGGCCCTGGCTTCAGTAGACACACCATCTCTCCCAGCCCTGGAGGCTGGGAGTCTGCGATCCAAGTGGGGTTGAGGCTGGTTCCTCCACAGGCCTTTCTCCTTGCAGTGTAGACGCCGCGTTTGCCCCACGTCTTCATGTGGTCATCCCTCCGTGCTTGTCTGTGCTTGTCCTTCTTCTTCTAAGGACCCCAGTCCTATGGCATCATGGCCCACCCTACTGACCTCATTTTACCTGAATCAATTTAAATTTAAAAAAGAAAGAAGGGGGCACCTGGGCGGCTCAGAGGTTGAGGGTCTACCTTTGGCTCAGGGAGTGATCCCAGGGTCCTGGGATCGAGTCCCTCATTGGGCTCCCCACACGGAGCCTGCTTCTCCCACTGCCTGTGTCTCTGCCTCTGTGTGTGTGTGTGTCTCTCATGAATAAATAAATAAAATCTAAAAAAAATAAATAAAAACAAATTTTAAAATTTTTTAAAGATGAAGAGCAAAAAAAAAAAGAAAAGAAAGGAAAGAAATAAGTCACAAGTATGCAAAAGTATAGCCTAGGAAATACAACCAATAATATTCGAATAACTTTATATGGTGACAAATGATGACAGATGGTCACTGCACTTATCACGGTAGGCATTTCATGGCGTATATAAATGTCTAATCATTATGGTGTACGCATGAAACTAATATTGTATGTCAACTATAAGCAAACAAGCAAATAAATAATAAATCAATTAAATTATTTTTAAAAATCTAAAAAAAAAAAAAAAGACCAACCAAAAGACAAAAAAACCAAAGGGCAGCCCTGGAGGTGTGGGGGAAGGAAAGATCAATTCCTTGCCTCTTCCAGCGTAGAGGTCATCTGGAGTTCCTTGACTTGGGGACACATGAGTCTGGTCTCAGCTTCCGACCTCACCTCTGCTTCTCCAACACTGACTCCCCCAGCCTCCCTCTTATAAGGACCCTTGTGATGACATTGGGCCACCGGGGTCCTGCAAGATCATCTCTCCATCTCCAGACCCTTAACTTGATCGCACCTGCGACATTTCCTTTTTCCTTAGAAGGTAACATATTTGTGTGTTTCACACATTGGGATGTCCATGCATCATTTTCTCTAAAATAACATCTTTAAATAATTTCCTGCAACCAACTAATCCCTGGTCATCATTATAACAATATCGAGCTACAGGATCGCTTAACTAGATAGAGCATGTTTCCTTTTTTTTATGTTTTTAAAGATTTTATTTATTTATTCATGAGAGACACAGAGAGAGAGGCAGGGACACGGGCAGAGGGAGAAGCAGGCTTCCTCCGGGGAGCCCGATGCGGGACTCGATTGCAGGACCCTGGGATCACACCCTGGGCCGAAGGCAGATGCTCAACCACTGAGGCAGCCAAGCATTTCATAGTACGTTCCTTAAAACATCACCCTTTCTACAATATGATGGGTACAGTACATTTAGCAGTGAGAAGAGGGAAGGCATTCAAAATCGTTTCCCTGTTTTACTGCATTTGCATTTAACCTGGTTATATGTTATACGCCCGATTCCTCCACTATTAGAGCTTTGCATTTGTCTTTGTATGAAAAACACCATGAAATTTGTAAAAAAAAATTAAAAAATAAAAAAATCTATATAATAATTGCAAATAATTCAAAAACAATATATGCCTCTTTTTTTGTAATTCTTAAAGATATTGGGTATTTTTTGCCTTTTTGAGATTTCTGGAGCTGTTTTGAACAAGCGTCCCCAAAGACTATTTACACTGCTTCTTCGAAATAAGCATATTCACGGAGGTATCTGGAAAGGAGGAGAAAGAGCACCCGGTCCGAGAAGAATTTCCATGTGAAAGAGAACGGAGCTGCTAGTACAGCTTCCTGTCTGTCTTCCTGTCCGAGACGAAGATGACGCGCTGGTTGTTCGGTGGGTTTGCACGCAGGCGTCCCCTGTGTCCAGGATGAAGGAGGTGCTGCCCTGCCCAGGTGTTTCCCCATAAACAATCCCTCCAACGAGCTCCAGAAGCATGTCTAGGAAGGTGCGAGGTCCTCCGCTTGTGCAGCCACGACTGGAGGCTGAGCTGGACAAGGATTTGCTGATGCGTTGGAACAACGCGTTGGCTCCGGGCCGGCGATGGGTCAGCTTCCCTGCATGCATGCAAGCTCCGTGACCTTGACTTAACCTTGAGGAAGGGCATTCCCTCCCACTCCTTGTGCCTCCATTGATCCCAGGCGGGAGCCCCGTCCAAGAACGTCAAGGCTGGAACTGGGAACCGTGGAGCAGGTGCCTTCGGTGGGTCCACACTTCAACAGCCCAAGCCAAGGCTGACCCGAGAACTTAGCAGAAAGCAGGTCTTCCGTAACAAGGGCTGCTTTGGGTTGACTTTTTCGTTTGTTTCTAAAACCCAGATATTTGGGGACGCCTGAGTGGCTCAGTGGTTGAACATCTGCCTTTGGCTCAGGGCGTGATCCCAGGGTCCCCGGATCGAGTCCCATGTCGGGCTTCCTGCATGGAGCCTGCTTCTCCCTCTGCCTGTGTGTCTGCATCTCTCATGAATAAATAGATAAAATCTTTTAAAAATTAAAAAATTAAAAAAAAATAAAACCCAGATATTTGATTTCTATTTCTCAGCCTTTCAGCCCAGCGCATGATCCTGTGGTCCCAGGATCGAGGCCCCTCTCAGGCTCCCTGCCTGGAGCCTGCTTCTCCCTCTGCCTGTGTCTCTGCCTCTCTTTTTCTCTCTTTGTCTCTCATGAATAAATAAATAAAATCTTAAAAAAAAGACATAATAATATATATTGTATATATACTATATATGACAATATATATTCTCTATATAATAACACATAGTGCTATATGTATATATTAAGTATATATTCCATATATACTACATGTGACATAATAATATATATTGTACATATACTATATATAAGACATAATAATATATATTTGATATATAGTATTTATAAGACATAATAATATACATTGTATATATATAATATACAATTATATATAGTATATTATATATAATATAATATTTAATATTAATATAATTAATATAATAATATATATTAATATAATATATTAATATACATTGTATATATAATATACGATTATATATTGTATATATTATATAATATACAATTATTTATTGTACATATAACAATATAATATAACATTATATTAATATATTAATATTGTATATTAATATTTATATATTAATATATTATAATATAATATATATAAGACATAATCCCATAGGTGCATATATGTAATATATTGTCCCTATGCTCTATTAATAACACATAGTACCATAGACGTGTGCATGTAATATCTACATTGTATGTACTAAATGTAATAATGAAGAATGTGTGCTGTATACACATAATCTATATTGTGTACCTCCCACGTATAATACATAATGATATATACCGTATATGTATTATTTATACACAACTACATGTTCATCGAGTTCGCGGAGCGAAGCCGTGTTAACGCTGACATGAGGAGCCTCCGGGACTGAGCTGCGGGCTGACCGCAATAGTCGCTGATTAACGGTGCCCGTCAGCGACCCGCAGCATGCGACACCCGGACACGCAAGTCCTCAGCCATGAGCTGTCATCCGTAACCACAGCAGGTCGCCGAGGGAGCCACGGACTCCGCCCTGGGATGGACGCCCGGAACCCTCCACTGCGTCTTACAGGCACCTGTCGGCAGCTGTTCTTTCCATCCCTGCAAAAGCATCCAATTCAGCGAGTGACATTTCCCCCGAAAACCCCTGAACTCAAAAAAAAAAAAAAAAAAAAAAAAACCCTGAACTCAGGTTTTGCGTGGGGTGAGTCCCATCACGTCGGAACTCGGGATCGCAACACGCCCGTTCTGGGGTCTGTGAGCTCAGGGAAGAAAGCTTCTGTGATGTGGCTGCGTCTTTGGTGGACGGCACTTGGCGGTGGCGTGGCCGCTCCGCATGTGAATCCTTCGGGCACCCGGGAATGGCTGCAGTGCCGTAAAGGGGATGTGGTGTCGGGCCGTGGGCCACATCGAGGCCAGGGGTGCTGTGTGACCTCCTGCCGCCGACGGCTGTTGCTCAGGCTTCCCCGCTGTCGGTTCAGCTGCGCATCGACTGTTTTTGCTCTCGGAAGGTGAGACCATCTTGCAAACACAGTGGTAAGCAATGTCCACCACCTCTGCGCCCCCTTAGGGACGTGCGTGCTCATGCTGTTGCATCTGTGCACACGCACACACTGGCACATATAAATACACACACACAGACACAAGGATGTGCCCTTTCAATGAAAAATACATGGCCTGGAAAGCACTTTATTAAAAGACGTTGAGCTAACAGATGCCTCACTCACAGGCCCTACGAAGTAAAGGCCGGGGAACAACAACAGAAAAAAAAAAAAAAAAAAAACAGCTTTCATCTACCCTGTTAGGTTCTGTCACTGTGGTCTGTCAATTAAACTGAGAAAAGACAGATTTACCGGAGAAAAACCCTTATTTCAGATGCACATGGGACCAACCACCAGGAAAAGAGGTAAAAGCCTCAGAGGAGTGATTAGGCCCAGGGGCTAGTGTGCGCCTTAGTCAAGTGGCCATAAAGTGGTGCAGGAGCCAGGACAGCAAGGAAACGGGCTTTACGGGCTTCCAGTTGTGGAGAGACAGGTATTCGGGAGAAAAAGCAATGGCAGATAAGGGTTACTCAGCAGCCCACGGCGACCTCTGCGTACACAGAGCCAATCTCACGGCCCCAAACATCGCAACTAGTGAACACAGCATTCTCCGAGTCAAATGATAAGAATTTATTTTAAAAATAAGCCAACAGACGGGTTCTGACTGGAGATGGCCGCAGCCCCAGGCAGGAAGTCACCGCAGCGTTGCGAGGGGCTTGCTTGCTGTTGCAGCCGCCCGGTGGGTCCGCTGTTGGAGCTGCGGCGCCATCAGCCCTCAGCGGTCCCCGTGGGCCCCCCCAGCTGGTGAGGACAGACCCGCAACTCGTTGTTCCCCTCGCTCAGCATTCTGCAGAGACGCCCGCCGCCCCGCGTGTCCGTGGAGCCGCGGCCGCCCCCTGTGAGGCCAGCCCACCCCAGGGCACCCGGCCTATCTGCAGGCACAGCTCAGCAGGCCCGGTCACTAAACACCACACAGGGAGCCACGGCGACCACCCGCTCTAGTCGTCAGACAGCAGCTGGGGGTTCAGGGTGACTGTGTGCTGACTTGGGGGTGTCACGTTGGTCCCTGTGAGGTGTGGCGAGGACACGGATATGTAGAAATGAAGACGCGCCTTCTCCCTGTTGGCATAGGGTCCCAGACAAAGAACTAGCACAGAACCGGCTGGGCTCCTGCACGGGGGGGGGGGGGGGGGGGGGGCGGCATCCGGGGCCATCCTTGTGCTCCAAGGGGGGACGGGGGGTGAACCTCCCAGCCCCGAGCACTCAAGGCGCTGGCTGGAAGCAGGCTGGGGAACCCCGCACCCTATGTGATACATATTGTATCTGAAAATGTGACACAAAATATATACGTTGTTGATATTTTAGGATTAAACTTACGATGACATACGGACATGTAATCATCACTAATTAGGATTCTATGGTGATGACCATAAGCATGATGATGTGATATAATGGTCTGCTTATATACCATCATTACGTATTTTATATACTATCATAGAAATATGCATCATTATGTATTTCATATATTATCATATAAATATATAATACACATTTTGCGATGTGTTTATAATAGATATAGAATATGATCCGTTGTATGACCATAGAATCATAGAAAATTGTGATCTATAACATATATTTTAATTGATAGTAGTCAATATTATAGGGCTATATAATCACATACGATGTTATATATGATTATAGATATTACATCATGTTCCACATAGTATATGTCATACAATTGTTTACAATTGTCTTATATCATAATATATAATAAATAAACCAGGTCCTGTTTGTAGGTTCTGTAGGTTTCAATGTGAACACACCTATTTCGGGGGGATACAGAGCATCATTTAACCAGGTACACGTGCGTTGGCCGTATTTCCCCTAAAGAAGCAGCAACCCCGAGGGTCGGCGCACAAGCCGGGATCGTGTCCCCCAGTGGCTCAGGGCACGAATGGATCTGACCGTCGCGCCTGCATGTGAATTTGAATATTCCTGGAATCCTGAGCTCCGTTTTGGTCAAGCAAAGCTCTTCATTTCTTGCTTATTTTTATACACTCCTCACGCCGTGTCTGCAGGGTGTTGAAATGCACACGGCAAATAGGAAGGAGGCAGGTGCAGCGAGAGGCTTCTATAACGCAGGGAAGGTAGAAGCAGGGTCCCCGGACACCCCGACCGCCTCCGTGACCCGACCTGGGGCAGGTCATCTGTGTGATCTGCGGTCCCCTCCCAGCTGCTGCGTAAACTGGGAAGTGGACGTGGGTTCGGATCCTGCAAGCAGAGTCCCTGAATCCAAGTTTCCAGATGCCAGCCATCGGCCGGCCTGTGTGAGCAGCTGTTTCACTTTTCCTTAAAAAAACAAAAAACAAAGAAACAAACAAACAAACAAACAAAAAAAAACAGCGCGATTAAGATACAGTTCACAAGCCATCTGACTCCATCCAATTTAATTTGTCCAAATTGGCAGGTTTTGACGCTACCGTGAGAATTTTGGGACATTTTTGTGGCCTGATAAAGAAGCCCTCACGCTCCACAAAGACCCGTTATCGTCCTTCCACCTCCCACCCTATAGAAGCCCGCGTGCACATTGTTTCTGGAGATGTGCCTGCCTCTCACGTTTCATAGCACGGGGGTGACACGTGGTGACCCTCGTGGGGCTGCGTCTCTCATGAGCATCATGTCCTCCTGGTGTCAGAGCCCTGCTCCTGTTCACAGCCGAGTCCTATTCCATCCCTGGAAGGTCCCCCATTGCAAAGTGCTTGCACAGCACCGGCCACACCGGCTGTGCCCACGGAGAAGCTAGTGGCCGCATCCAGGAAGATATTAATATGCTGCGGCCGCCGTCACACAATCCCATAGACAGGGTGCCCTAGACAACATGCATGGATGGGTTCCTCCTAGTCCTGGAGATCCAGGGGGGGCTGAGGCTGGTTCCCCCTGAGGCCTGTCTCCTGGGGTGTAGACGTTGTGTTCTCCCCATATCGGCAGGTGGTTGTCCCTCTGTGGGTGTCTATGACTTTATCTCCTCTTCCCATAGCGCGCGTCTATGACTTCATCTCCTCTTCCCATAGCGCGCGTCTATGACTTCATCTCCTCTTCCCATAGCGCGCGTCTATGACTTCATCTCCTCTTCCCATAGCATGCGTCTATGACTTCATCTCCTCTTCCCATAGCGCGCATCTGTGACTTCATCTCCTCTTCCCATAGCGCACATCTGTGACTTCATCTCTTCTTCCTATAGGGCCCCCAGTCCTATGAGGTCAGTGCCCACCCTGCCATCCTCATTCTAGCTCAATCCCATATTCAAAGACTGCATCTCCCACTACACCCCCATTCTGACATCCTGCGGAATTGCACCTATGAACGTCGAGGGCACAGAGAACATGATTCAGCCCACGACCTACCTACATCGAAGGTCAACAGCTACACAGGCTCCAAAGGGATCCCACCACCACGAGTTTGCAAAAACTATTGTGTCTGAATCATTTGCAGAGTGAGGTCTTTGAGGGCCCAGCAGACCCACAGTGAACGCGGGTTGGACGCAGGTGTGGACGTGTCAGCGGAAGTTGGTGCAGACCTCATGGTGGAGGCCTGCCCACCACGCTGAGGCACGCTGAGGCCCGGGAATAATAGGAAGGGATACAAAGGCAATGGCGAGGAGGTGGCCCAGGTCGAGGAAACAGGTGGTGGTGGACCCGATGGGCAGGGAAGCATCTGCTGCAGCCTCGCAGGCTCTCAAAGCCTCATTAACTTTGCCAGAAACCATCATGGGGAGTTGCACCCTCGTGAAAGGGAAGCACCGTGCAAGGAGGAGCCGCCCACACTGTGGTGGAGGCAACGTGGGGACCTCTCGTGCAAACCACCTCCCCAAGGGGTCCGAGCAGCCTCCGCAGCCCACCCGCTCACAGATGCTCCATTACACACCAGGACCTCCTGCGGCTCCTTCATCTTGCTCTTTCACGGTCGCCGAGGGTCACGACCTCGGCTTTCCAAAGCGCAGGACATGGTGCGGACACCTTCTTGCATGATCCTGAATCTGCATGCTTGTAGGGGGTCTTCTCGAGCGGGGTTGGAACCGCGTCGCCTGCAAATTCGCATCCACCCAGAACCTTGCAATAGGACCCTACTAGGAAATAGGGTCTCTGCAAATGTAATTAGGGGAAGTGTCTGGAGATGACTTCATCTTGGATAAGGGAGGCCCTATATCCAATGACAGAGACAGAAGAGGAGACGCAGACATGGAGGAGGAGCCACGTGAGGATGGAGACGCAGATAGGAGGGATGCGGGGAAATATATTGGAGAAATATATTAAATATTATATAATTATTATATGTATATAATACACATTATAAATATGAGGCTACGTATATGTATATATAAAAAGGATATTTTTGTATACGAGAAAATGCATTTTGAAAAATTTTGAATATTGCATTTTATACCCAAAGCCCGCAAGGCAATTTCCTTTAAATAAATGGGACCTATGTTCCAGGGTTTTATGGGAATCGAGTGCTGTATAGACGCCGCTGAATGAGCACAGTTAGGCTCCTGGGTAGCAGAGGCAGCAGACACGGGTCGTGCAGCACAGTGTCTACACCCAGTGCATTGCTCAATTCATGACAGTTGACGCACAGCATGCAGGTGGGTGTTTGTGGCGCTAAGGAGAACAGATATTGGGTGTTCGCAGATGGCTAAGACCCTTGGTGGCTGAAGCCTAGGGGAGAACATGCACTGGGACCTGACAAACAAACAGGCTCCAGTTGTGCAGGGTGCTTGTGCCCGCCCTGGGTCGTGACCCGGGGGCCTCCGTGTCCAAGCTCGGGAGCAGGTGGCAGAGGCATCCCACAGCTGGGTCTCTGTTTTTGCAAACCCGACGCGTGGCCATGCCCCTTCATGTTTGCTTTTCTGTCTTCAACATTTGGTTTGAGGCACAGTAGATGCACAAAGCCCCCAGTGATTCGGTTTTGTGGCACCAAACACACGTCCACACGCGGGGGGCTCCCTGCCACCGTGTCTACGTATAATGTCCACAAGGACAAGGGGCTAGCGACACATGCATCCCTCCCAGTCAGGCTGGGTAGTGCAGGAATGGGAGCCACCAAAAGAGGACGAGACATGTACACCCGTGGACGTAAGGAAGGCGTCTTCCACCACTTGGACGCCAGCGGCAGGTTGAAAACCGTGCTTCGGGAGCAATGGGACAGCGCACGACACAGGTGATTCCACCATCTGCTTGGCATTAGCGTCTCCCCGGGTGTCCACAACAAAAGCCAAGGGCGTGAGCATCCCTTCGGAAGAATGGCAAAGACATGTCACAAATGGGGACGTGGAGAGGATAGCACCACCCTCCCAAAGACCTGGAACGGACAGACCCCGCCCCCATTGCTCCCGAGTGGGAGGCCTGCAGAGGCTGCCCTTGGTTCCCACAAAAACCCGCTCATCTCTCCTCTGATCACTGCAACACCTGGAACCAGGCTTCGGGACACAAGAGCAAGGCCGCCCACGCTCCCCAAACACCAGGACCTTCCACCCGCGGCCGCCACATGCTCAGAATACACGCTGAAGTCCAGGGACGCCCTTGAGAACAGCCGCTAGAAATGCAACCTCGCCCAGAGACGGCCTCAGGACACACAGGCAGTCTGCCCCAAGGAAACCAAACACCTTCCCTACCAGGTCGTCCACATGTGTGTCACAGAGCAAAGCGGCGCCAGCCCTGCACGGAGGAGCCCGCATCTCCCCCCAGGAGCACTGTTTGCTTCTGGTTTGCGGAGACCTGTGTTTTCTCTTGGTGCAATCTGCTTCGAGGTATAGGACATGGGAAAGCCCAAAATAAAAAAAAATAAAAAAATAAAAAAAAAGGACATGGGAAAGCCCACTGAGGCAGCCTCCAGGCCAGCTAACAAATGATGGACATGAATGGGGGATGCAGGTGGCCTGAGGGCCAGGGCAGGCGCATAGACGGAAGGCAGAGGGGCTCAGGGTGGGTCGCCCCCCGAATATCCGTAATGGCATATCAATTATGTTCAGTGGAAGTTGCCTAATACACAACCCATGCAAGAAGGACACTCGGACCCTCCTCTGTCCCCGTGAAGGCAGGAAACAGATCTGCCATCTGAAGCGCGCCCTCCCCGTGCTCAGAACCAAAAAGGCACCGTTATCACCAGACGTGAGGGCGTAAACGTCGACAAAGCAAAAGAAACAAACCTTCATTTTTTTCCCAAATACCTGTGCCCCAGTTCTGCTCAGAATTCCTTACTCATTTCAGCTCCCAAACACCTGTTTCCCTGATCCCATCTGTTCCCCAGAAATATGCTGCATCTTCATTCAAAATCTATAAAAACTACCCATCTCGGTCATTTCTCTCAGTCTCCATTTCATTCTTGGGCTTCTGTACAGGTATTAAAATTTTCTCTTTTTCTGTCATGTTAGACTGTCTCGTACTCATTTAATTCCTAAATCAGGGATGCCTGAGTGGCTCACCAGTTTGGTGCCTGCCTTCAGCCCAGGGCATGATCCTAGTGTCCCGGGATCAAGTCCCACGTCAGGCTCTCTGCATGGAGCCTGCTTTTCCCTCTGCCTGTGTCTCTGCCTCTCTCTGTCTCTCATGAATAAATAAATAAAATATTTTTAAAAAATTCCTAAATCAGCCCAGATATCCCTGAGGGGACGTGGTGAGAAAAATCCTTCTGTCCTCAACACAGGCCACAGTGGGAGGCAACACTGAAACTCAAACCCAAAGGTCAGCATGAGCAGAGCCACTCACGGGTCATAATAGAATCCCAGGAAACAGGCACCACTAAAGTCCTGGGGTGGGGGTGGCGGGGGGAACATGCAAATGCTATTATTTCCAAGAATACTTCCCAGTGTCCCCAAATATCATAGAATGAGGACTACCCTCCTTTGTAAACAGGAAAATAATATCAACTTGTATTTCTAAAGCATAAGCCATTGTAAACCAGCAAAAGCCAGAAAGCATTGAAAGCGGAGGGCGGCGTCAGTTACTTTAATGATACAAATTAACCGGCACTGGGCAGAGCAAAGGCTGTGACCTGGATATTCATCCAAGGAAATAAAGCAATAAAACACGCACTTCACTAATCATGGAGAAATACAAAACAACACACGGGTGCGTGAGGACGTCGGTGGGTCGTTTATATTAGCAAACCAGGAGAAATCACCTGAACGTCCTACAAAAGGAGAAACGCCCGCATATCTTGACGCAGACGTGAAAAATCACACGCGCGATGCAATGTGAATACGCGGGTCCTGTCTCCGCGGGAAACCGCACGCGAAGGATTAGAATTCATCAGTCAAGCATGGGTGGACAGAGAGCCCGTGTCTGCCCGGAATCCCTGGACCAGCGTGTGTCCCCCCCACGTGCTTCTGTCATCATCTCTGTCACGTGACCGTGTCAGGGTGACATTAAATTGCACCTGCGTGAAGGTGCCGGGAATGCCCGAGGACGTGAGACCTGTAACGAATGCTCCTCCGCATGGCTGACGTGCTGGATCTGCGTTCTCTCCCGAGTAGGGAATGGCGGTCCCTATGGTCCAAATGGCACCTTCCATAGGCCAGCTCTGTCACCAGAGTCCTCAGTTTAGTGAGCCCTGGCTGCAGAGCCACCACCTGGTGCCTCCTACCCCGCACGCTGTGTCTCACACATCAAGATGCTTTGAGGTGCCCCATCCTCATCCTTGGAGAGACGCTTGGGTATCCCCCAAGCAATGCCCCACAGGGCCACCTCCTCCCGTGTACAACGATGACACATCCGCCGTCCAGCCCTCGCCATCCATGTTATGAACCCACTCTGTGTTTCAGAGTGATCAACACGTCACTCCCAATGGCCCTCACGTCACCCATTGCGATGGGCAGTCTCAGCTTCGCAACACCAATGGCCAGTAGGGCCAAGACGGGGACGACAGATTTCCAACAAACTCCCGGAAGTGAACCAAGGTACCACACGAGCCCCTTTCCCAACCGCTACTGGACCTCCCGTGTCGTGGCTCGGTAGGCAGAGTCCCCACTCTGCCTAACAGATTCTCTGGAAATCGCCATTCACGAAAATCCAAGACAAACAGGAAGCTGTGGGATAAGAAGACGAAGGGCGGGGGGGGGGGGAAACACCAGTGTCATCTTGGCTAATGTGGGTTGTAAATTCCTAGCATAGACGTCTTCCAGGAGGAGGGAGGCCGCCATGGAGGCTGGTCTCATTAAGGCAACATCTGTTTACAAACAGATAATCTAGTGTTCTCTTCCCAGGATGAATTTTATGAAGAGACGTCTGGTTGACCAGCCGGTTGAAAAGCTGACGAGTCATGGGTGCCCCCTGCTGTGCATTGTGACAACTGCTCGTTCACACCTGGTCCCCCATCCTTCCAGCGGGGAGGCGGCTTCCTGGAAACGTCCCACAGCCTCGTCATCCCACCTGCTCAGGTCAGAGTCCAGCTGGGGGCTGGGGGGGGCGGGGGTGGGTGGGTCAGGTATCGGGGGAACAATTCGACAATGGATGATGCATTTTTAAAAACCAATTTGAGTTTCTACTTCTCCAAACCTGGCTATTTTTGTGGGCATTTGTTTTTTTTTTTTTTTTAAACATTTTTTTTCTTTTTAAATTTATTTATTCATGATAGTCACACGGAGAGAGAGAGAGAGGCAGAGACACAGGCAGAGGGAGAAGCAGGCTCCAAGCACCGGGAGCCCGATGTGGGATTCGATCCCGGGTCTCCAGGATCGCGCCCTGGGCCAAAGGCAGGCGCCAAACCGCTGCGCCACCCAGGGATCCCTTTGTGGGCATTTGAATCTCCAAACGTCTTATTATTAAAACAACAGGGATCCCTGGGTGGCGCAGCGGTTTAGCGCCTGCCTTTGGCCCAGGGCGCGATCCTGGAGACCCGGGATTGAATCCCACGTCGGGCTCCCTGCATGGAGCCTGCTTCTCCCTCTGCCTGTGTCTCTGTCTCTCTCTCTCTCTCTGTGACTATCATAAATAAATAAAAATAAAACATAAAAAACAAAATAAAATAAAATAAAACAACAGCAGCAGCAGCAGCAAACCCTACTGTGACTTTGTATTTGTTAAGGAATCGCGGCAGAAGGTAAAAAGGGAATCATGTGGAGCGCCCCACAGGCTCAGTCAGAGGAGCGTGTGACTCTTGATCTCTGGGTTGTGAGTTTGAGCCCCGAACTTAGTGTATAAATTACTTAATAATAAAAATGTTTAAAAGAAGGGCTTTTTTTTAAAAAAAATTATTTTTTATTTGAAAGAGAGAAGGCTAGAGGGGAGAGGAGCAGAGGGACAGGGAAGCAGAGTCGGTCGTGACGCGTGAAGCCCAACCCCAGGACCCTGAGATCATGACCTGAGCCAAGAGCTGCACGTTTAACTGACTCAGCCACCCAGGCACCCCTAAAATTTTTTTAAAAAGAAAGAAACTCTGTCAAGATATTGCTCAGCTGGAGACGTCAAGTTCTGATAAGGACAAAGTAGTATCTGTTTGCACAGCTTGGCGCTTGGGGAGCTACTTGCTTCTGTCCCGTGTGGGTCACAGCGGCTTAGACATCGCACATGGGACACTCCAGCGGGGTGGGCCCAGCGAATGGGGATCCCCAAGGGAGTGTGATGCACCCCCCCCCCAGGTCTCAGGGAGCAAGGGAGGCGACAGGTCCCAGAGGGTCGGCTCAGGCACCTGCAAATCCTGAGCAGTCAGGAGCAGCCCAGACCTGAGGAAGAGTTACCTGGGCTCCTCTCTCTGCTCCCGCCGCCTTGTCTCCTGCCACTGCCTCCCATTGACTGAGCTCGCCCGGAAGTCATCTGTCATAGGGCCAGGTGGGTGTCAAGACTTCAGGGCAGGGAGCGGTAGGGAGATGCATTAGCCTGAATCTGGAGGACCCTGTGTAGCACCTTCAGCACACCCGTGTCTACATGGGCAGGGGGTGATGGTTTTCCCCTGGTGCATCGTCACCAACAGTGCTTGTCACTCGCTCCCTAACGGGCTCGTCCCTGCGTGGATCTGCACCAGCCCTGCACATGCATCTCCGGGGACCCCGGGACATTCTGCGCGCATGAAGGCATTGTTTTGCTGCCATTTACCGCTGCTTCCTTCAATCATAGATTTCTACATGGTTTTTCCTACAGATGTGACGGTTCTCCAGGAAGCGGGGTGGGGGAAAGGCAAGAAGAATGGCAAGAAATGCGACTCACAGCAGCAATAATGGTCAAGAGAGCGCTCGTCTTCAGACGGGGGACTTCGTGCATCTGCCCCCTGCACGAGACAGGTTGTGTTTTGTGCAGACGTGGAGCTCCAAAGTGAGGATGGACAAGGAACATGAGAATTTCCTCTGGAAAAGGTTGACTTCAGCTGAGGTTGTCCCGCTGGGGAAGTTTATACCGTCCAAGAAACACACGGAGGGGGTTTTAGTTTGTTGGCACAACCTTTTGAAACGTGGTGTTTGGGGCCACCTGGGTGGCTCTGTGGTTGAGCATCTGCCTTCGGCCCAGGGCGCGATCCTGGAAATCCGGGATCAGGTCCCGCATCGGACTCCCTGCATGGAGCCTGCTTCTCCCTCTGCCTGTGTCTCTGCCTCTCTCTCTCTCTGTGTCTCTCATGAATAAATAAATAAAATCTTTTAAAAAATGGTGTTTTTCTTTTAAACCCAAAGGGACCACATGCCCCTGTGTTTTCCAGTGACTTTTCTTCTAAACTTCCTAAGCGATGTATCCTAAGAAAATATAACCAATCAGACATTTTTAAAGATGATTTAATTTTTTTTTAATTGTGATACTGCATATTGCAGAATACACGTAGCAGTTTATTTATTTATTTATTTATTTATTTTATTTATGATAGTCACAGAGAGAGAGAGAGAGAGAGAGGCAGAGACACAGGCAGAGGGAGAAGCAGGCTCCATGCACCGGGAGCCCGACGTGGGATTTGATCCCGGGTCTTCAGGATCGCGCCCTGGGCCAAAGGCAGGCGCCAAACCGCTGCGCCACCCAGGGATCCCTGATTTAATTTTTTTAATTTTTTTTTTTCTGGTGCTTGGCCTACTATAGTTGCTTCCATCATCCTCTTGTCTTAGATGGGGATGAAGACGTATGGCTTTCCCTAAACCATGATTTCTGTAAACTCCTGCTAAAACTCAAATTCCTTTTAAGCAAATCGTGCTCATTTGGAAAGTGGACACAAGTGCCTCTCAGGGAACGTTGTCCAGCGTCTGTCTGTGGGGAAAGCCCATGACCTCTCTCAACGTGACGACGTCTAATAATGGCTGTCCTCAAACTACTAACAGCACCTGTGGCCTGGAGTTCCCAGAACAGACCTCCCACAGACGTGCCAACAGACAAGATGGAACGCATCCACGGGCACCCACAGGGGACTACCCCGGTGCGTGGCGGCAAACACACAGCAAGGAATTTGAACAAGCTCCAGGAGGCTGTCGCTCCGGGCGCACTGGGTGTAATTTCCTGGAATCGTCACATCAGACTGTGCTCCCTGCATCTGACGACAGGAGATGCAGATGGCACATCACGTGGACGGGGAGAGGCCCGAGGTCTTTCTGCAATCTTCAGTTCGTGGTGTCCCAGAAAAATTAGAAACAACTAGGGAAAATGGAGGGTTTGCATGGCCTGTGACGCCGGTTTTCAGCCTAGGTGTCGTTCCTTGGGGGAGGACCAAATGCCGTGCAGCGGGGAGGACCTGGCTTTCATCGGTGGACATGCAAGATTTTGATGTAGGAACCCGTCCGGCCTTGTCTGGAGACAAGGCTCATCTCCACCCTCACCCCGCACCCCAAACCCCAAGAAACTGGGAGAAAGCTGCCTTATCTCTTCCTCGGCTACATTCCGGAGATGCTCCCAGGTCCGGGAGCCCGTGAGACCAGCCGCAGGCTGCTTGAATATTTGTACATGTGCAAAAGACGGAGAAAGAACTCTCTAGAGGCAAATGCCCTGAGAAAGGGAAGGCGGAAGAGAGTCGTCGTCCCTTATTTACAACAGGGAGCAAGACGCCTCCTGCTCTCAATGTGTAGGATTAACGTGTGTGTGTTATTATTCGTATTAGTTTGCATTTGTCTTTTCCAGCGGAAAATGATGAGGAGGTACTTTTGGGCACGTTGTACTTGTTTTCATGGCACCTGACGTTTAAAGGAGTAAAGGCTGCTCCTCTGACCCCCCTGCCGCCAGGATTTGGTGCCTTTGCTGGATGGTGGAACCCGTTCTATCAGCTGCCCCATGGCACCACCTGCTGGCAGACGGACATCTTTGTCCCAAACTGTCCACGCGGGTCACCGTGGTCGCCATGGCAAAAGGAAGAGGACACACACCTCTTCCCCTGCAGGCTGTCCTGAAAAGCAATGGGGAAGGAACCAGAGAAGGTGCTTCCTAGAGCTCTGGCGGGTCACTCCTGGTGAGTCCACCTGGCCCCACGGAGGCTGGACCAACACCGGGGAGCACACTCTCTGCAACCAAGAGCTGGTTGGCACCATCTAAAGAAGGTCCTTCCAGCACCTGCTCGTCCCCATGTCCCCAGGAGGAGAAGCAGACCCTCTCTGGGCCAGGCCTCCAACTCTCCTGCTGCAGGATTGGCCTGACCGAAGCCCTCAGCCCGTCAAAGTCAGGCAGACGTTTACACATCCGTCAAAGCCGGCCTTGTCATTATAGACACGAGTGTTGGTGAAGCTCCAACGTGGCCACATTTGAACCCGGCACCTCTTGGCCTCAGTGCTGTGGACGTCTGGGGCTGGACCACTCTCTGGGGTGTCACGTCCTGTGCACGGCAGGGTGATGAGCAGCATCCCTGGTAGGGGACCACATTCCAGTAAGACCTCCTCCTCGGTGTGACAGGCCAAGATGATGCAGACATTCCCAAGTGTCTCCCGGGAGACAAAATCACCCCTGCTGAGAACCACTGGTTTCAATGCATTTAGACTCATAGAAGGTCCAAGATACACAGGGCTTTATAGCTTATCCAGCCCCACTCTTAAATGCGAAGGCTGGAGGCCCAAGAAGGCAGGTGTCCTGCCCAAGATCAGGGTTCTCTTGAGTACAAATCCTGGGAATAGAAATCACCAATGCTGTGCCCTTCCTGCTCCCACACATCCCCTACACCTTCAGGGTTATCTACAGGTTCCCTTGCAGGCCTGTGGGGGTTTAAAAGAACGATCTGCACCAGCAGGTGCTGTGGTCAGGTCTCAGAGACAAGTGTGTGAGTGTTCAGTGACCACAGATGCTGAGATCAGGGGTCCTGAGGCCAGGGTGCCCACAGCTCACCTCCTCAGGCTTGGCTGAACCCAGGAATGATTTTGGCCAGACTCCCTGCATGGAACACTTTAATGGGTCACCTTGAAGTCATGGATTGCCAGTCTTGTTTCCCTAAATCCCATAGGATTTGGCAGGTTGTGTGCTGGGAATAAGCTTGTCTGAGACACTCTACACCTAGATTCAGTGCAGGAAATCCTATACCTGGGGCTCAATATGTTACAAATTGAGGAGAAACACACACATACACACACACATGTAGATAGACACCCATTATTAAAATATTGCAATTTTAATCTGGAACAGGCAACTTCATAGACACAGAACATAAGATGATGGGGGTCAGGGTCTCAGAAAAGGGATACAGAGTTAGTGTTTAATGAGGACAGAGCTTTAGTTTAAAGATGAGAAAGTTCTGCACATGGATGGTGGGAATATAAATGCATTCATTGCCATTGCGCTGTGCACCTAAAAAGGGTCAAAATGGCAAATCCCATGCTATACCTATTTTGCCAAACCAAAAAAAAAATTAATAAATTGCCATTATTGTGCTAAGTGAGATACAGAGCAAGACAAATACATGATCTCACTACTATGTGGAATCTAAAAGAAAGCAAGAACCAAGTTCATCAGTGTAGAGAACAGAGTCATAGTTTGCAGACATGGGAGGTGGGGTGGGTGAAATGGGTGAAGGGGGCAAAAGGTGCAGAGTTCCAGTGTCCACACTGGTCAGCGCTGCCCCAGATGCAGCCTGGGACATGCACCTGCCACGTCTAAGACAAAGACAAAATCTACAAAAGTGGAACACATAGAAGCAGAGAAAAAGAAGGGTGGCTGCCAGGGGTGGGGGAAGAAACAGGGACATGGTGGTCCCAGAGCACAAACTTCCAGTGAGAACTGCAATGAGTCCTGGGGACCTGATGTTCAGCATAGTGATTATAATTAACTATCTGTATATAACTAACCATAATTATCATACCTTTGAACGTTGCTAAGACAGCAGATCTGAAATGTTCTCAACAACAACAACAACAAAAAAGCTACCGCGTGAGGTGTGGGGTGTATGAATTAGCTCGATGGTAGTCGTCAGCTCACAGTATGTGTGTACATCAAATTGTCAGGTTGTACGGTTTCAACGTGTATAATTTTGTCAATCACACTGCAGGAACTGGGAGAATGGAATAGAATAAGATTGATCGAAGTAAAATAGAATGGAGTGGAATGAAAGAGAAGAGAGAAGAGCAGCGTAGAGTAAGGTAGAACAGAATAGGAGAGGAAAGGAAAGGAAAGGAAAGGAAAGGAAAGGAAAGAAAGAAAAGAATAGAAAGAAAAGAATAGAATAGAAAAGAAAGAAAAGAAAGAAAAGAAAAGAAAGAAAAGAATAGAAAGAAAAGAATAGAAAGAAAAGAAAAGAATAGAAAAGAAAGAAAAGAAAAGAGAAAGGAAAAGAAAAGAAAAGAGGATAGAAAAAATATAATCGAACTGAATAGAATAAAGTAGAATGGAACAGAATAGGGTCGAATAGAACAGAATAGAGTAGAATATGATAGTATAGTGCAGAATAGAATAGAACCAAACAGAATAGAGAATAAAACAGAACAGAATAGAGTACAATCGGACCAAATAGAATAGAACAGAATAGAGAAGAATCAAATAATAGAATTAAATAGAATAGAGAAGAATCAAACCAAATAGAATAGAATGGAATAGAATAGAATGAACAGAATTGAACAGAATACAATAGAGCAGAATAGAACAGAACAGAGTAGAATGTGAGAGACTAGAACACAATAGAATCGAACAGAATAGAGTAGAATTGAACCAAGTGGAATTGAACAGAATAGAGAAGAATCGAACTGAACTGAACAGAATAGAATAAAATAGAAAGAATAGAATCGAACAGAATAGAGTAGAATAAAACAGAATAGAATAGAGAATATTTGAGCTGAATAGAAAATAGAATAGAATAGAATAGAATAGAATAGAATAGAATAGAATAGAATGGAGTAGAATGGAATAGAAAGAATAGAATCAAACAGAATAGAATAGAGTAGAATAGGACAGAATAGGGTCAAATAGAACAGAATAGAATCAAACAAAATAGAGAATAAAACAGAACAGAATAGAGTCGAATCGAACTGAATAGAATAGAATAGAATAGAATAGAATAGAATGAATAGAATCAAACAGAATAGAGTAGAATAAAACAGAATAGAATAGAGAATAATTGAGCTGAATAGAATAGAATAGAATAGAATGGAATGGAATGGAATGGAATGGAATGGAATGGAATGGAATAGAATGGAATAGAAAGAATAGAATCAAACAGAATAGAATATAGTAGAATAGGACAGAATAGGGTCAAATAGAACAGAATAGAATCAAACAGAATAGAGAATAAAACAGAACAGAATAGAGTAGAATCGAACTGAACTGAATAGAATAGAATAGAATAGAATAGAATAGAATAGAAAGAACAGAATCAAACAGAAGAGTAGAATAAAACAGAATAGAATAGAGAAGAATTGAACCAAATAGAATAAAACAGAATAGAGTAGAATAGAATGGAATGGAACAGAATAGAAAGAATAGAATCGGACAGAATGGAATAGAGTAGAATAGGACAGAATAGAGTGGAACAGCAGAGGACAGAGAGGAACAGAACAGCGTAGAACATGGAGCAGAAGGGAACAAGACAAACCCCAGAGCGAAGGGCAGAGGACGACAGTTAGCAGAGCCCCCCACTCCCTCGCCGACGCCCCGGACCGTGGTCGCTGCAGAGAGCCCCGTGTGCTGGCGAGGGTGCCCGCCGGGGCGCAGCCGTGGAGCCGTGGGGACTAGCGCGTGGCCAGGATGGCGTCGTACAGGCCCCCGGTTCTCCTGCACTGGACGTGGCGGAAGCCGGCGGCAGCCAGGAGCGCGCGGTACTGGGCGGGGGTCCGCTCGCGGCCCTCCGTCTGCACCAGCATGTTCAGCGAGTAGAGCTGCGCCGTCAGCGGGCCCCGGCCGTCCGCGGCCAGGAGGCTCTCAATGACCAGGACGCCGCCGCCTGGGACGGGACGGACAGCGCCCGGGAGCCAGGGGGAGGCCGCCCCAGGAGCCCCGCTCCACCTCCCGGCCCCAGCTGCGGAATGGGCCCAAGCTGACCCGCACCCCGCCCCGGCCCCGGCCAGAAGCGGGGTGGAGCAGGCGGGGCGTGCACCGCGGGAGCCTTCAGCTTTCTGCACCTTTAACTCGGATTCGATACAGAACGGGTGCGAATGCCGCTTGGTTTTCGTTACTGACCCAGAAGGGAAGCCAGCTGGGAGCACGGGCACACTTGCCTGTGACCCGCATTCAGGCGTGCAAATGAGCCTCTGGCACGATCCCGCGCTGAAAGCACTCACAAGCCCATATGGACACGCAGCGCCCCGACCTACCTGGTTTGCAGGCACCATGGATCCTCGCCAGCAGGCGTGAGCACCGCTCATCCGTCCAGTCGTGCAGGACCCTCGCCAGGATGTACAGATCCGCCTCCGGAAGCGGGTCTTTAAAGAAATCTCCTATAACACAGGCCGGGACCCTGGGGTCAGCGCGCAGCTCAATCCCGCGTGCAACAGTCACCTAGGTGTGTCGAGCTGCCCCCAGGCCATCCCAGCTGTGACTTGAAGACCTGGCCCTGAACAAAGGGAAGCCTCAAGGAGGACAAGAAGCTTCTGAATGGTGTCCGGGGGGCTCTTTCCGTCCTTCTCGATCTGGAAAATGGTTTTACTTTTTTCTTAGTTTATTTTCATCTCCTTTCCTGAGGTTGCAAATAAAGGGCCGTGTACGCCGGGGATTTCCGGACACCCCGGGCCATCGGTCAGCAGCTCCCGTGTGAGGAGCTGAACTAGACCAACAGTCAATACGTGTTTTCCGGGCTGGGAAACAAACAAACCAACATGGCCAAGGAAGAGCTTCCATGCGTACGTGCTGTCAGACTCGACACTTGTAACATTTTTCCTGCAAGAAGTACCGATTTTGGAAAAAGCGTGACCCAGCCTCACACAGGGTGGACCGGGCAGCTGTATGTTGTCCAAACTCTGCAAACTCAGAGGAGTTGGGGAGGAGTGTGTGTGGGAGGCCATCCGGGCCAGGGCACCACCCTGCCCCGTGCTGAGGCCCCCGGGAAATGCGGACCCTACAGACATCGCCCCACGACCCAGGGCGGGAAAGGGGGAACGGTGGGGGGGGCCTCCAGACTGCTTCTCTTCCGTTCAGTGACCAAACACAGGGGTCGGCAAATTTGGCCCGGGGGCCGCATTCGGTGGGCCGTGTGTTTGTGCGCAGCAGGTGAAGGAGAGCATCCAGCCGTGGGGACGCACGCAGCTGCACCTTCCCCGGCCTTCCCTTCGTGACCCACCGCAAAGTCACCAAAATCCCAGCTCAGCTGTGCCATGGCAAAGTGACCTACTGCGTCCCCTGCCCCCCCAACCTCTGAAGTCGGTTTATTCCTTCCACCTCTGGATGAAGCACATAAACAGGTGTGACCGTCCCCTGCAAGACGCCCGATGACGACCCCCAGAAGCCAGGTCTGGGGTACCGGGGTCAGGCGCTCTCCATGAGCTCTCCCCCAGGGGGGAGCACACGTGCGTTTCCGTGTGCACGCGCAGAGCTCGGCGGAGCCCACCTGCACAGAAGCTGATCCGCGCTGCCTCCGGGAATGAGAAGTGCTTCTCTGCCGTCTGCACCACTTCGGGCGTGTCGAAAACGGCGACCCGGCACGCGGGGTACAGAGACGTGCACTCCTTGGCCAGAGCCCCAGAACAGCCTGGAAACGCACACGGAAGGTGACAGGCGGACGGGAAATGCGAGCGACGTGCACCCCAGCAGGTGTTGACGGCCACAAGGTCATCCAGGAGCCCCCGAATCACCGAATCTTCCTGGCTGGGCCCACCCACCCATCTAGCCATGAGTGCGTCCTGCGTGACTCCCATGCGGACACGCATTGGGGCACCACGGGGACTGCCCCTGACCCAAGGATTGGGCGGCGCGGAGACCACAGAAACCGTGCAAAGTCACGCGGCACGCCAGGCACGGCGGTCCCTTTGGCGTCAAGCACGCGGAGTCTCCCCATCGTGGCGCCCTGCTGCCCGGTGACAGTGGGGGAGGCCGCCCAGGTGTCAACCAAGGGTGTGAGCCCCTCGGAGCTGCACACCCAGGCCTGTGGGCCCCGTGGATGCGACTCCCAGCGCGTCCACACCGGGGAGGCTCCGTCCAGACCCGCAAGCCCGTTGTGGGGGCCACGCCCAGGTGGGGAGGGTCCCGACCAGAGCGCGCGCCCGGGCAAGCCCCTGAATCGCAGCTTAACAGGCGTTGTGCTGTATGGGGCGGTCAGCGCAAGAGCGTGTCACACTGAGCGATGCCAGCGTCTACACCTCCATCCCACCGTGATGCACAGGCTCCGAACCGCCCCGGGGTGCACCGCAGCCGCAGAGGGGCTGCAGACCCTGCACCCTGTGGGACGCGGACGGGAAGCTTGGCCCCCGATGCTAAGTGGGGGCCTTTCCGTCGTGTTCCGACCCTCGCCCCCCGGGGCGCCGAGGTCACCAGCCTTGAGACCCTGCTCCGGGGTGCGGGGCAGTGGCTCACCCCCAACGTCGCAGATGAGCGGGAACGGGGACAGGTCGAAGGCGCCCAGCACAGGCCTCCCGCTGATGCTCCAGACGTCCTGCAGGCCTCGCATGAACTGCAGCCGCTCGTCCTCGGACCTGCACGCGACAGCACAGGTGCTCACCGCGCCCCACGACGTGGGGGGCGGGGGGTTGTGAGCCGCGGGCACGGCGGGGAAGGCCTGCACGGTGACCTGCTTCGGGATGTGGGGAGCCCCAGCTCCGCCACCCTCGGGACCCCGAAGCCCACCCCGCCGGGACACCTGGCATGTGGCTGCAACACAAACACATCTGCTGTGGGGTTTTTCTTCTTCTTCATCATCTTAAATATCACCTTCCCTCTGTTTTGCTCCGTTTAGACCCATTTCCTTAGCCACGCCCCCTGCCCCCCACGTCCATTGCAAGCGCGGACACCCGCGTTACCTGTAGATTGCGCTGAAGAGCTGGTCGGAGGGAACCCCGAATGCCTCCAGATACTGGTTCCTGCCGTCCCTGCAAACGGGCGCCACGCGGTCACCCCGGATCTGACGCGGCCAGGGAGCGCCAGTGGGCACGCGGGGTCGCACAGCCTCCCCTCCCGTCACAGACAGAACGGGCAGGGGACGGGACTCGGTCACCAAACGCATGCACGGCCCCCCTTGGAGGTGTTCAGAGCCGCAGGCTGGACGTGCAGCCGGGCTCCGCCCCGTGTGAGCAAGGAAGG
The DNA here is from genome assembly GCF_048164855.1 of Canis lupus baileyi. Classification (NCBI taxonomy): domain Eukaryota; kingdom Metazoa; phylum Chordata; class Mammalia; order Carnivora; family Canidae; genus Canis; species Canis lupus. The sequence continues at coordinate 124,294,447 of NC_132876.1, forward strand.
AGGATGACCTAAAGACGGTCTGACGAGGTCTGAAGGTGATGTGCGGCCAGCGGACACTGAGGCCCGGAGGACCTGGAGCCGGAACCTGGGAGCAGGAGGGGCCCTGCCGCGCCCCTTCGATACCTGTCAGTACCTGTCATCTAGCTCTATCTGCCGACATCTACTCTTTATGTATGTCTCCTAAGACCTATGAGGAGCTCCCCGCAGGTGTTAGTATCTACCATCCACTGTGCACTAACATCCAGTAGTGCTGGCTCTTATCGAGCTACCTACCTACCCTCCTAGCACCCTCCCACCCGTCCTTATCTCTCCTCTATCCATCTCTCTACCTAGCACCCATCTAGCACCTCTAGCCCCCCAGCCCTCTGCCTATGTACCCGTGTATCTATCGTCTATCAATCATCCATCCATCCCTATATCTATCTTTAAATTATCCAACCATCCATCCACCTGTCTGTCCATCCAACCATCCATCCATCTATCCATCCATCCATTCATTCATCCATCTGGCCATCCCTATATTATCATCCATCTATCCCTGTATCTATCACCGACCAATCATCCACCCATCCGTCCATTCACCTATCTGTCCATCCATCCATCCATCCATCATCCATCCACTCATCCATTTGTGCATCCATCTATCCATCCACCCATCAAGCCATCCCTTTACTATCATCCATCCATCCTTATATCTATCACCGACCAATCATCCACCTATCTGTCCATCCATCCATTCATCCATTTATCTAACCATCCATCCACTCATTCATCCATCCATCCATTTGTCCATCCATCCATCCACCCATTGAGCCATCCCTATACTATCATCCATCTATCCCTATATCTATCACCTGCCAATCTGTCCATCCATCCATCTGTCCATTCACCTATCTGTCCATCCATCCATCCAACCATCCATCCAACCATCCATCATCCTTTCACCCATTGAGCCATCCCTATACTATCATCCATCTATCCCTATATCTATCACCTGCCAATCCGTCCACCCATCCATCATCCATCCATCCATCCATCCAACCATCCATCATCCTTCCACCCATTGAGGCATCCCTATACTATCATCCATCTATCCCTATAGCTATCACCTGCCAATCCGTCCATCCATCCATCCATCATCCATCCATCCATCCAACCATCCATCCATCATCCTTCCACCCATTGAGCCATCCCTATACTATCGTCCATGCATCCCTCTATCTATCTATGTATTTACATACATACCTACCTGACCATCTAGGTATCCATCCATCTATGTCAGTGGTTCCCAGGTTCTGGGATTCTGCTCTCAAAAGGCACTTGTCAATGTCTGGGGACCTTTTTTTACTATCACAGCTGGGGAGGGTGCCATGGCCTATGGTGGGAGGAGACCAGAGATGCTGCTCCACACCCTGCAGTGCCCAGGATGCCCCAGGCACCCACATCATGAAGCCCGAGAGCAGCTACAGGGAGGACAACCATCACGATTCCCCACTTTGCCTCCTCAGCCCGTGACCGTTTCCCCGGACACCAGTTAAACACCAGGACTTCTTATTTCGACAGATTAGCATGACGTGAATCCCATTGGCCAGCACCAGGGGGCTTCTCACGTCTGCTCAGAGTTCCACATCTAGCGGGGTCGTGTTTGATGCTACAAGAAACCTGGTGCTTCAACCGCACAGTTGCCCTGAAACCAGCCCCCAGGGAGCCCAGGGGTCCTATCCACCCCTTTGAGGCTGTGCTCACCTCACGGCCTGGGTCAGGTGACCCCAGCACAGGTACGTCGTCCTGGCCAGGTACCGCAGCATGTTGCCCTGGCACTTGGGGCTGGCCCTCACCAGGTAGGTGCTGGAGAGCTCTGTGTTTTGATATAAAGCTGAAAACAAATGCAAAAGGACACGTTAGATTCCAACTCACCGTTTTCAACAAAAGTCTGGCAGATGATGGGCAGCCCCAGGCCCATTTCAACACCAAGATGAGAATATAATAGCGTAAGGGAGGGCAAACCTTTAACTGGATAAATTTAGTCTGATTGAAAATTACTCCCTTATGATTCTTTCCCCCATTTTTTCTTGCTCATTGGATACTTCATGAGGGTACGGATGCGCACACCAGCGTGTGGAGTCCCTAGAATGAGGTCGGCAAAGTACCGCCTGGGGAGCACACCTGGCCCACCGCGTGTGTTTGTAAATAAAGTTTTATTGAAAGTCAGCCACACCCGTTCAGTTACATAATGTGTACATGCTTACCTTTTCCTGTTTTTGTTTCTACCTGAAGTAGCTTCAGAGACACACAGGTGTCCAGCAGGAGCTCTGTCCCATGGGAGCTGGTGCCCAGCCGTGCAGCCACCGCTACCGCGCCCAGGGGCTCCGGGGCCTCGGCGAGAAGGTCAAACACACCCAGCTCACAGGCAGCAAACAGAACCTCGGAAATAACGGGTCAGCTTTGAGCATCCTGGGAGCCCCACTTGTAGAAGCACACACCACGGGGACTCAGGGGTGCGTTTTCAGGGGACACTGCACTGCTGTGGAAAACACTGTGGCGGTTCCTTACAAAATCGAACATACAATGGCCACAAAACCAGAAATTCCAATTCTGGGTGTGGACCCAAAAGTATTGAAAGTGGACCCTGGAAGAGATACTTGTACACTCGTGTTCGCTGATGCATTATCCACAGTGGCCAAACATGGAAGAAGCAGGCGTCCAACAACGGACGAATGGATGAGCAAAATATGGTCCATGCACACAGCGGAGTCGGTGCACCTTGAGGACGTGGCGATCAGTGACATAAATCAGACACGGATGTGTGATTCCACATATACGGGGTCGCTAGAATAGTCCCGTCCATAGAGACAGGGAGTAGACGGTGGCGCCAAAGGCTGCGGGTCGGGGAACGGGGAGATCGTGTTTCATGGGGACAAATCTTCAAATTGGGGAAAATAGAAAGTTCTGGATGTGGATGGTGCAGGTGGTTGCACAACAACGTGAATGCGCTCAATGCCACTGAGCTGTGCACTCAAAAACGGTGACGATAGTCAATTTGATGTTACGTCTATTTAAAGAAAACAATAAAGTGTTCCCAAAAAATAAAGAATCTTTAAAAATAAAGATAAAATCTTCCAGTTAAATCTTTAACCAGTTAAAATGTTTAATTTATATGAAATTTTCTGATTTTAAACAAAATGCTCAAATAAAAGTCAAGTAAATACTCAAATATCTTAGAGTGGAATAGAGCAAGTAAAACAAATGAAAAATAAAATAGGGGGATCCCTGGGTGGCTCGGTGGTTCAGCGCCTGCCTTTGGCCCGGGGCGTGATCCTGAAGTCTCGGGATGGAGTCCCGCGTCAGGCTCCTGGCATGGAGCCTGCTTCTCCCTCTGCCTGAGTCTCTGCCCCCCTCCCATCATGAATAAATAAATAAAATATTTAAAAATAAATAAATAAATAAATAAATAAATAAATAAATAAATAAATAAATAAAATAGAGTGAAATGCAACGAAATGTGCTTCCACTGTGCACTCGGGAAGCGCCTGTTTCTGCTGCCTCACGTGCTGTGGGGTTGACCAGCCGTCCGGAACGATGCCATCTACTGGTTGGGTTGGTCCCCAGGGAGAGTCAGAGCTAGGGCTGGGGGTGGGGTGGGCTGGGGTGGGGTGGGGGGTGGGATTATCTGCAGAGTACAGGGAGGGTCCCACGAGGCCATTCGCGGGCTGGCCATTGGGGAAAGGGGGTCCTGAGCAGGTGTGGGTTCCTGCAGCTTGCCCCCCGCCCTGTCTGTGTTTAGAAGCTCTTCACTAAACCCCCTCCCCGCCCTCTGTCATGCCTGGAACAGCATCACTTCGGACAAAGAAACAGCCGGGGGACCATTCCAGCAAAGAAACAGCCTCCGAGGGAAACCTACAGTCCCCAAAGACAACACCAGCCAAGGGACAGGGACAAACAGCCACCGGCAAACCCTCGTGAGGTTTCAAGACCCTAGTCTCCGCCCCTTCCCTGCTCGCAGTGATTACCTGGGGACCCAGACTCGAGGCTGGCCTTGGTTTAATTTTGCAAGCGGGGAAATACACGCCCTGCTGCTCAGAGGCCAGTGAGGTTCCCTACACGGTGGTGCCAGACCCTTAAAACGTGTGGCCTGCTAGTGCCGGATCTGTCCAGACAGTTGGACAGGTCCTGCCCGGAAATGACGCGTACCGGATAAAGGACGGATGAATGAGTGCATTGTTTTTCCTCCTGCACAGGAGGGTTTTCGATGGGGCGACCTCTCTGGTATTGGCCAGCACGGATGCACACACTCACGTCCCACCTGCGCAGAGGGTCATGGGGCACCCACTCCCCATGGAGACAGCACCGCTGCAGTAGGTGCGTGGACGTGAATACAATGAAATAAAAATAAGACCCGCCTCCATCCTGCTTAATGACGGAGGTTGGCCTTTGCTTTCTCACCGAGCGGATGGGAAAGGCGTAAATATGCTCTCCACGGGGGCCGTGGCAGTGGGGGTGGCAGGGCCCGTGAGGAGTGACACTGCCTGAACTCTTCTTATCCTCTGACTATGGTCCTAGTCACTCTCATTCCATGGACGGGGGTCCTAGTAACTCCCATTCCATGGTCTGGGGTCTTAGACACTCTCATTCCATGCACAGGGGTCCTGGTGACTCTCAGCCCCTGGACGGGGGTCCTGGTCACTGTTGTTCTGTGGTTGGGGGTCCTGGTGCTTCTCATCCCCTGGATGGGGGTCCTGGTCACTGTCGTTCCATGGATGGGGGCCCAGGTGACTCTCATACCCTGGACGGGGGTCCTGGTGATTCTCATCCCATGGACAGGGGTCCTGGTCACTGTCGTTCCATGGACGGGATCCTGGTGCCTCTCATTCCATGGACCGGTGTCCTGATAGCTCCCATCCCATGGACGGAGGTCCTGGTCACTGTCATTCCATGGACGGGGGTCCTGGTGACTCTCCTTCCATAGATGTGGGTCCTCGTGGTGCTCATTCCATGGACTGGAATCCTGGAAACTCTCATCCCGTGGACCGGGGTCCTATCACCCCTTATCCCGTGCTCAGGGGCCACATGGCTCCCTGAGGTGCGTCCTGGGCACCGTGGGGTGTGCGGCTGCCTGTCTGCTCTCCACCCACTGCAGCCCGAGCGGTGACGCCCAGACATGTCCACCCACATTTCCCTGTGCTCCCTGGGGCCAGGCTCGCACCTGAGAGCCCATGAGGACGCTCCGTCTCATGCACCACGCGGCCTGGACAGGACTCTGTGCCGCCCCACGGCGTCTGGGGGAGGCTGTGTCCGTGCCCTCTGTGCACCCGCGCCAACTCTGGTCCTATGGGGACCGGATCCCGTCCCCTGCGGTTCCTGTGTGACCCTAGGAGGGGCGGGAACTCGTCCTGTCACGGTTCTGTTAGCTGTCTGCTCTACTCAGGCGGTTGCAAGCTTTATTGTGTCCACATGGTGTGAACTCCGGTTGGATCCACGGCGAATGATTTCTCACGCAGGCGAAGCTACGCAAAGTCCTATTAGGGCCACATTAGGTCCTGGACAAGCTGCGGGCCCTCCTATTGCAACTAGATCTTATAGGGGCGCCTGGGGGCTCAGCTGGTGAAGCGTCTGCCTTTGGCTCAGGTCGTGACCCCGGGGGTCCTGGGATCGAGTCCTGCGTCGGGCTCCCTGCTCAGCGGGAATCGGCGGCTCCCTGTCCCCGCCCCCTGCCTTGTGCTCTCGCTCTTTCTCCTTCTCTCTGTCAAAAAACTAAGTGGAATGTCTAAAACAACAACAACAAAAAGATTTTATTAACTCATTCTGTCAAGGTCGTATGAAGTATTGTTCTATCTAGGTCGTATTATTCTATCAAGGTCGTCTAACGTTTTACTGTACCAAGGTCATATTAAGTATTCGATCAACATCATGTTAAGAATTATTCCACCAAGGTCGTCGTAAGTATTATTCCATCAAAATTGTATTAAGTTCAAAAAAAAATTGTACTAGGATTTATTCTATCGAGGTTGTATTAAGTAATCTGTCAAGGTCATGTTACATTGGATTGATTCTGTCAATGTCATTTTAAGTTTTTTCCATCAACGTCATATTAAGAAGTATTATTGATCAACGTCATATTAAGTATTACTCTATCAAGTTCGTGTTAATATTATTTTATCAAGATTGTATTAACGTTTATCTTATCAAGGTCATATTAAGTTTTGTCAAGGTCATATTAAACTTTACTCTATCAACGTCAAATTAGCTATTACTCTATCGCAGTTGTATCCAGTTTTATGCTCTCCAGGCCGTATTACGCTTTATTTGGTGACGTTTGTGTGCAATCCTCTTCTCTTACACGCATGACAACCAGGTGACAAAGCACCCCGTGTCCTGAGCGGACTGTCCTGCCGGGATGTATAACGCACCCGACAGCTTGGTGAGCCAACGGCGAACAGCCCCAGCTGCCCGGGAAGCATCTCGCGAGCACAAGCAGGTCATGCTTTCAAGCGACAGGAAGGCTGCGAATTATTATAACTAATTTGCGGAAGGAAGCTCTTTCTCCGTATCGCAAGGGTTCCACCGTAGGGGGCCTACAGACCCCATCTGGGGGATCCGTGGGCTCACGCGGGGAGCACATTCTGTGGCAGTTGTCAGTGACCTCCACCCAAACTCCGCAGCCGCTTCAATTATGAGTCAAGCGCACACGGCGGCAGTAGTACAACACCTGTGAGTCGGTGAGCGAGGGAGGCCAAGGCACCTTCGTGTGTCACAATATCCCCCGCAGGACACTCAAAATACCACCCACATGCACAGGGCGCCACGGTGCTGGGGGGGCCGGACCCCACTGGCTGCACACATCACCCCCATCTTGCCATCCCGCACCTTCCCCCACAACGAATGCGGCCGTTGGGCAGCTCTCTGCCTGGCAGGTGGTCAGCTCCCACATGGTGAAGCTCAGTGTTCTCAAAATTCGAGTTTCACCCCCAAAAGCCAGGGAGAATCTCACCGTCTCATGAGAGCAGGACACCGTCCCCTCGTGCAGCAGCTGTGAGCGCTGTCCTGCCGCCTGCATCCGCACACGCATGTGCATACACAGGACCGCCTACATTTTATTGGGGCGCCTGGGTGGGCTGGTGGTTTGAGCATCTGCCTTCGGCTCAGGTCATGAACTGAGAGTCGTGGAATCGAGTCGCACATCGGGCTCCCCGCTCAGCAAAGACTCTGCTTCTCCGTCTCCCTCTGATGCTCCCCCTGTTTGTGCTCTCTCTCTCTCTCTCTCTCTCTTTGTGAAATAAATAAAATCTATTTAAAAAATAATTAAATAAAATGTAAAATCTAATGCAAGCTGGTGTAGCCAGTCTAGAAACCAATATGGAGGTTCCTCAAGAAGTTGAAAACAGAGCTACCCTGCAACCCAGCCGTGGTTCTATCAGGTATTTACCCCAAAGATACAGATGTGAACGGAAGGGGCACCTGCACCCCAATGTTCACAGCAGCCATGTCCACAATAGCCAGACTGTGCAAAGAGCCCAAAATGGCCATCAACAGATGAATGGATGCAGAAGATGTGGTCTATGTAGGTAACAGAATATTCCTCAGGCATCACAAAGGATGGAATCTTCCCATTTGCAATGTCCCGGGGGGAACTAGAGGGCCTGACGCGAAGAGAAATAGGTCAATCAGCGAAAAGCATTTATCACACAAGCTCACTCCTACGTGGAATTTAAGAAACACAACAGATGAACACAGGGGAAGACGAGGGGAAAAATCAAACTAGACGGAATCAGACCAGGGAGACAAACTATAAGAGATTCTCAACTCCAGGAAACAAATAGGGCTGAGTGTTCTCACTCTATCTGAGTGAGGGGAGGTGGGTGGAGGGATGGGGTAAGTGGGTGACGTGCATGAAGCAGGACTCGTGATGCGATGAGCCGCGGGTGTCGCGTGCAACCGATGAATCATTGACCTCTACCTCCGAAACCGGTAATACACTCTATGTTAACTAACTCGAATTTAAATAAAAATTTCTTGAAAAAACAATTTTTTTAAAGACATAAATGAAGGAATATACACAAATATAGACTCCTCAAATCTAACTACAGCTTGCCTCAAAGGTTTTAAGGACGAAAAATTCACGTAGCAGAAGGTTCGGCATTAAGCGTCTTAAACAATACAACTCGGGGGGTGTTGGGCACATTGACTGCGTTGTGCAACCACCGCCTCTATCTGGTTCCAGAACATTCTCATCCTCCCCCTAAAAGGGGAGCCTGTCCGTAACGACCAGTCGCTGCCCATCTCCCTCCCCGGGGCCTGGCGAACCACCACTTTGCTTTCCGCGTCCATGCATTTGCATTATTCCGCGTGTTTGGGAGAAGTGGCATCACACACCGTGAGGCCCGTGTGTGTCCCGCGTGCACGCAGAATCATATGGACTCAGCCACGGGAAGGGATGAGATACGGAAGCGCGCCACGTTGCCCGTGGGCCCCCAGGCTCGCCTCTATTTCAAACACATCACCTCGCTTTGTAGTGTGTTAATGGACAACCGCCCATATTACACAAAAAGCCACAAAAAGTCTTGAATATTTCAATCTCTTTCAGTAAGCATTGTCCCACGGCCCAGAAGGCACCTGCCCGTCCTTGCAGGACACCCCACCCACCCCTACAGGACACTCCCTACCCATGAAGCCGTCACTCCCCATCGCCCTCGCCCAGCTCCCACCCACGGGATCCACGTCTGCTCCGGCGGAACGTTCTCCCCACGTTCCTACCTGGGAGACCATGAAACCATTTGAGTACTCGGTCAGCAGACGGAACGCCTGTTCCTCCGGGGAACTCATCCTTGTCCCACGCCCGGCTGGCACACAGAGCCCCCGGTCGTCCCGGCTGCACAGAGTGTGGGTCTGCTAGCAAGTCGTGGGGCGGTCGGCCGCGCGGTGCTGCTGCCAGAAGCTCCTTGCTGGAGGCCCAGCACGAGCCAAAGGCGGATCAGTCTAGAAAATCCCATTAATCCTATTACGGGGATGACCAAGCTTCAGGGTACGCGCTGGCTCTGTGCTCAGTCCTGTCCCTGCTGTGCCCACAGCCCTAAATAGCCGCATCTCCCACCTCCCTCCATCACACCATCATCAAGGAAACGGGTCCAGAACCGATATGCTTGCTAATCACTAGCATTGATTACTCATTGCACGCATCGAATACTTTGTAGGCCCTGGACATGGGGCGCCCAGGGGCTCCCGTAAATCTTCTAGGGATGCCATGTCAAATGACGCAAAACCCACTGGTTCGAAACCAAAGGGATTAGCCTATCTCGGCTCTGGAGACCAGACGTCTGAGATCCGGGCAGGCAGGGCTGCTGAGATCCAGGGCAGGGGCTCTTCTGGCGTCTGGGGCCCCAGGCGTCCCCCAGCTGGAGGCCGCGTCCCTCCCCTGTCCTCCATCCTCATGGGGCTCCTCCTCTGCGTCTGCGCCTCCTCTTCTGTCTCTTGCAAGGACCCCTGTTGTTGGACATAGGGCCACCTGGTCCAGGACGAGCTCAGCTCAGACCCTCACGTCATCCCATCTGCAAACACCCCGTTTCCAATGAGTTCCCGTCCTGAGGTTGCAGGGGTAGGTAGGACGTGGCCATATGTTCTGGGGCCACCATTAACCCACAGTAGGCAGGGCTGAGCTCAGGTGACAAGAGCCCTGTGCCACCCACTCACTGCTCCGTGGAGTCACACTCTGCTGTTGTGGATCCATGCAAGCGATTGTGTGCAGGGAACATCTTCACCGCAGAAGCCAAGATCTCCGGAGCAGAGATTTACATGCAGGAGGCCCCATGCGGACACCTGGACACGCAGGGCGCCCTCGGAGCCAAGCTCATGGCGGGGCAGGACTGGTCAGGGTGCCCATCAGCGGGGACGGGGCGGCCGCCTGGGTGGGAAGGTCCAGGCCACACGAGGAAGGAGGGGAGGTGCCACTCTCGTCCCGTGCCCGTTCCGATGCTCGAGTTCACATGCAAAGCCCAGGTGTGGCTGGGCGTGCAACATGCCATACGCACAGTGCAGGGCGGGCTGGCACAGCGCTTTGCACAGAGGCCGGCGGGCGGTCACACGGACACGGGCCTCGGGCGCTGGAGGGGGCTCACCAGGGGACCGGATCACCTGCCCCACCCGGCCCGCGTCGCCAGCAGCAAGCCGGAGGACGCGCCTCCCGGCGGGTAGGCTCTGCGGGACGTGCCCCAGAATCCAAGGTCGGGGCTCGCGTCCCGCCGCCGAGCACATGCCAGACGCCAGCCTGACCGGCAGCATCCCCAGGGCTCGGGCTGAAAACAGAGAAGGATTCGCGTGGACGGCGGCTGTTCAGAAACGGCCCCAGCTAGTGCGTTTCTCGTGGGAGGGGCCGCAAACGTGCTCCTCGTGGGGACGGTTCTGCGGGAGCTGCGGAAGGGCCCGGAAGGGCCGGGCGTCACGGTCCGTGCCTGCTCCCTCAGGAAGCCCAGCTGCTGAGAGACTTTGTTTCTATTTAAAGATTTGAGGGCGCCCGGGTGGCCCAGCGGCTTAGCGCCACCTTCAGCCAGGGCCTGATCCTGGGGTCCCGGGATCGAGTCCCACGTCGGGCTCCCTGCATGGAGCCTGCTTCTCCCTCCGCCTGGGTCTCTGCCTCTCTCTCTCTCTCTGTGTCTCCCATGAATAAATAGATAAAATATTTTTTAAAAAATTAAAAATAAATAAAAAATAAAGATTTATTTGAGAGAGCGCATGCGTGGGGGAACGGCAGGGGGAGAGACTCTCAAGCAGACTCCCCGCTGGCGTGGGGCCCAATGGGGGCTCGATCTCACGACCCTGATCACTACCTGAGCCAAAGTCAAAAGCTGGACACTCAACCAACTCAACCACCCCAGGTGTCCCGTCACCTGCCGTCCTACCATCTGGCATCCCGTCACCTGCTGTGCCATCCGCTGTCCTGTCACTTGGCATCCTGTCATCTGCTGTCCCATCACCTGGGATCTGGTCACTTGCTGTCCTGTCACCTGGTGTCCAGTCACCTGCTGTGTCATCACTAACTGTCCCATCACCTGGCATGCCATCACCTGCTGTCCTGCCACCAGGTGTCCTATCAGCTGCCATCCCATCACCTACTATCCTATTACCTGGCCTACCTACTGCATTGTCACCGGCTGTTCCATCAACTGGCATCCCATCACTTGCTGTCCCATCCTGGATATCTGACATCCTGTCACCTGCTGTCCTGTCACCTACTGTGTCATTCATAACCTGGCATCCCATCGCCAGCTGTCCCATTATATGTTGTCACCTGCTGTCCCATCACCTGCTGTCCCATCACCTGGTGTCACCTTCCCATCACCTGCCGTTGTCACCTGCCGTCCCATCACCTGGCATCCCATCACCTGGAGTCCCGTTACCTGGTGTTGGCATCCCATCACCTACCGTTCCGTCAACTGCTATCCTGTGACCTGGCATCCCATCACCTGGAGTCCCGTTACTTGGTGTTGGCATCCCATCACCTGAAGTCCAATCACCTAGAGTTCCGTTACCTGGCGTCCCATCACCTGCTGTCCTGTCACGTGCTGTCCTGTCATGTGGCATCTCGTCACCTGGAGTCTCGTTACCTGGTGTTGGCATCCCATTACCTGGAGTCCCATCACCTTGCATTCCATCACTTGGTGTCAGCGTCCCATCACCTGGAGTCCCGTCACCTGCCATTCTGTCACCTGCTGTCTTGTGACTTGGCATCCCATCACCTGGAGTCCCGTTACCTGGCGTCCCATCACCTGCCATCCTGTCATGTGCTGTCCTGTCATGTGGCATCTCATCACCTGGAGTCTCATTACCTGGTGTTGGCATTCCATCACCTACTGTTCCATCACCTGGTATCCCGTCATCTGGCATCCCATCACCTGGAGTCTCGTTACCTGGTGTCCCATCACCTGGAGTCCCATCACAGCTTGCATCCCATCACCTGGTGTCAGCATCCCATCACCTGCTGTTCCGTCACCTGCTGTCCCGTGACCTGGCATCCCATCACCTGGAGTCCCATCACCTGGCATCCCATCCCCTGGAGTCCCATTACCTGGCGTCCCTTCACCTGCCGTCCTGTCACGTGCTGTCCCGTCACGTGGCATCTCGTCACCTGCAGTGTCGGCTGGGGCAGCTGGAATCACGATGCCACAGGCTGGGGGCTTGGGAACAACAGCCGTGTATCCCTCACGGTTCGGGGTGTGGACGTCCGAGTCAAGATGCTGGCAGACTCACGGTCTGGTGAGGACCCGCTTCCTGGTTCACAGATGGCTGCCCATTCCGGGGCCTCACACAGGAGAGGGCCCGGGGGGCTCTCTGGGGCCTCGTAAGGACACTAATCTCGTTCGTGGGGGCAAGGCCCTCATGAGCAAATCCCCTCCCCAAGGCCCACCAGCTGATAACCGCCGCCTTGGGGGTCAGGATTCACGTATGACAGAGACACGTGGCCAGGCACGGCCGTTCTGCTGGGTGCTGGGGGTGATGTGAGCCTGGGGCCCGTGCCTGACGGGGAGGGTAGCGGAGGTGGGCTCCTGGAGGGGTGCGGACAGGAGCACGGGTGCTTCAGCTGGGCATGAAGGGGGCTGTGAGGACGCGTCTACACTGCAGGATGCAGATGGCAGCCGCTGTGCACCTGCGGCTGAAACCATGCCTCATCCTGGGGCAGGCCTCTTCCAGACATCCCTGCACACTTTGTTTTTTTAAGACTTTTATTTATTCATGAAAGACACAGAGAGGGAGAGAGAGGCAGAGACACAGGCAGAGGGAGAAGCAGGCTGCACGCAGGGAGATCGATGCGGGACTCGATCCCGGGACTCCAGGATCACGCCCTGGGCCGAAGGCAGGCACTAAAGCACTGAGCCACCCAGGGATCCCCTGCACACTTCTTAAACCTTTCCCCAAACATGCATTTTACTGAACATTTCCCCCAAAACGCCAGCAGTGCATTTCCTGGTGTAGACGTTTTAAGGAAATGTTGGCTGCGGTCTTCAGAACGGGTCCCACGCAGACCCCGCTGCCCTCAGGTCCAGAGAACATCCCTGGCCCCATCCCTCCCTCGGGATGCAACTGATGAAAACCGTCCCCACCGGTCATTCCTGGTGTAAGTCCAGGGGCAGTTTGTATCAAGAGTGGTACCTCGGGATGACACGGGGCACACTCGGGACAGGGGAATTTCTCAGCAAACAGGTAGAGGTGGCCGAGGTCCCCACTGCAGGCCCCAGGGCATCGACCCCTCAGCATGTGTGGGTGTGGGTGTGACCCAGAATGTACTTTGTCACCACTGGTTTCAGAGTAAGCCGACTGTCCATTTGCCAAAGTCCACCCGGGTGGAACCACGACAGATCAGGAGGCGGTTTTAAGGTTCTCACGATAACACAATGATGCCGATCGCCCAGAAGGAGGCTAACGGCAAAATGTGGTGAATGACAGAGACCCGGACAAACACGGACGGAGAGGCAGACGCTACCCTTCCTCCTCGCCCTGCAAGTGTGTAGGACAAAGCTTCTGGGGTGGAAATACTCCCTTCCTGCCCCGTAAACCATCGTGGACACCTCTTCCCAACAGAGTCCATTGTTCCCCGTTTGCCACCAGAGACTTCAAAACAAGAAATTACCAAGAATAAAAAAATAAATAAATAAATAAAAAGAGTGCCAGAAATGAGCAAGGAGTCAGTTCTCCCAAGACGGTACCATGGTTAACTTGTACGCACCCGATAACAGAGAGTCAGAATACAAAGGGCAAAATCTGACAGGAAAGCGAGGAGAATGTGCTGTATCCGCTATTAAGGTTGGAGGTGTCAGCACCGCCCCTCATCAGTCACTGACAGACCCCACAGCTGGGAGGACAGCGAGGGTGGACCGGCCTGGACAGCACTGTGGCCACCCCGCCTTCCTTGCACCGCAGGGGCTGGATGTACATGCAGAGCCCTGGATGGGGTCTTCAAAACTCACACTCCTGAGTCTCCTCCCCATGACATCCCATCGGGCAGGTATGGGGCTGGCATTCTCCACCCTTCCCGGGGCCCTCCTGCACCCCCACCCACCAGCCACATATACATCCCATGCGCCCTGAAGGCCACACACTCCCCAGCTGTACCTCCCTCCTCGTCCCAATGCACCAGCGTGTTCCAGGTCGACACCTGTTGCCATAAGCCCCCTCCTCACCGTTGCTCCCTCCAGCATACAGACCTCCGGCTGGAGAACATCAGTCACGAAACCCAAACCCACCTCCCTGAGCTCACATAGAGCACTCCCCGTGACCTCAGAGACCTCCCCCTGACCTCAGAGACTTCCCAACACCCGGTCCCAGGACATTCTGAGCCACTGACGGGGCCAACAAACGTCCAGCGCTGGCTGGGCTACAGGGACCCGGACGGGATTTCCGGGAAGCGTTTCCAATCACTGGGCGCCTGAGCACATCTTGCACCCTCACCTGAGCAGGTGAGAGACAAGATAAGAGCCATGCCAGAGAAAGAAAGACGCGAGTGTGCCGTGTCCATCTCGGTTTGTGCCAGGGAGCTGGGGTGCAGGAGGCCTGTGACCAGCCGTCCACATGCGGACAAGATCTGCGTGTTAGCGACACACGGGCGGGTGGAGGGATGGTTAGCGTCTGCAGTCCCAGCAGGAGCGCCGACTCCTGCCTGTTACGAGGCCAGGTGAGAAAAGAGCGACTTTCACCTTGATTGACTTTAGAAAGCGGCTCTTTAGCTTTCGTGAATCTGCTAGAGTCTAGCTCAGTAAATCGAACGCCTCTTAGGACGCAGGATCCTCCTTCCACGGGCAGAGTTCACAGCGACAGCCCTACGAAGTGCATCGTTGCCCACGAGCGAGCGGCTCTAAAGGAAGCGATGATTTCGATCTGTGTCAGAGCTGCTCAACTACGCTCAGCCCAGGAACGCAGCCCCAAGAGCTTAAACAAACAAACAGAAAGGCTGGAAAATATTAGTTCATTGGAAAAAGGTTTTATTTCACAAAAAAATGCAAACTGGAATAAACACCATCTTTCCTAACGCAAACATTACAGCTATTTTTAAGTGTTTCTTGAGCTTCACTTGGAGAAGCAAATGATTATAAAATTTAACAAGTTTTTAGCCTTAAATCTGTTTGAAACGTTCCAAGTAAAAATAATTTAGCAAAACAGCTTCTTAAAAAAACCACACACGCTAACCTCGACTAGAAACCAAAGCTTTTAACCAACCCCCTTTTTTTTTCTTTATATGCTTAATCACCAGTTTGTAACGTGAACGTCTCTGAAGCGAACGAGCATCGGACCGTGCTGGGGGCGCCCCCCGCGCACCGACGCCTTAGAAAGCACGTCTGAGTGTTGACCTTAAGGACTGGCACGGTCTCCAGGCATGACGTGACGGGTCACCAGCGCCGCCGGGTGCTACTGGCATCCTAACTGCGCTTCCCAATCAGTTAAAATCACAAAAGAAAAAGAAAAAAAAAAAAAAAAAAAAACACACCACCAGGGCAGGGCCTTTTCGAATTTTCGTGGCCCTGTGGGACCATGGCCGTCTGTCCATACGTGACCGTCTGTCCCCAGTGACGTGCAACCAGCCTCCCGAGAATCAGCGCACATGCGGGTGCCCCCAAAGGGGACAGAGACGCTGCTCCGCCTGCGTGTACAGGGGGCTCTGCACTCGTCACCACTCGGCAAGCGCGTTTCCTGACTGAGAGGGAATCGGTGACGTTAAAGCTATCGGATCAACAGTTTGAAGGGACAACTAAAGCTAGCGACTGAGGGCTGCGCGTTCCGACACAAGGGCCGCCAGAGGCTCACCAAGGGACACTTGCAAGGTGCGGCCGTCCTGCCCGGTGGCCCCCTGGCTGCGCTCTGCGGAGGCCGGGCAGAGGAGGGGCCAGAGCGCCACAGGGCCTCGTCTCCGCGGGACGGCCACGTGCGGGAACGCCCTGCATTACCTGTTCCAGGTGCTGCGGTGCCGGCTGGGGGACCCTGAGCGCGACCGGTCGCGGTCGCTGCGGCGGTGGCGGCTGCGCTTCCTGCCCGAGCCGCCCCTGCGGTCGCGGCTCCGCTCCCTGCGGCTGGAGCGCTCCCTGCTGTGGGACCTGCGGGAGCGGTTGTGGTCGGGGCTCGCACTGCGCCGCGGAGGGCTGTCGTCCTGGCGCGAGTGCTTCTTGTGCTGCCGCCGCTCCTTCCGCGGCTGCCTCCCGTCCTCCCGGCTGCCAGCCCGCCGCGGCCGGCTCCTCTCCCGCTTGTGTCTGTCGTCCTCCCCCCGGCCCCCGCTGGACCGGCCGCGGCTCCCGCTGGGCTCGCGGTTGCACTTGTCTTGCTCCGAACGAGTGTCCTTTTTGGGTACGCTCTGGTCACAGGCGGCGGGCACGCCCTTGGGTTGCTGGTTGTTGTCGGGAATGCAGGCGAGGACGCCGGGGCACCTCTTCTCAGGCGAGCCGTCCCCCGCGGCGGCCAGCCGAGCGCTCAGGCCTTCCCTGCACTGGGCCTCCTCAGCCAGGCTCCCGTTCACATTTTTGGGCGTGCTGTCGGCCTCCGGCCGGGGCGGGGTCTCCCTCGGGGTGCCGGGGGGCGGCTGGCCCACGAGGGGGTGCAGGGAGGCCGCGCCCACGCAGCCGGCCGACACGGTCTGCAGGATGTCCAGCACGGGCTGCAGCAGGTCTGCGTGGGAGACGCCGAGCTCGTCCTGCGTGTGCGGGTCGTCGGCCTTCTTGCTCAGCAGGATGCTCAGCAGGCGCTCCCGCAGCTCCCGCTCCTTGCGCTGCAGCCCCAGCGCGCGCTCCTTCTCCTCCTCCACGCGCCGCAGCTCGGCCTCCTGCAGCCGCCGCCTCTCCTCCAGCTGCTGCAGCCGCAGCGTCTCCTCCTTCTGCTCCTGCTCCTGCAGCTTCATGGCCTGCAGCACAAAGGGGAAGACGCGGACATGTACCTCGCGCACCCCACACGCTCCCAGGAGGCGCTGGGTTTGTGGATGCCCTGAGGCCTGGGGGTACCGGGTGGACGCTCCGGCCGGAGTGCGGCCCGCCCGTCCCTACCACGCCCGGGCCGTCATGCGTCCGAGCGAGAAGGAAACCCCGAGGCGAAGCTACGTGGCACAGCCCCGGGGCGGGCATTCCGGGTGGGGCCTGGCCCCTCCGAGGCGCACACGGGGCCTGCTGTGAGGTCGCAAGCGGTCACCAGCGTCAGGGAGCTGAGATTACGAGGCGGACACACGCTGCCGTGGCCGCCGCGGGACGTGCGGGGCCTGGCCTGGGTTAGCGTCTTCAATATTCACCATGAAACAAGAGCTGAGCTGCCACGTCTCAGCGCGCCTGCCAGTCTCCTTCCCGGGGACTTATCACAACTGTAATTAGACAACAGGTTATGGGGTCGCCCCGCGCCTGACTCCGCGGGGCACGCGGCCTGCCCAAGCACAAGGAGTGCCGGGCGGGGTCCCCGCGCGTCCCCGGCCCCCGGCTCGCAGGAGTTACCGGTCGGGCCTCCGGAAGGAGCGGGTGGGAGGAACGAGGCGGCTCTCAGCTCTGAGGCGCTCATCCGCAGCGCGCCGGCTGACACCTGTCAGATCCAGGGCCGCGGACGAGGGACGTGGGCCGACCAGGCCCCATGGCGCCCGCTGAGCCCCGCAGGGACGCCGCCGCACGGGCCCTGTCTAGCAGCGGGCTCGGCCCTCAGCCTCCCGCCGCCCCTGGCCGCTGGCCTGTGGGGTCAGAGCAAAGCCCACGGTCCCGACGGTCCCGGGCACAGCATCTGCCGCAGGCGGGCATCCGCAGGGGCCTAGGGGAGCTCGGCCACTCCCGCCGCCCGGGCAACGGTGACCCTGCGTGCCTGCTCCTTGCGGGCTTCGGGGACCGAGTCTGGGAGGCGTGAGTGCAGGTGACGCTCGTCACGGCGCTACAAGCTCTGCGCAACGACACACCCTAGCATCTGGGACCAGGCAGGAAGGCTACAAGCTACCGACGATGGCGTGGCTGTGAGCACAAACGTCCGTTCTCACGGGGCGGCGGCCGCCACCTCCCGCTCCGGGCCGCTGGCCAGACCCCCACGCCCGCCCATCCACGCGCCCACCGTACCTTGGCCCTGCTCAGCAGCTCGGCGATCAGCCTGATGGACTGCAGGTTGCGCTGGGCCAGCAGCAGCTTGCGCTCTTCCAGCTTGATCTTCTCCTGCAGCTTCTTCTGCTCCTCCGCCTGCAGCTTCTCCAGCTTCTTCTGGTTCCGACGGAACTCGCGATCGCGCTGCTTCTGCTCCCTCTTGCGCAGCTTCTCCTCCCGCTTCCTCTCTCTCTCCAGCTCTTCGAGTTCCTTCTGTTTCCTGCGCAAAATACATGAGGGCTCCGTGAGGCATCTACGCCGCGCCGCGGGTCAGCGCTCAGGACGCGGTCAGCGGGCACAACTAGGCAAGCGCGGACAGCATGGCCACCGGGGCACGTGCACAAGCGCCGCCCTTCTCTTCATCCCCGTGGATAAGGATGGGGGACAGGAGTACTCCCCTACTACTGGGACGGGTGGTAAGTTTCTGCGGAATCTGAGGAACTGGAGAACGGGCAGGCGCACGCCGGAGCGAGAATTTTCAGGACCTTGGGAGGGAGTATCCTACTAACCAAGCTCAAGCCTCAGAATAGAAGGGGTGGCTCTAATGGCACAGGGAGATCAGGTCTGAACAACACACACACAGGTCCAGAGGCCAGCAGCGGCCCCGGGATGCAGTACCAGGCAGGAGCACCGGGCAGGAGCACTGCGCAGGACTACTAGGGAAGAGCAGCAGGCAGGAGCACTAAGCAAGAGCGCCAGGCAGGACTAGTAGGCAGGAGCACCAAGCAGAACTAGTAGGCAAGAGCATTAGGCATGAGCACCAGGGAGGACTACTAGGCAAGGGAAGCAGGGAGGAGCAGCAGGCAAGAGCACCAGGCAGGAACACTGAGCAGGAGCACTGGGCAGGAGCACCGAGCAGAAGCACTGAGCAGGACTACTAGCCAAGAACACCAGGCAGGACTACTAGGCAAGAGCACCAGGTGGGAGCAGCAGGGAGGACCCCTAGGCAGGAACACTGAGCAGGAGCACTGGGCAGGAGCACCGAGTAGGAGCACTGAGCAGGACTACTAGCCAAGAACACCAGGCAGGACTACTAGGCAAGAGCACCAGGCGGGAGCACCAAGCAGGACTACTAGGCAGGACGACTAGGCAGGATCACCAGGCAGTACCGAGACACAGCGTGCCTGCCCCACAAGCCACACAAGTGGACAGGAGAGGAACGCTGGACCCGGGGCCAGTGCAGGAGGTGGAGAGGAGCGTCAGGACACACCCAATGCCCAGTGGCATGCCAGCCCATGACAGCATGGGGGGCGCACAGAGGAGGTCGTGCACACAGCAGCCGGTTCAGGGAATAACTGTGGGTACAGGCAACGCTGAGATGTAACAGCCCCCATCGCTAGGGCTCTGCAAACACGGACGAGTACACGTGTGTGTGGTCACACGGAACGTTCTGGGGGCGTTCTGCTCCGGGAACCACTGAAGACAGAACAGTATGTGCCCTGCAACCCCCCGTGAATGAGATTCCAGAAGAGACAAACGTGCACAGACGGGACAGCGAGGACGGTGGTCAGGAGCTCAGAGATCCCCGAGGCGCGGCCGCTTCCACACAGCCGGCCACCGCCTCAGCACAACCCCTGCAGACAGGCCTTCCTCTCACACGAACCCCACGGAGCCCAAGAACTCACACCCTCCGTGTTCCAGGGGTGGGGGCCCCAACGTGAGGATGGCGAGCGGCCAGAGCAGCAGGCTCTGCAGGCCCCGGCCCTGCCCCTTCGCGGCTCGCCATGACCGCAGCACCCGCAGCACCTGCGCTGCCCCCCGTCTGGGAGCCCCGTGTGCCCAGCTCGCCTGCAGCCCACACACAGGGAAGGCCGGTCCTCAGGCCGCGTGCGCACGTGTCCCACCACTAACACCCAGGGAGTGGGGCCGCACAGGGAACCCTGCCCGCTGGGGGCGTGTGGGTCGTGATCAGCAGGCACACGCACGGCGAAGGGCTGGGCTGCTGGGATAGTGCCGAGGTCAGAGGAGCCGCCCGTGCCCTTCCCGCCCCGGCCCCAGAGGTGCTGACCCAGGGAGCGGCCGGGCAGTGTGACATCCCCAGCACATCCCCAGGAGTGGCGTCCACGGCACAGCTCCGCGCCAGCACGCACCCCACTGCCCCGCAACCACCCCGCCACCACACGCTCCCAGGAGGGATCCGGGAGGGGAGCTGGGTCAGCAGTGACGCACACGGTCTGCACCCACCACCCCCGACGGGACGCTGGAGCGGGAGCAGTGCGCAGCGTGGCCCTCCGTCTGCAGTAGAGCGGAAGCTACGGAAGCAAACCTACGCGCGGCAGCCGAGGAGCGCGGAGTCCGCTCGACGCACGGATAAACCGCAAGACCAGGCGCAGGTGAACCCGGACACCACACGCACATCCAGCCTGCACACACACGACACCCACAGGAGGCTCTGCATGGAAGGCGCCATCTAGGCCCCTGGGAGGCACGTGCATGCACCTGCACACAGAGATGTGCACACACACACACACACACGACAACCACAGGAGACTCTGCATGGAAGGCGCCCTCCAGGCCCCTGGCAGGCACATGCTCACACCTGCACACTCAAACGTGCACACACACACACACGACGCCCACAGGAGGCTCTACACAGAAGGCGCCGTCCAGGCCCCCAGCGGGCACGTGCTCACACCTGCACACAGACTCACGCACACAGCGGGCATCCAGGGGCCGTGTACAGCCCTCGCGTGTGCACACACACCTTTCCTCCGCTCGCTGCCTCTCCTCGGCCTCTTTCTCTCTGCGCTTTTGCTCTTCCCTCTGCTGCTCCAACTCCTGAAGCTTCTGCCTCTCGAGCTGCCGCTTCTTAATGGAGGCGTCGCTCAGGTGTTTGGTGGAGTCGAAGGAAACCTTCGAGAGAAGAGAGCGCAGTGACCCACGGGCGCGCCACAGGACAGGCGGCCCCAGGCGGCTCCGCTCACGAGCAGGGAACCCCGCCCCCACAGGTGGCCCCACCCAGGACGTGGGGTCCACAGGCAGGCGTGCCTCGGACACGCGAACACACAGGGCCAGTGATACTCTGCCCTGCGCTCCCGTGTGAAGCCGGGATGCCAGCGGGGCGCGCGCTCTGAGACACGGCTGGCCTGCCCCGTTTGCTGGCAGGGAAGCCCGTCATGCTCCTCAGGGACAGTGTGTTCCCCTCCCCCCCAGCAGGGCCCCTCCGTCCCCTGGACCTGCACCACCAGCCGGCCGCCACAGGCCCCCCTCCGCCGCCGAGGGCCCCCGCAGCCTGGCTCCTCCGCAGGGCCGCCTGTGCGCCTGCCCACACCCGGAGCCGCATGCCACACGAGGGGCACGCTGCCCCCCACCGCCCGCAGCAGGCGGCCCGGCGGGGGCTCACCTTGATGTTGCACGCCACGGCCTTTCCGTCCTCCCCCTTGTACATGAGCTTCATGCCGCGCAGGGCGCTCATGGCCTGGATGAAGCCCACGTACTCGCGGTACTGCACGTAGGCCTCGAAGTTCAAGTGGCCCCCGAAACTGAAGGTGTGGAAGTTGCGCCCGGTCATCTCCTCGCGGTAGGGGTCCAGCATGGGGATGTCCACGTTCCGGATCTCCCCGAACTTCTCAAACACCTTGACCAGGACCTCCTCGCTGGGCTTCTCGGAGCCCGACTCCTTGAGGGCGAACCACTTGCAGGGCAGCCCCTCCAGGTGGATGGTGTCCGGCCGCTCCCCGGGCAGCGTCTCGTTCATGTCCTTGGCATCACGGAAGAAAGAGTCCCAGTCGTGGCGGGTGGGGAAGTCGATCT
This sequence comes from Canis lupus baileyi, assembly GCF_048164855.1. NCBI lineage: Eukaryota > Metazoa > Chordata > Mammalia > Carnivora > Canidae > Canis > Canis lupus. Next base: position 124,316,262 of record NC_132876.1, read on the forward strand.
TGAACTCGGCGGCGCGCACCTTGAGGATGTCGGAGAAGCCGCTGAGCTTGATGGTCTTGCCATCCAGACAGGCCAGGAACGACTTGACCAGGCTCTTGTTCTCCACCTCGCCCTCGAAGCGGATGAAGTCCATGGTGCTCTTGGAGATGCGCAGCGTGGAGAACTGGTGGTTGTGCACCATGCCCTTCAGCCTCTCCATCACCTCCCAGTTGGAGATGGACTTCCCGGGCTGCTTCAGCTGCGGGAGCGCCACGCTGATGGTCATCTTCGTGATGGGCTTCAGGTACAGGCCGTACGGGGGGCACAGCTCCACCGCCTCAGACGTGTCGTGGACTATGGTAGCTGCGGCCATAGCCGGGACCTCGGGCCTGAAACACAGACACGGGCGGTCAGGGTGGGCGCGGAGAGCAGCGTGCACGCGCCCGGCCCCACGGCAGGCCTGCGGACACCGGCGTGCTTCTCTGCCGTGCCACGGGCACACCTGTCTGCTGCACTAAAACACGCCGTCACCTGCCCTCATGTTTTGTGTTTTTTAATCAGAGGAAACCAGGCTGACGAGAACCTCTAAGAGCAGCCGAGTGCACCAGCCTTTGTGGGTGCCCAGCAGCAGCAGCAGCGGGGCTCCCAGGGCCGTGGACCAACACTGCTAGGGGCTCCCACTGCCGTCCACGGGCGACATGCGGGCTGGGAGCAGCACCCAGGTCCCCCGGGCTGCAGGCTCAGAGGCTGGGGCAGGAAGGGGCACGAAGGGGCAGGAAGGGGCAGGAAGGCGCTCGGCTGCAGCCGGAGGAGGGTGTGCGCAGGTGGTGGCCCGGAGGAAGCAGGAAGGAAGTTCCCGGCTGACACATCCACCGACAACTGCCCCATGGACTCCCGTTCCCTCCGCACCCGCCATCAAGGGACAAGCACAAGGGCCCCTGCACAGCTGGGGCTCCCTGTGGGCACCCGTCCTCTTGCACCCTCTCTGAGCCCCCCCTTCTGCTCGGACCAGTGCGCGGCTTCCGGAGAGATCCGAGCTGCAGGCACGAGCCCAAACGGTACAGGTGGCTGCCTCCGCTGACACCCACGGGCTGGGAAGCTTCCCCACAGGCCCTGAGGCTCAGGTGGGGCGGGGTGTGCAGGGCACAGGAGCCCCCAGCCCAGTCTAGGGGGGTGCAGTAGGACAGTGACCTCCCACACAGGAGCAGCTGCAAGGCAGAGACTCCCAGCCTGGTCTAGGAGGAGCCCCATACTGCAGAAATGCAGTAGGAGAGTGACCCCCACAGAGGAGCAGCTGCAGGGCAGAGGAGTCCCCAGCCTGGTCTAGAGGGGAGCCCCACACGGGAGGGTGCAGTAGGACAGTGACCTCCATAGAGGAGCAGCTACAGGGCAGAGGAGCCCCCAGCCCGGTCTAGGGGGGAGCCCTACACCAGAGGTTGCAGTAGAGCAGTGAACCCCACACAGGGGGTGCAGGGCAGAGGAGTCTCCAGCCTGGTCTAGGGGGAAGCCCCACACTGGGGGGGGGGGGTACAGTAGGGGAGTGACCCCCACACAGGAGCAGCTGCAGGGCAGAGGAGCCCCCAGCCTGGTCTGGGGGGAGCCCAACACAGGGGGGGGTGCGTACAGTAGGGCAGTGACCCGCACACAGGGGGGTGCAGGGCAGAGGAGCCCCCAGGCCGGTCTTGGGGTTGAGGGGCTCTGGTGCTGGCTGAGACCCCAGACGTCTGCCCAGGACAGCAAGGGCCATCCGGGAGCCTGAGCAGACGGGGCAGTGCCCCCCCCAACAGCACCATCCACACCCACTCCATGACCCGGGTACCCCAGGGCCGTCCCCGTAACCCCCATCCCTGGTGGCTGCCCCGGCCCGTCCCTGTGCCCCGCCCCCAGCACGTCCTTCAATGCGTCACTGCCAGCCGCTCCCACCAATAGCTCCCCAGGCTCCCCAAGCCCCGGGACAGCCTGCGACACCGGCCCTTTACCCCAGCGTCTAGGGCACCAGGGCAGCCCCCAGGACTCTGAGCCTGTGTAGCAGCAGCAGCCCCTGTGTCCCCCACGGCCTGCCCCCCACTGCAGTACCCGTGCTGTCCGCAGCCCCCCGCCCCGACCTGACCCCGCCGTCACGCCCACACTCCATGACCCCCTTCCAGCCCACAGCCCCCAGGACCCGGGCCGGCCCCTGTAACCGCCGGAGACCCGCAGACAGCAGCCCTCGGAGCCCCGCCCCCTCCCGCAGCCCCACGAGACTGGTGCCCCCAGGCCTCCAGCCGCAGCCCCCCCTCCCGGCTCCACGGAGCCCCCAGCCACGCCGCAGAGCCCCTAACCCTGAGTCCAGCCCTGCACCGCAGACCCTCGCCTGCCGTACGTCCCCCGCACCCAGCCCCTGCCCTTCCCCGACTGCAGCGCCCTGCTATCTAGGCCCCCTGCTCGGGGAACCCCGGCCTCGCAGATCCCCTCCCCCTCCCCCCGCCCCCCCAGCACCCGGCCAGCAAACCCCAGCCCAACCACCCACCCAAGTGCCCGCCGCCCTCGCAGACTCCGGACCCGCCCGCCCCGCCCCGCCCCGCCCCGACGCCCCCTCCCCGCTCCCCGCAGCTCCTAGGCTCTCTGGACCCCGTCGTCTCAGCACCCCCAGCCCCGCAGACACCCCCACACCCCCTAACGTCCTCAGGGCCCCAGGCCATCCGTGACGCCGACGCCGCCCCCAGGCCATCCGCAGCCCCCGGAGCCCGGCCCCCTGCACACACGGCCCCGGGGCCGCTGGTCGTCCAGGTCCCAGCCCACCCCTCCGCAACGACCCCCTGCCCCACCGAGGCTGACGTCCTACCCAGCGGCCCCGGCAGCCCTCCACGCCGGGGCCCCAGGAGCTCCCACACCTCGCAGACCCCGCCCCCTGGAAGCCCCGCCCCGTAGGCCCCGCTCCGTAGGCCCCGCTCCGTGCCCCTGGAAGCCCCGCCCCCGGGACACCCAGACCTCGTAGGCCCCCCCGCGGTGCCCCGCAGACCCCGCCCCCTGGAAGCCCCGCCCCTGGAAGCCCCGCCCCCGCAGCGCCCAGACCTCGTAGGCCCCTGCCCCTGTGCCCCGGGGGCCCCCCCGCAGACTCCGCCCCCGCAGGCCCCTCCCCCGGTGCCCCGCAGACTCCGCCCCCGGAAGCCCCGCCCCCGCAGCACCCAGACCTCGCAGGCCCTTCCCGTGCCCCCGCTGACCCCGCCCCCTGGAAGCTCGGTCCCCGCAGCACCCAGACCCCGCAGATCCCTCCCCCCACCGTGTCTCCGCCGTAGCCGACCGCGGACCCCCCGCAGCACCGAGACTAGGAGGCCCCTCCCCCCGGGGCCCCCAGGGCCCCCGCAGACTCCGCCCCTGGAAGCCCCGCCCCCGCAGCGCCCAGACCTCGCACACCCCTCCCCGCAGTGCCCCCGGTCCCCGCCCCGCCGTCGCACACCCCGGCCTCCCTGGAAGCCCCGGCCCCGCAGCACCCAGAACCCGTAGACCCCGGCCCACCCCCCGGAAGCCCCTGCGCCCATGCACCCCTCCCCTCGCTGCCCCCCGGGCCCCCGCGCTCGCAGACCCCGGCTCCCCGACCGGAGCACCCAGACCCCTCGCCGCTCCCCCCGCTCCCCCCGGTGACCCCGGCCCACCCCCGGAAGCCCCAGCCCCCGGAGCGCCCGTCCCCTCGCTGCCCCCGGAGCCCCCCGGAGCCCCCGCCCTCGCAGACCCGGTAGACCCCTCCCGTGCGTGCCCCCGGTGCCCTCCGCCCTCGCAGACCCCGGTTCCCGGCTGCCCCCGGAGCCCCCGCCCTCGCAGACCCCGGTCCCCGGCTGCCCCCCGGAGCCCCCAGACCCGGCAGACCCTCCCGTGGGTGCCCCCGGTGCCCTCCGCCCTCGCAGACCTGGTTCCCGGCTGCCCCCGGAGCCCCCGCCCTCGCAGACCCCGGTCCCCGGCTGCCCCCCGGGGCCCCCAGACCCCGTCCCCGTGCCCCCGGTGCCCCCCGCCGGGCACCGAGACCCCTCGCCCCTCCCTCGGTGCCCCCGGTGCCCTCGCAGACGGCCCCCGGACCCCCGGACCCCCGGCCCGCAGAGCGCCCCTCCCCCTCGGTGCCCCCGCTGCCCCCCGCCCTCAGCGACCCCAGCCCCCCCCCCGCCGGAAGCCCCGGCCCCGTCCGCGGAAACGGCTGGTCACGGGGTGTCGCTCACCGGCGCGGGGCTCCGCCTGCGCCCCCGGCCACCGCCGCCCAGGCCCGAGCTCACCGCCGACCCGCGACGACCCCGCAGCCGCGGCCTCTCCGCCCGGCGCCGCCACCCTCCGCCGGAGGCGCCCCCGACGCCACTCGCCGTCGCCGCCGCCCGCCCCCGTGACGCACTTCCGCTTCCGGCGCTCGTGGCCGCGGAAGCGGCCGCGCGGCGGCTCCCCGTTTCGTCTGCCGGGCCTGGCCCCGCCCCGGAGGCGGGACTTCCGGGGGGCCCCCGCGAGGGGGGGGCGGGCCGGCCCGGGCTTGGCACTGCGCGTGCGCGAGTCCGCCCCGCCCCCCAGGCGCCAGCTGTGCCCGCGTCCAGCCGGAGGCCTCACCTGGGCCGCGCTTCTGCGGCAGGTGCACGGGCCGCGCCGGGCCCCTCGCGCTGTCGGGACCACGCACCGCCTGCCGCCGCGCCGCACGGTCAACGCGGAGCTCACTTATTTACTACTTAGTTACTATTATTTACTACGCGTCTGGATTGCGGAATTGAAGTTACAATGTAACCACGTCGAAGTATGTAACGGGATAGACACCCACGTCTTCGTGCTTTAGCGCCCTCGCGTCTCTCCTCCTCGTGTAGTTTGTTCTGACACACAATTCACTTTGAAATATGATTTGTTTCTTAAAGATTTAAAGTATTTTAAGTGAACGTTTTTATTTCACCTGTTTATTTATTTATTTATTTATTTTTAATTTTTTTTTTAAGGTATTTATTTATTTGTGATAGTCACAGAGAGAGAGAGAGGCAGAGACACAGGCAGAGGGAGAAGCAGGCTCCATGCACCGGGAGCCCGACGTGGGATTCGATCCCGGGTCTCCAGGATCGCGCCCTGGGCCAAAGGCAGGCGCCAAACCGCTGCGCCATCCAGGGATCCCTCACCTGTTTATTTAAATGAACATATTTATGCACATGCATATGCTCATTATAAAACTTGCAAATCCACATAAAATACTTTCAATGTGTAATATGTCATGATCTTTGACACGCGTATCTGTAAATGATGCATTAAGTTAACACATTAAGCTCCCACAGTAGGCGAGACACTGTATGAGGCAGGTGTTGAGGGAGGGGCACGTGGGTGGCTCCGGCCTGGTGAGCCTCCAACTCTTGTTTTCAGCTCAGGTCATGATCTGGGGATCATGGGGTCAAGCCCCCCTCCCCCCCCCCCGGGTGGGCAGGCTGTATGCTCAGCGGGCCATCCTGCTTCTCCCTCTCTCTCTCCTCCGCCCCCCTCGTCACACACTCTCAGTCTCGCTCTATCAAATAAATAAAATCTTAAGGGGGAAAAAAAAAGTATGTCACAAGACCGCCAAGTGAAAATCCAGGGTGGCAGAGCAAGCACACAGATCCTCTGTCGTTTGCACAGGTGCCAAAACCTGAGCTTCGGAGGGGGCCGGAGTGGGTGCAGGGACCCTGGTGTCACGTGGGGCTCCTGGCTCTCTGGGTGTCTGGTAGGTGTGAGTCACGTCGTCTGGGTGTCTTCTGCGTGTGAGTCACACCGTGCTGTTCATAAGCCGCCCATGACAGCGAACATGATCATGCACCCCTGGAGAGGACGACACAGAGGGTCTGTGGGCCCCGGGTTGGGGAGGGGCGGGAGTGGGGACCAGTCTTTGAACCCAGACAGGCTTCTGGGTGGGAGGTGCGGCTTTGCCGTCCTTATATAACTCCTCCTCCGTGTTGGGAATGGAGAGGTGCTTGGGATTCTCGTTAAAACCTTCTCCCCAAGGCTGCTTGCGAGTCGATGGCGCGTTTCCCCGGGGAACTGTTAAATTTGGAAACTGTTTTTCCTCTCTGTTCTCTGAAGCATTTGCAAAGCAAATTGAGAAATGAGATACTCTTTCAGGACCGGCACACCTAAGACGCGGTTGTAAGAATTAAAAAAAAAAAAAAAAAGTTCAAGGAAACCTCTTCTGTGTTTGAGCAAGATACCCCTCTTCTGGATGCACCTCAGAAATAGAGAAACAAAGTCCCTAATACCTGCAGCTCTGCCCTAGTGCACTAGTATGGTGAGAGCATAGCTGCATAAGTTACCCTCGCTGAGTGAGGATGAAGGCTGGCAGGATGATGGGATTCGCTCCCGGGGTGCTATGCCGAAGGTGAAGGCATTTTGCAGTTGTCATTAAAGTCCGTAATGAGTTCGTGCAAGCTAATCAGAAGCAAAAATCCGTCCTGGGTGAGCCTGGCCCAATCAGGTGTAGAAGTCAGGATTAAGACAGGCGTGAGATCTGCAGCAGCTGAGACACAGCCTGCTTGCCCTAAAAAAGAATCAAACCGCCTTATGGAGAAGATCATTTGGCAGGAACTGCCGGGTGGCCTCTAGGAGGTGAAGGTGTCACCGTTCCCACCACAGGGAACTGAGTTCTGCTAGTAACCAGTTAGCTTATAAGACAGCCCGGTGTCTCCAGTGAGACCCCACCGTCCCCAGTGCTGGTTGACATCTTCCCTCCGTGTGTGTCTGTCTCTAGGCCTCTGCTCTTCATAAGGACACCAGTCATGCTGGGTTAGAGCTGACTATCCATCCATCCACCCCTCTATCCATCCATCCACCCATCTATCCATCCATCAAGCCACGTATCCATCCATCCACCATCTATGCATCCATCAGCCCATCTATCCATCCAACAACCCATCTACCCATTTATCCACCCCCTCACTGACATCTCCATTCCACCATCCAACAATTTATACAGCCAGCCCTCCCTCTGTCCCTCCCTCTACCTCATAAATCATGCCTCTGAAGCCTTAATTCAAAACAACTCCTTTCCACCAGGTGGCGCACCCAGCACCCTAACGAACACTGGTGGGAGCTCTGCCGTTTTAATCCTCTAGTGTGGTTGGAAGCCAAGGTCTTGAGGGTCACTTAGTTAATCCCTCATCCATCCTCAGCAGAGACCTGTCCAGTGGTTTCCCATGAACGTTACCCTATTTACGAAATCCACCCTAGGCAACTCGTGCTCTTCCTGGAAAGTTCTCTATCGATCCCAGAACTTTTAACTCAACAAGTGCCTGACTAGTTCTAAAGCAGCAAGATAAAAAGAAAAGGGAATTCTGTTGTCTCCGCACCATGAGGGGGAGGCCGTGTGGGAACGTCACGCTCTCCTCTGCTGGTGTTGGGTATGTTAACTTCCCTGATTTTCCAAAGGAAATTGAACAATGTCTACTAATTACCATTTCTACTGTGCCCACATTCTCTTCGATTTGGCAATTCCATTGCTGGTAATTCATCCCAGAGGATTATTCCCTGTGGGTATACAAAGAAACATGTGCAAGTTATATTGCACGTATGTCTGTACATACCCAGATACTTATATAAGTATGTGCAGCACATTCACGTATCAGGGGTATCTGGATTAAACATATATATATATTTTTAAGGTATACAAAGCATATGTGCAATTAATGCTTCTGGCAGCATTAATTATGAGAATGGGAAGCAGCTCAATGCACACATACAGGGTTCTGAGTCAGCCACATATTGCACCCCTACGCTGAGTCAGGCATCATTGTACTCACCCAAGAGGAGGCGACATTACAGGAAGATGGCATGTTGCAGATATGTCATAGGCTCCCAGTGTTGTGATGGTTTGGTATTCCATGGTGACTTCAGAGTGTGCAACAGCACTTGGGGGTGGTGGAACCATGGCACTGGAAAAGATGGAGAAAGGGGGATGAAGAAGGATAGAGGACTTGTAGCTAAATTAAAGGTGTCCAGCTGAATTGCAGGGGTCGTGGGTAGGAAGGATAAGAATCACCCCGAGGTCCCCGGCTCTGGCCACTGGGTGAGACTGACGACATACACTCCATCATAGGAAAATCAATTAGGAGAAGGCTCTGTTTGGCGCAGGAAGGAGGCAGGTGAGTCCAGTTGGGATGATGTTGGTTTGGAGATGCCTGAAGCCCTGATGGAACTGCCCAGTAAGATCCGGAGATCTGAGTGAGTCCAGGAGGAGGAAGAACCGTGACATTGGAGCTGCAACCCTGAGACAGTGAACTAAGCCATCCATCCTTCCATCTACCAATTCAACCATCTCTCCCTCGATCCATCCACCCATTCAATTATCAATCCATCCATTCATCTATCCAACAATTCAATTATCCATCTATCCATCCATCCAGCAATTCATGCATCCACCCATCCATCCACGTATCTACCCATCCATCTATACTAGCGTCGATCTGTGACAAGTTGCGTGGGATATTGCCAACCTAGGAAGATCACCTGAGCCTTGCCATCAGTTAAAAAAAACAAAAAAACAAAAAAAACACTTGATACTCTCGTTGTGGCTGACCTTTAGTCTCACCTCCTTCTGGAGGTTCACGATAATATCTTCAGTCTTCACACCCTCTTGGAGGTTAAGACTAATAAAGCATGTCTCGAAGCCCTCATCATAAACCACATCACTATATGGTCAAGTGATCAAAGCTCCCAGGCAAACAAAGACAGGACAGGACATGCCGTGGCCTGGACATCACCTACCAGGAGCCGGGGCAGAGACCAGACCTCCTTTTATGTCAGGCTGAGTCTTCACCACATGAAAACAAAGTGCACAAGTCCTACAATTTATGGTAAGCAGTTTGAAAGGAGATGTGAAATAAAGCATGGCTAGGACAGGGAGGGGTCCCCTCAAGAGATCACAGCAGAAGCCTTAAGGGCGGATGTGCACGACAGCTTGTTGAAGGAAGTTGAGGGTATCCTGGCCTCTGGGGGCAGAGTGGTTTCCCCTAGGCAGGTACTGGGGAGTGGGGTGTGCTTGAATATGCTTGGAGGACTGACATTCCATGAGAAAGATCCTACAAACCTCCTGCGGGCTCCCACGCAGAATGGAGCTCTTGTGGGTCTAGGGGCAAAGCTGAACCCACAACCAGCTCTCCGCATCCAGGTGGAGGCTGTGGTTGTGTCTCACTGCTTTAAGCCCAACTTAACCCCTACATCCCCTCACCCACGTGGCCTGTCCAGATCGTACAGAGAAACGTGGTGCTTCCTGGACCTGAATGTTTGTTCGCAGAGTGTCCCCCTCTGTTCGTTCTAAGACTGACTCTACATTTCCTACATGGTTTGTTCCTGCTTTAGAGACATGGGTTTGGTGTCTTCATGCCTTGGGTTTTTCTACATGGGTTCAAATACGGCTTTAGTGCTTCTCTGTGATTTCTTGAAAGAGGAGTAGAAAAATCAGATGTAGAGATCAGATCAAAGGGCAGCCTCAGAACAAGAGATAAATATGCAAAACCAAGATATAGAAGTGTCCCTTCCTTTGATAGAAATGGTGTCCTCGTACTTCTCACCAGCGTACAGGACTTCTGCTTTTCTCTCCTTAGGGTCATTGGGGTATGATCCAGAATAGCATGTAAGATGCCAGGCTAGCGAGAACTGAACCAGGAAGGAGTGTGGCCTTCAGAGCAAACTGTGCAGGGATGGGCCACCTGGAAAGTTCAAGTGACAAGTGACCATTGCGAGAGGCCCAGGAGAGCAGCCCCATTATGAGGCCTCCAACAAAGAAGGCCTACCAGGGAGACCCGTAGGCAGGGTCCAAGCCTGAGACATCACTGAAAATTCCAGTGACCAGATAACTGAGGTAGGATCCAATGTCAGGGCTCTGGCAACCTCTGCACTCTCCATCCACTCATATCCACCCATCTATGCATCCATGCATCCACCCACTCATCCATCCATATACTCATCCATCCGTCCATCCATTATCCATCCATCATCCATCCATCCATCTACCCCTCCATCCATCCATCATCCATCCATCCATGCATCCATCCACCCATCCATCCATCCGCCCATCCATCCACCCATCCATCCATCCGCCCATCCATCCATCTCATCCATCCATCCATCCATCCACCCTTCCATCCATCCATCCACCCATCCATCCACTCACCCATCTCTGCATCCACCCACCCATCTATCCAACCATTCATCCATCCATCCATCCATCCATCCATCCACCAATCTGTCCTTCCAGATTTACATTTCTACCCTCTTGACTTTAACGGGAAGCATGCTCATCACACATATTTCTCAAACCCTCCTTCGTCACCTATTTCGTGTTTCAACTGAAAGAATGTCCACGTTGGACAATTTCTCTCGACCCAATGACCATCAACCTCTCATGCTTAATCAATCCACCTCGCGGGTCCCATCCCTATTCCAAACAGCAATGTTTAGCTCATCGCCAATGTCTGTAACCGCATTTGTTGTTCTCAGCAGCGTGTGAGGGGATCATCGTTGCGTTGGTCAGCGCGTCCGGGGCGCTTGTTTGCATCGCCTTCCCCAAGGAGATGCACTCGGCACACAGAGAGTCCATGTGTTATTTGTTTGGCGCAGTAGCTGGGTTGCTCTCACATGTCGGTTACCAAGGCTTGCAGGACGCTGGGTAGCCAACATTCAAGGTGGGGCTTCCGTGGGTGTTCCGCTCCCCAGCATGAGGAGGGAAGGTGTGGCTGGTTCATTTCCTGCCTTCTTCCGGTTGCTTGTCACCTTATCAGTCACCAGGCATTGTGTGGCCACCGTGACAAGACTCTCATGCTGAATCCCAGGTACATGTAGAGCTGGGAGGGGTGTTGGCCACCACGTCCCCACTCCCTCCTTCCATGTAGCAGGGCTCAGCAGCCAGCGTGGCCAGGACTCCATGCCCATGTCCCTCCATAAACTGGCCAGTCTCCTGGTACTCACAGCATGACCCTCCCATCCTGGGCAGCTGGAGGAACAAAACCTGACCTCCTTGCTTTTTCCCTTGTGTGTGGAAGGCCAGTGGAGACCTGCCCTGGGAGGGCAAGCTGGCCATGCAGCAAGGGGACAATGGTGGATCAGCTGGCCCACAAAGCCCAACAGGAGCAGGATCTTCTCCCTGGGACAGTTGTCCATGGAAGCACGGTGCCCTTCACAAGCTCCACATCTCAGTCATTTCTTCCTAATAAATACCTATGAGCCTCGGTGCCAGGCGGGCAACCATCACAGGCCTCCCCTCCCCTCGTGAAGGCAGCAGAAACAATTCAGCAACTTTACCAAAGCATGCACCACCTGCATGCTTGCAATCACACCTGGCCCACTCAGCCTTCTCGGAAACCCTTTTGGAGATTGGAGAATAGGAAAGAAAAAAAAAGTCTTATCAGTGGCACAAACAGGAGCCCTCCTCCCTTGGCCCCAGTCCCAAAGGCGTCAGCCCGGTTATCTTCAAACGGGTATTTTTCTGGGCGGAGGTGGAGTTTACGTCACATAAAATTCACCATCTTGAAGTGAACGGTGCAATGGCATTTAGCGCACATGCTCCCGGTTGTGCAACCACCGGCTCTACTTAGTTCCAGAACATTCTCATGTCCCCAAAGGACACCCCCCATCCGCATTAGGCAGTCTCTCCCCGTCCCACTCCCCAGCGCCTGGCAGTCAGTAAATCACTTTTTTCTGCCCTAGATTCACCTGTGTTGGACATTTCATGTCAATAGAATCAGACGCCGTGCAGCCCTCGTGTGTCCGGCTTCTCTCATGAGCGTCGTATGTTCACGGTCCATCCACGGGATAGCAAGTGTCACACCTTCACGGAGTCATATTCTCCTCTAAGGCTTCCCCTCAAGCATTATTTTAGCTTTGAAAGAGCCACGGGGCATCACTCCGCGGGTTTCATAAACCAGATTTGTTCTCAGCAAGAGTTCTGGGAGCAGGTGTGAAGCCGACAGCGTCCCCCTGTGAAAGCCCACCTAGCAGGCGCCCGGGTACCTGTGGGATGGGCAGGTGCAATGCGTCAGACCTAGAAAGCTGCGTGTTGCATGAACAACAGCTGCGGACGAGTGACAGGACCCCGCGTGAGCCACGCCACCGTCATCAGGGTTCAGAGATGTACCTGCGAGACTGTAATACCAGAGATTGTACTACCTGTGAGAAAAGGAATGCCCCGGCTCAGGCGTGGCCACTGGAAGGTTTCGGGGAGAGGGGAGGACCAGATGGGGTTTGTTCTTTGCCTCGTAGGCGTTGCGTTCTCCGTGGGGTCCTCCGGCGGTCGGCTCCCTGCGGACAGATTTTTCTCTGCTCTGCATGAATCAGATAAACAAACAGGTGAGCCCTCCAGCTTCTCGGCGCGTAAGGCCATCCGTTCATCATGGTTAATTCTACATGTCACCCTGGCTGGGGCATGGCGCTCAGATATGTAGCCAGGTACTATTCTGGGTCTTTCTGTGATGCTATTTTGTGATGGCACATTGAAATCAGTGGATTTTGAGTAGAAGACATTGCCTTCCCTAACGTTGGTGGGCCTCGTCCAATCAGTTGAAGAAGACAAACGCACAGAAAATGAGCTCCCCAGAGCAAGAAGGAATTCAGGCTGCAGAACAGCCTTCGGGCTCAAACCATCGGTCTTCATCGGGTCCCCAGACTGCTGCTTCCACCTGCAGATTCTGGAATTGCATCTGCACAAGTGTGTGAGCCAACCCCTTAAAATAAAGCTCTCTCTGTATCTATGCATCTCATTGGCCCAGCTCAATAGACAGACACCCACATACACAGATGATTGATATGTAAATGATAGATAAATACATAGATACATAGGTGATGGGTGGCTGGGTGGCTGGGTGGGTGGATGGATGGATACGTAGATACATAGCTAATGGATAGTTAGATGATGGATACATGGGTGATGGATAAACGACGGATGGGTGGATAGATATAGAGATGCCACATAGGGAGATAGGTCGATAGATGATTGATAAATAAATTATAGATAAGCATATAGATACATAGATGGTGGATGGATGGATGGTGGATTGATCGATCAGTCGATGGATAAATGGACAGATGGATGGATGGTGGATGGATAGAAATGATTGACAGGTAGATGATGGATCAATACAGACCTCACAGACACACACACACACACACACAGGTGTAGACAGACAAATGAGGCTGTTTGCTCCATTTCTGAGCTCTGGAAAACAGGAGAGTCTGAGAAGCAGGGAAGACGTGCCCCTGGCCCCAAGCAGGACTGTGTTCGCTGTGACCACAGGACTTGAGACGAGGGGTGGCGTCACGCTGACCCCAGAGGAAAACCCCAAACCACATAGGGTGGGTGCAGTCTGTGGGTGGACCCACAAGTACCAGACAGACGCCTCAGGATCAGCCCCTTGACTGTTGCAGAAGCTCGCGGAGATCCTGGACACCCAGGCAAGCCCCCGACACCCCACCCCTGCTGCAGACCAGCCCTCCTTGGGAGCTGAGGGCTTCGGGAAGCCTGTCGAGGAAGGAGCGGGGCTGGCGGAGACCCCTCAGGAGGCCGACTGGCGGCCCGGCCCTCCCACAGCGCTGGTGCTGCATCCAGGGCCCAGGGAGACCCCACGTCCAGTCCTGGCCACCCATGCTGAGGGGTCAGGGTGATGCAGGGGTCAGCACAGAGAAGGCAGGGGCGGTACCGCCACCCGTCCCCCCTACCAGTGACATGCTAGGCGGCCCGTCTCCTGGGGTCGCCCTGGGCCGTGACACTTTCTCAGACGCGCCCCGGTGCTGGGGAGCTTTTGGCATTTCGGAGGCCTGCTGGCCGGGGATTTTGTAGGACGCACCACTGTTGGGGTTTACTCGTGTGGGTGCTCTTCTCACGGTGAGACTGGGGTTGTGGGTTTCGGGGAGCACCAGCACCGAGGGGACGCGGCTCTGTGGTCACCTCATATCCCGCACACCTGCTCTCCGCCCGACTCGTTCCCCGTGGACGCCAACCTTGACCACCAGGCCCCGGCGTCTCTGCTGGGTGTCTCCACTCTCAGGCCGCGACTTCCCCAGCCATGTCCTCCCAGGTCCCACAGCACCTGATCCCCCACTAGACATGCAGTCCTTTGGCGTCGATGAGGTCGTTCCCAAAGCCTTCAGAACGCGTCGATTAACAGGAGCCACTTCATGAACTTTACCTCCAGGCAAGACGAGACCCGGGATGAGGAATCCCAAGGTCAAACAGGGAAGACGCCCTGACCTGGTGGGTTCAGCAAGCGGGCGAGGGCCCCTGAGGATTCGGGACACCCAGGGACGCCTGGCGGGGCCCAGGTGGAGCCGCACCTGCGCACCTGCCGCTCCAGGGCTCTGTCCCCGTGCGCTTTCTCGCTGACATGGTGGCTGTGTCCCGAATCCCCATCCTGTGTGCACAGCAAGCGCTGCAGCACACGTATGTCTGGCATTCCCAAGCTCTCCACGGCGCGGGTGTCTAAAAACGAGCCAGGCGTGCACGTGGGAGGGTCGTGACGGCCAACCACCCGCCAGGTTATCGATGACCCACACCCCAGAGCACTTTCCAGCGTGGCCCCTGGGGCGCAGAGCCCAGTCCAGGTCGGACTCCCCGCAGATGGTTGCGACAGAGCGCCGCACGTTTGCCGAGGACGGGCTGCGTGTGCGCCTGTGTGTACCCAGGCCCGTGTGCGTGTGACCATCATGGCTTTGTCCGGGGGCACAGGCGCCTAGGGGCAGCTGTGACATCGCACCAGAGATGCACCCACCGTGCTGCTTCATGGGAAACGCATGCCAAGACGCTCGGAGTCTGCAGAAATGTGGATAAAATGTGCTGTGTGAAAAAAAAAAAAAATGTGCTGTGTGTGCGATGTTATATAAAAACTATATTATATTGTGTATGGATCATGTTATATTGTACACGGACTATTATGTATTGATTATGTCATATAGATTATATTAGGTTATACACACTTGTATACCACTGGTGTATTATATAATCCATCATATAAAATACATAAGTACAGCATTTAAAAATATATATAATTATATATAACATGGTATATCTGTTAATATATTATAATTATATGTTTGGGGATCCCTGGGTGGCTCAGCGGTTTAGCAGCTGCCTTCAGCCCAGGGTGTGATCCTGGAGACCCAGGATTGAGTCCCGCGTCAGCCTCCCCTGCATGGAGCCTGCTTCTCCCTCTGCCTGTGTCTCTGCCTCTCTCTCTCTCTCTCTCTCTCTCATGAATAAATTTTTTAAAGATCTTTAAAAAAATTATATGCATACATGTACATATCTATATAATATGTAACAATATATAATGTATAATCAAACAATATATAATATACAGCTATATGTTATAAATGTAAATATATATATAATTATATAATACATAGCATGTGTGTATATATTATATAGACATGTATGTACAAAAAAAGACATGTATGTACATTATATGTATATATTGTACATATATATTATATATGTATATTAACACATTACATTATCTATAATCTATAATGTGTATATAATGTAACAGTACATAATATATAAGTATATATTACATATAAAATATATAATTATGTAATACATAGTATATGTGTACATATAATATATTGTATTATAATTATGTGTACATATGTTGTATAATAATTATATGCATTTGTATATTATATGTATATGTTATGTATATACATATAGGATATATATAAAATATATATACTGGGGATCCCTGGGTGGCGCAGCGGTGTGGCGCCTGCCTTTGGCCCAGGGCGCGATCCTGGAGACCCGGGATCGAGTCCCGCATTGGGCTCCCTGCATGGAGCCTGCTTCTCCCTCTGCCTGGGTCTCTGCCTCTCTCTCTCTCTCTCTCTCTCTCTCTCTGTGACTATCATAAATAAAAATAAATAAATAAAATAAAATCTCAAGGCATTGATAATGCTCTTGAATAAAAAAAATAAAAATAAAATATATATACTATAATAACACAACAATCTGTAACATAAAATATGTAAATCATAAACTATGAATATATATAGTTTATATATTTTTGATTATAGATTATATTAAATGATCATACAATATACTATGTTATCTGTAACATATTTCATTTTGTGTCTTTTGTATTTTAAATCTGTGTTTTATGTATTTACATCGTAAAGTGTCTATTACGCCTTGTATGTATTTTTACATACGATTTCATGTTTTGAATGATGAAGATAATGTGTCGGTTCTGGGGGTACCTTGGGGGGGGTAGGTTCTGGGGGGACCCTGGGGGGGCTGTTCTGGGGGGTGGGTTTTCGGGGGCACCCTGGGGGGGTAGGTTCTGGGGGGACCCTGGGGGGTAGGTTCTGGGGGGGACCCTGGGGGGGTAGGTTCTTGGGGGGAACCTGGGGAGTTGGTTCTGGGGGGACCTTGGGGAGGACTCTGGGTGGTAGGTTCTGGGGGGACCCTCGGGGGGACCTTGGGGGGTAGGTTCTGGGGGGACTCTGGGGGGTAGGTTCTGCGGGGGTAGGTTCTGGGGGGACCCGGGGGTAGGTTCTGGGGGGACTGGGGGGTAGGTTCTGGGGGGGGCCTCAGGCACCACAGGGTGACGGCCGCTGGTGATATTGTGGTCACTTGTGATAGCGCCTTGGAACGCTCGCAGTCTCGGGGGTTTCAAATATGGGAGCTTTTAAAAATGATGTAATAAGCAATCAGTAAATCAGTAATAAAGTGGGGAGCTTTTAGAAAGGCAACTCATCCCTGAATCACAATGAAGAATAAAATGGGGCAGTTTGGAGCGCTGGGTGCATGGGGAGAAGTCGGCCGTGCCCTCCCGTGTGGCTTCCCGGGTGCGGGCATCACCCGCCTTGCACAAGCACATGCAACGTGTCCCCAGGACCCTGTGAGCATCACTCCCCTACCCCGAGGTCTTCCGTGGGGGCAGCAGGTGTCAGAGCCTGCTGAGCCCCATCCACCCTCGGGCCGGCCTCGTTGAGGCGTCTCTCTCCGGGACCCCGGACACGTCCCACCGTTTGCCTGCTGGACACGTGGCGTGTTGGCCCAGGGCGTGGAGAGCACGATGCAAACCGCTGGCCCCTGGGGTGCAAGACGAGGGGGGAGGGTGGGTGACACGGCGACGCCCCTGCGGCCTGGCAGCGGGCCACCTTCACGCGGACCCTGCAGCGCAGCTGGGCCTCCTGCAGCCGCCAGCCCGTTTCCTTGCACCGTCTCACCGATGCCAACTAGAGAGCAACGGCCACCGCCAGATGGGGGCCCAGATAGGGAGCGGCGCTGCGCGCAGGGCGGGTGCGGCTTCCCTTCCTGCGTCGTCGCCCAGCTCCGGGGACGGGCGCAGGGAGCCACCCAGGGGGGCACAGAAGGGAAGCCGGTGACGGACAGACGGAGCAGGACGGCAGCACAACTGATGCGAGGCTCCCGCGGACGCACGCGGCGTGCTGGGGGTCCGCGCCACCTCCCGGGGTCCGGTGGGGCTGGGCTTCCCGCGTGGGCAGCCCCATCCCCTCCTTGGTGCCGGGTGACCCGCTCTGCCCAGAACAGCGAGCGCGCGGTGCACCCGCAGGAGAGCCCCCCAGATGCACAGGTGTGGGTACCAGCAGGGCTGGGCGCCTGCCGCCTTGGCACCGGCCATCCCTAGGTGGCCCTGCCATGCGCTCACTCCTCCGTGCGTCCCGCCGCCCGCCGCGGGGCGGGAAAGCATCGCGGCAACCGGGCAGAGAGCGCGCTGGCGGAGGTCCCCCCACGCATCTCCGTGCAGGCGCAATGCCCGCGTATCGCACACCCCGAGGGACGGGGACCCGTGGATTCATCCGCAGACGCACACGTCTGCAGCGCTCCCCTGTGCCCGGACCAAGGGCTGATGGTTAAGACGAGCCGGGGTGCACGCAGGTGTCCACCATGGCACCACGGATCGGGACGCCGCGCTGTCCGGGGGCGGAGGTGGAAACCCCGCTGCCCTGCGCACGGATCCGGACGCGTCGGGATGAACGCTCCACGACGCTGAGGACCTAAAACGTGCAGAACCAAGCAGAGACACAGACGCAGGCTCCTGGTCGCCCGCGCTGCTGACCGCTGACCCGCACTGACCCCTCCCGGGGACCGGGACCAGACCTCCCGTGGTCCCGAACCAGACTCAGGCGGTGCCCGTGCGCCCTGGGCCGTGCGCCTGGAGATCAGACGTGCAAACCACGTCACGGAGCACAAACATTGCCGCCGGTTGGTTAGTTAGTTACTTAGTCCCTGCTGGACGGACAGACAGCCATGCCGCGGGCTGTGCTTCCCGCACATTGTCTGGGTCCCGTGTGCCCCAGACCCCGCGGGTGGCTGCCGGGTGAGTCTGACCGCAGCTCCCTGCGCTCAGCCCCAGCTGCCCACTGACGACCCTGGTCCCTGGAGGTGGCCTCAAAACCCAGTTCTGACCACGGGTGACATGCGAAGTGAGCTGCATGGATGCTGACCAAAATGCTGCTGTCTTAACGGCGAAGCCGAGCTCGGAGGACAGCAGGCTGCACAGCTCTTGTCCTTCTCCCGAAACTGTGACATGGAAGGAGCAGGTGCTCCCGGGGTCTCCATCCCAAGCATAGGAGCAGGTAAATGTGTCCCCAGGGGGGCAGGTTGTCTGTGACCCCTCTGCCTCCCGCCCTCTGACACCATCCAGGGGTGCCTTCTAGGGCCCGGGCTGCCTCTGGGGACGCGCATGCTGCAGACGGCGGGGATGCATGAGGAGACGAGTCTGCGGTTGGCAGGCCAGTGGAGCCCTCTGACCCCCGTGACCACCCCCTTAGGAGGTGCCCTGCGGGAGCTCGCGGTCTGAGGGGGATCCCCCACAAGAAGGGAACTCATGCCATTGGAAGGAACCGGCTGTGTCCAGCAGGTCTCAGCCTGGCCTCTCCGTCCCCAGCTGGGGGCCTGGGTGGGGGGGCAGACAGCCGTCCACATGCCAGGAACTGTGCGTCCTTGCCAGACCGTACACGGTGCTCTGATGAAGCCCAGCCTGGTTTCCCAGGCCCCAAGCTGCTATTTTGGAAACTGCAGATTCCTGTCCCTTGCTCAGAACCAGTCCCTGGCTCCCCAGGGCACAGGGACATCCGGTCCCTCTGGCGTCCTTACGGCCAGCCCCAAAGGAGCCAGCCACAGAGAGTCAGTTGGCCCATACCCAGCGGCTCCCTTAGCAGCAGGATGAGACATTTCTGGGCTCTGGGGCACTTTCCAGACCCCACGAAGGACACTAGTCCATGTGTATGCCGGGTGCACGCCCCCCAGCATGACCATGGCAACGTGCATTCACAGCTGGCCTCGACTGTGCAGCTTAATGGCCACCGTCCTCATTGTTCTGCCCTGACGACAGCCACATGCATGGGGGGGAGGTGCACAGAGCAGAGCTCAGAAACTCAGCCTTCATGCCTGATGTGGCCCCCAACTTGGTTTTGTCAATAAAGTTTTATTGGAATGCTGCTGTGCCCGTTTGGTTACATATGGCCTCTGGTGTGTTCATGACAACCGCAGAGTCTGGGACACCTTGGTGGCCCAGTGGTTGAGTATCTGCCTTTGGCCCAGGGCGTGACCCCAGGGTCCTGGGATCAAGTCCTGCATCGGGATCCCCACAGGGAGCCTGCTTCTTTCTCCCTCTGCCTGTGTCTCTGCCTCTCTCTGTCTCTCATGAATAAATACATAAAATCTTTAGGAAGAAAAAAAAGAACCATGTGGATCTCAAAAGTGCAAATATTTATGGTCTTCTTCCTTACGGTCGCAGTGTTCCAACCATGAGCTATAGCTGCGTGTCCACACCGGGGTCTCGACTCCAGGATGCAGGCTTGGACACATATGGCCAATGGGGATGGATCCGGCACACAGGTATTCATCTCATCGTTTGAAGGCCGTAACTCTTGCCCTGGGGTTGTTCTACGACTGGCTGCTAGAACCCGTCCCCGTTTGGAAGTAACGGGACAGTGGATACAGGTGAATCCCATCTGATCTGGTTGAAGATGAGAGAACTTACCTCAGGAAGACAAAGGCCCAGTGAGTCACTCAGCATCCTAGAGCTCATATCTACCCAACAGGCCCTACAGATCTGGGATCTGTTAGGTACAGCGTCCTGTGGATACTGGTACATAGCACCATCTCCCAGAAGCCCGGCAGCCTGGACTCTTGAATGGCAACCATCAACGGTGTCGTGGCGGAGATGGGCCCACACCTTCTGCAGCATGTCAGCGCCAAGACCTCGTCCGTGTGGGGCTGACCCGTTCATCATGCGTGGGAACTTCCAACACAAGACCGCCACAGTCTATACGTGCATGGCATTCGTAAATAGACAGGAGGAAGAGTGGGTGGACAATAGTCCTAGGTCAATAGATGCGTGATGGATGATAAATACATAGGTCCATATGATGGATGGATAGATGGACGATGGATGGACACATATGATATGATGGATGGATAGATACATGGATACGATGGATGGATGGATGAACGGATGGTTATGATAGATAATAGAATGATAGACCAATAGGTACATATGATAGACATGCTACGATAGATGATGGATACGATGGATGTATGGGGAGATATGTAGATAAGTATGATAGATGCATAGGGAAGTAGGTATGATGGATGGATGGCTGATGGCTGATGGATGGATATGTAGATACATAGAGATAAGAGATGAATAGATCAATGCACTGAGGCATGGACAGATGGGTGGGTGCATAGATGGATGGAGCTGATGGATGGATGGGTAGATGGGTAGAGGTGACGACGAACAGATCGATGGATGAAGGGTGGACAGATGAATGGGTGCAAAGATATGAAAGGACAGATAAATGATAGAGAAGATAAATATGGATGATGGCTGATACATGATTGGCAAATAGATAATGTATGTACAGGGATGAGAGCTGGATAGACGCTGCTCGGTATTGACACATAGAGGTGGGTAGCAAGAGACTCATAGGGTAGCTACTTATTGATAGGTACTAATAGATTTTTTTTTAAGATTTATTTATTTATTCATGATAGACAGAGAGAGAGAGAGAGAGAGAGAGAGGCAGAGACACAGGAGGAGGGAGAAGCAGGCTCCATGCAGGGAGCCGGATGAGGGACTCGATCCCGGGAGTCCAGGATCGGGCCCTGGGCCAAAGGCAGGCGCCAAACCTCTGCACCACCCAGGGATCCCCGATACTAATAGATATCGATAGATACGGACACACGGCTGATAGGGTGAGACATGGATTCGGAAGAGCGGTGGAAGGAGATAAGTAGTTGACAACAGGTGGCCGATACTTGGACAACTGAGAGATGCGCAGAAATACAGTAGATAAATGATGACTATGTCCTCAATGGACGGTGTGTCCCCGATGGGCAGGTGACAGATATGCGCAGATAGGGTCTATGCAAGGCACACCGAGGGACCGCCGAGCCTTCCCCCGCGGCAGAGCGGCCCGGCCTGAACCTTCCAGAACATCGGCCCGGTGTCCGCAGAACTGTCCCCTTGCACGGAACACAGGTGCCAGACCCCGGAACGCCGCGCGCTGGCTGGCGCACCTTTCCAGCACCTTCCCCCTCCCTCCCATCGCTCATCCGCATGTGAATCCACCCGGTTGAGTTGTGGAAACGTCCGTGTGCACCTTGCAGCGTGAACGCGGCGCCCCGGACCCCCCCCACCTCCACCCCCGCCCCCCGAGGGCCGTGGAGGGACCGCAGCCAGGCGCACCCCATGGCACGTGAAAACGTGTCGCAATGCGCACAACGCCAGGATGTGCAACGAAATATGGTCTGCTGGCCGTTTTCTTTTCACTCTCTCTCTGTCTCTCTTTTTTTTTTTTTAGTTGAAAAACACAAAACAAAACAACAGAAACAGGAATTAGGTCCGTGTGGGTGGGCGTGCGCGCTCCCCCGCCCGTGTGCCCGCCAGCCCGCGCGCCCGCGAAGGAGGAGGCCGTGGTGGCGCAGGCAGGGGCGCCTGGAGGTTGCGGGGCGGCGCGCCCCGGGGCTGCAGGGTCTCCCCGCCGCCTGGCGCGAGCTGCCCCCGCCTCCGGGGCTGCGGGGGCCCGCACCCCGCCTCGGGCAGGGCGGCGGGGGAGCCTCCCGGGGCCTGGCCCTCGACAGCGCGCACCGACGGTTCGTTGCACAGGAAATTTCAAAACGAGTTTCCTCTGTACCCACCCTGCCTGCCGGGCGGCTGCGCCCCGGGAGGTGGGAGGTGGGCTCCGCGGCGCATTTGCATTCGCCGCCGGCCCGGGGTGACGTGGGGCGGGAGCGCAGGCCGGGCCTCTGCTGACACGGGCCTTTCCGAGGGGGCCGCCCCTCCGCCGGCAGCCGCGGGCAGAATGAGGACGGCGGGCTTCCTGAGTGCAGGCGCCGGGGCCCCGCGCCGCCGGGCGGCCCTCTGACACTGCAGGTGAGCCCGCGCTGCGCCCGCGCCGCCCTGGGGGCGAGGGGAGGCCCGGCGGCCGCGGCGGGGTGTCGGGGGCGCACGCGGGGGCCACCCCCGGAGCCGCGGCAGCCCCCCGCAGCGCTGCGCCCTGCCCCGGGACCCGGTGCCGAGCCGTTGGGCGCGGAAACTGCCCCCAGCAGCCACAGGGTGGAGGGCACCTGTCCGGGGGCGCAGCCTTGAACGCCACCGCGGGGTCCCGGCGGATCCCCCGAGGCAGTGGGTGTTGCAGCAGGTGCACAGCCGCCCTCCGCCCGCCGCCCCCCAGCACCCTCCGCGTCTAGGCAGCAGGGAGTAGGGCCCCCCCCCCCCCCCCCGCCGCGCTCCTCCGCAGCGGGTCACACGGGAGGACGCCCAATGCTACACCACGTGCTTCTCCGCGCAAACTGAACCCCGCTTCTTGGGGGGGGGGGGAGAACCTGGTCGTGTTGCTGGTGCAGTGCGTGCCCCGGGCTGCGGAGACTGCGGGGACCCGGGGACCCGGGGACCAGGCGCTCCCCTGTCGCCCCAGAAAGACGCCCATGGCGCTGCGGGGAATGTGCCCTCCCCAGTCGCCTCGGGCACGCGCGGCCACGGAGTCTGGGTTTTTTTAATGCTTTTTTTCTTTTTGGAGGTTTCTGTGCTGCCGGCATGGCGTTTCTGTGGCCACTGGCACACCCAGCGTGGGCGCAGGTGGAGGGGTGTGTCCCTGCCATGGCGCCCAGTGCCGGTGATGGCGCCCGGGAGGATGGATGTGAGCCGCCGGAGGGTGCTGGGTTCTGCATGACGTCCCCAATATCCTGGCTGGGGCCCTGACCCAGGGTGCGGGTAGGGCAGCTGGGCCCTCTGCAAGGCTCATCTGGGACCCCTAACCTGGGGTGTGGGTGGGGCAGCCGGGCCCTTGCAAGGCTCACCTGGGACCCCTGACCTGGGTGCAGGTGGGGCAGCTGAGCCCTCTGCAAGGCTCACCTGGGACCCCTGACCCGGGATGCGGGTGGGGCAGCTGGGCCCTCTGCAAGGCTCACCTGGGACCCCTGATCCGGGATGCAGGTGGGGCAGCTGGGCCCTCTGCAAGGCTCACCTGGGACCCCTACCCAACCATTCACTGTGTTGTTGTGTTCAGGACAAGGCAGTGGTGGGCAGGAAGGGACAGTTGGTGACAGGGTAGCAGGTAGCAGGTGGGTAAACACCACTCACTGCCCCCCTGGAGAACCCCTTGGCCGGGCAGGTGGGCCCTGCCTGTGCCTCCTCTTGCTGTCACCACCGGCCGGCAATGCACCGCGGCTGCGGGCCCCCCTTTCAAATTCCCCTTCATGGCTCTGGAGCCGACAGGGTGGGTGGGCAGGATCCGGAGAGCCCCATGTGCACCTGCCACCGCGCGCTGCCTCCCCGACTTGGAGCCCCCAGGAGGTGATCCCTACCTGCCACGGCCCCTATTGGCTTCTCCCCTGGGGCCAAGAACACCACAGGGAATCAAGACCCTGTGACCGTGTTCAGGGAGCAGCTGCAGGGACGTCCCTGGGGACATTAATCTGGGCATTAAAGAAGTCGTCACGTGCCAGGCTCTGTGCTGTTTTGGGCAGAGGGGAAAAATTCAAAATATTGAGATGCAGACCTGGGCTCCAGATTGCAAGGCGCTGAGGTGGGAAGAAATCCAGGAGGGCTTCCCGGACGAGGGTTTCCCTCGCCGGGTCCATGTGGTGCCAGGGATGTTGTGAATGGGAGCAGGGGTGGGGACCGGCTGTGTGTGTGTTCCGCGTGGGACCGGGGACGATCCCAAGAGGAAGGTCACATTTTAGCACCCATCCTAGAAAAGCCACAGAAGCTTCCAGAATCAAGTCTCAGATACACACAGGACCAGGGCATGGTCTCTCTGATAGGGCACTGGTGGCATTCAGGCTGTGTTACTCTGTTGTGCACTCTAGGGCATTGGGTGGCGTCCCTGGTCTGCACTTGCCAGACGCCAGTACCATTTCTTCCTCCCACATTGGGCTGTCCAGAAACATCTGCAGGCATTGCCCTATGTCCCCTGGGGTGAGAGGCTAAGTCGCGACTGGTCATGAACCACCGTGATACAGATGATAGATAGAGATGGATAGGTGGGTGGACAGATAACAGATAGATATGGGTGGATAGGTGGACAGATAACTGGATGAATGGATGGATAGATGATGGATACACAACAGATAGATATGGATGGACAGTTGGGTGGATGGATGGGCCGATGGATGGATGGAGGGATGGATAGATGAAGGTATGGATGGAGGAATGAAAGAGTGGATGGTGATGGGTGAATTCATGGATAAGTGGAAGGATGGATGGATGCATGGATGGGTTGATGGATGGATGGGAAGATGGATGGATGCATGCATGGATGGATGGATAAAGGGTTGGGTGGATGGGTTGTTGGGTGAGTGCATGATCAATGGAAGGATGGATGGAAGGATGGATGGGTATGTGGAGGGATGGATGGAGGGATAGAGGGCTGGGTGGAGGATGCATGGATGGATAAAGGGTTGGGTGGATGGGTTGCTGGGTGAGTGCATGGGTCAATGGAAGGATGCATGGAGCACTGGGTGCATGGATGGGTGCCGGGTGCATGGACCAATGAACCAAGAACAGATGTAGGTTGCCAGTCCCTCTGTTGGGATCTGTCTCTTACAGCAGCTGTGACAAATGAGCCCAGGCTGGCGGCAGGAATACGGGAGACGCTCTGGCGCTCTGCACAGGCGATGGCCGCACAGCCTGCTGGGTGCACCCAAAGCCACGGCAGTGCGCACTTTAACATGGAGCGCTGTGTCTCGGTGTCCAAAAGAGAGGGCGGAAGAAAACAGCTGTCCAGTGCCCGTGCTCTTACTTCCTCGTCCCATGCCCTGCACACTGTCTGCAGGACACACTGGCAGGGTGCTGGGTGGGTGCCCCGGGCTCTGACTCACGCTCACAGGAAGCTGGCGAAGGGGCGTTCCTGAAAGCCCCGCCACGAGAGGCACAGCCCCGGCTACGGCTGGCCGGTTTCCTTCCCTGAGCCCAGCCCCCTCCCAAATAAACACTGCCCTCGCCATGCCACTCGTAAGCGGGCGTGCAAACGGCGGCCTGGCCCAGTTTCTGCACGTGGGGTCTGTGCAGCGCGTCCTCCCGCCTGTGGTTTTCGTTTCTAGCTCCTGCCTTCCTCGCCG
This sequence comes from Canis lupus baileyi, assembly GCF_048164855.1. NCBI lineage: Eukaryota > Metazoa > Chordata > Mammalia > Carnivora > Canidae > Canis > Canis lupus. The sequence continues at coordinate 124,341,769 of NC_132876.1, forward strand.
CTGGGTTCCGCGCAGGCTGCTCTGCCCAGGTGCCAGGCTCTCTGCACATCGCTGTCGGTGAAGACGGATCGTAGGGGAGAGAAGATGGGGGAGCAGGGAGATTGTGAAGGGAGCAGAGAAATGTTGAGGGACGCAGACTTTTTGGGAACAGAGCTAATTGGAGATGCGCGGTAAAGATCACGGCCCCGTGGTCCGCGTTCGGGGATCTCAGTGGGGTCACAGGGATGGGCTGAGCGCACTTTCCCCGAGCATGGTGACGGGCCACAGGGGCGCAGCCAGAGTGACCCCACTCACAGCATTTGACCTAGACTCCAGCCCAACACAAGAATCGCCCTCAGATCCTCTTTCCCAGTAAGAGTAGTTTCCATTTTGCTCATCACATCAGACAACTTCCTTAGTGCCTTGTACTTGTCCTCAGACTCTGGGAAGCAGGATGTCAACCCCAGGTCAGGTGCCTGGGACTTCCCGAATGGCACTTGGGGGACACGGGCCTGAGCCCCTACCTGGTGTCATCCCTACGTGTCCACCAGGCGTGCACCAAACACCCCACCTGCCTTCTCTGCACCCACCCAGCAGCAGACTACAGACTCCACGCCATGCCCAGGCTCTGTGACCCCTTCTTCTGATCTGGGCATGTGCAGTAGCCCCGGCACACTTGGGTACGACCCACCGTGTTACACCTCATGCACCCACATGGCACGCCCCACGACAGGTCCCCATACAAACACAGAGACCACAGGACACAGCGATTCCACTCACAAGCATGTACCCCAGACAATTCAAAACGGCCTCGAACAGGTGCTTCATCTTGGCGGCATGGTTCCCACCACCAAGCGTAGGGGGAAACCCAGACCCCCCATCAACGGAAGGAGGGATGAATATACTCAGAGAATGAATGGGGTGGGGCCGTGTATGACTGGGATATAAGTCAATCATTATTGGTGCTGCTGGGAGGGGCAATGAGGATGGGGATGTCCTAGTCCATTGGGGTGACCATAGCTAAACACCACAGGCAGACATTGATTCCTGACAGCTTTGGAGGCCGGAAGCCTGAGGTCAGGGTGTGGCTGATTTTGTGTCTGGGGAAAGCCCGCTTCCTGGTCTACAGTGATCTCTGTGCTGCCTGCTGAGGGAGGGAGGGTGGATACGAAGTGTCCACAGGAAGCACCAGTGGTGCCCTGATGTGGCCTGGGGATTGAATAGAATGGGAACTACTGTCCTAATGTTGGGGGCAGGGAGACCAGCCACGTAGATTTGCCTGGGAAGCAGGGGGTCCTAAGAGGCAGGACTTTGGGAACCAGCATGGGGACCATCCCAGCAAAATGCGTTTGGGAGCTGAGTGGTGGACCCCGAGAGTATGTGTCCATGTCCCAATCAGCCAGAAGCTGTGGAGCTTATGTAGAAACAGGGTCTTTGCAGATGGGATGATGGGAAGGCTCTGAGATGAGGTCATCATGGATCAGGTGGCCCTAAAAGCGATGAGGGGGGTCCTTGTAAGACACAGAGGAGGAGACATAGACCCAGAGGAGGAGCCACATGAGGATGGAGGCGGAGATGGGAGGTGCAGATACAGGATAAGATTGGATAGATAGCTAGATAATAGGTAGATGGAGATGGAGAGCGAGACGAGAGATGCATAGGTGGATGGATGGATGGAGGGATGGATGGATGATGGATGGATGGATGATGGATGGAGAGATGGATGGATGGATAGAGGGATGGATGGATGATGGATGGAGAGATGGATGGATAGATACACGTAATAGATGGTTAAATATGATGGATGGATAGATACATAGATATGATGGATGGGTGGATGGATGAATTGATTAGATGATGGATGAATAGAGATGGATGGATGGATGGATGGATGGATGGATGGATGGATGGAGGAATGGATAGAGGGAGGGATGGATGGATGGAGGGATGGATAAATAGACAGTCGCTCATGCTAGACAAGGACTTCTAGCCTCACCAGTGCTGACATCTGGGGCTGGATGCCTCTCTGGTGTGGGTGTCCTGGGCACTGTGGATGCTGAGCAGCATCTCTGGTCCCAGGAGCACCCCCCATTCCAGTGTGACCAGCAGAAATTTCCATGGACATTGCAGAGCATGCACTGGGGGCCCAGTCACCCCCAGGCAGAAACTCCTTTGCCCACGCTGAACCTGGTCAGGCAGGCACATTGGCTACATCTTACGGGCCGACCACCCACATCATTGAGGGACAGTGGCTTCTTCTTGGGGTCTTGGGAACATCCAATGATACTGAGAAGAAAAATCCACACACGTTTCAAATGCAGTGTGTTAGCACCGAGGCCAGCCTGGGTTGGGGGGGGGGTTCCTCCCTGAAGCCCCAGGGTATCTGTCTGGGACTCTGTGATGAGGATGGATCAGGAACAGCCTCTGAGCTCATGTGAAGCCCAGGATGTGGTACATGGGGACCACGCGCCCCCTGGATGGCCCCTCCATGGACCGCACATGGTGTGGCCTCTCCGTGAGCAGGTGTGTGCAAGGTGGGGCCTGCCATGAGTTTGTGTCTTCCGTGCAGATCCTCAAACACCACCAGCTGTGCATCTGACCACGGCCACACCATGACCTAAGGCTTAACCTCTATTTCCTCTTCCATGACACGACAAAAATACTATTCTCTCCCCTGCTCTCGTGGGTACCGTGCTCACACACAGGCCCCAGGTGACATAGGCTGCGCAGATACCCTGCAAATGACATGCCCTTGAGCGACAGGAGAGGACTCAGCTTGGCAGCTTAGCTTCGGGCCGTGGCTTCACCCAACGTCAGCTCAGCACTCCGTGTGATGCGTATATGGTTACTCCGTGGGGCCTTGTGAGTGAAATCCGCTCTGTGGCTCCGCCACGGAAAAACACGTCAAGTTAGGGAACAAGCATTATTAGCTCCGTGACTGGCTTCTGGTATCAAAGCTGGGTGGGTGCCCGGGTTTTCACACCACAGCCTGGTTTGGTGAGTGACAGACGGGGGCTGATGCTCTGAAGGACTCAAGCGAGTCAAGGTGATTCCACCATGGCTTCAAGCACGTACCCAGGGCCTCCTCCATCTCCCCACCTTCTGGACCCTCCTGACTGCTCAGGAGCAGGTGGTGGGTTGCATCTGGAGAACGGCCTCCAGGCCCCTGCTGGTGGTGGGACGGAGTTCCCGGGATGTTCTGACTGGAACCAGGGACCCAGTCCCTGAACTTTTCCCAAGACCAAGGTGTCCATCTCCTTGGGCTGGCCTACCCCTTGGGGCCCCGGGTCTCTGATGCTTCTGGCAAGGTTGCATCTCAACATCTGCCTACGTCTCATCTGGGTTGAGCTGCCCTGATTCATGCCCGGCGCTTCCACGTTAGCTGATTCTGTCGTTGAACATCCCGGGGTCTGCCTGGAGAGGGGATGTGCAGTTCATAGGCTACGTGGGCTATGTCTTTGGAACGCAGGGGGTCTTAGAAGTAGGAGAGAGAAAGGCATTCAGCTTCTGCACGGGAAAAAATTAGGATCAGCACCTAGGGTGTTGCTGCTCGGGGGGGTTGTGTATTGATGGACATTCTCAACAGACGTAGACTGGGGTGGTTGGTTTTTTTGTGTGAACATGACCTCGGGGGTGCATCTGGGTGTGTCTGGGTGAGAGGAGCCTTGCATCAGGGGACTGAGTAGGGCAGACGGCCTTCCCTAGGATGTGTGGGCCGCGTGCAATCCTGCAATCCTTTCCCGGCCCGCGGAGAACAGAAGGTGGGTGAAGGAGAATCAGCTCCCTCTGCCTCACTGTCTCCAAGCTGAGATGTGTGTCCTCTCCTGCCTTCAGAGTGGGGGGTTCCCAGTCTGCTTTCCTGGGCCTCCCGCTGCAGACAGGAGACCGTGGGGCTTCTCACCCTCCAGAATCATGTGAGCCAATTCCTTTAAGAGATCTCTTCCTATATATGTCAATTGTGTGTCTCCTACTGTTTCTCTGAGGAATGCTGGCTCACATAAGAGGCAGAGGATGGGAAGATGGATGGATGGATGGATGGATAGATAGATGGTGGTGGATGAGTGGAAAGTTGGATAGATATGATGGATGGATATGATGGATGGATCGATGGATCAATGGATGGATCAATGGATGGATCAACAAATATGGATGGATGGATGGATGGATGGATGGATAGATAGATGGATGGATGATGGATCAATGGATGGATCAATGGATGGATCAATGGATGGATCAACAAATATGATGGAGGGATGGATGGATAGATAAGAGATTATGGATGGATATGATGGATGGATGGATGGATGGATGGATGGATGGATGATGGATCAATGAATGGATCAATGGATGGATCAATGGATATGATGAATGAATGGATGGATAGATAAGAGATTATGGATGGATGGATGGATAGATAGATAGCATGGATGGATGGATGGATGGGTAGATTGATGGATGGATGGATCAATGGATGAAAATGATGGATAGATGGATAAATGCTAGGTAATGGATAGATAGGTGGATGGATAGATGGATAGATAGGTAGATGGTAGACGGAAAGATCTGTATCTACCCCAGGGACAGACAGATAAAGAAAAAGAGATATTTTAAGGAATGGACTCATAGGACTGTGGAGGCCGGCAAGTCTGAAGTCTGCAGGGTCGACCAGCAGGCTGAGCCCCAGGGAAATGCGGATGCTGCATCCTGAGTGTGAAAGACACATGGACACAGATTTCCTGCTTCATCACAGCAGGTCCGTCTGTTTCCTCCGATGGCCTTCAACTGATCAGACAAGGGCCACCCATTCCCAAGAAGGAGGGCCGCCTGCCTTACTCGAAGTCCGTGGATTGAAATGCTAATCCCATCCAAACGAAATGCCCACGGCAACCTGTAGACTCGCGTCTGACCACAGATGTGGATACCGTGGTGCCGCCAAGTGGACACACAACACCACTGTCACGTGGCAGAGAGGCAACATGGCTTGTTATGTTTTGGTTTTCGCACTCACCTTTGTGTGAATGTATCCTCTCATTTCTCACCTCCCCCCCCCCCCGGTTTTATTGAGATATAACTGACACCTAATGATGCGTGAGCCACAGGTGGACAATCTAATAATACAGCGTGTGACATGCACATTCGAAGCTTTGTTCGAATCGATAAACACGGTTTTCGGTTATTCAGGTTCGGAGGGAATAAGAAAGAACCCTCCGGATAGTTTACGGGGTGAAAGAAAGACGACGGCAGACGTCTCCTCTTGCATTTTCTTAATCTAACTCATGATCGTCTGAGCTTCTTCCCTGGAAACCAAAGTGACATTTTTCATGACGTCCGCAGAAACTCATCAGAAGTATCAGGACACGATGGCTCAAGTTTTCAATTTTCTTTCCTGGGGTGAATGTTGTGAAATCCAGCAAGTAGGGTATGAAATGTGGTTGCAAAGACCCCACAGATGAACAGAGGGGCCCACTGCCCACTGTGGGATCCTCATCGCTGTCTTCGCATAGAGATAAAGATCTGCTTCTCATGATATTATCAGTTTTGCAACACTCAACCCAGTGGCCTCCACACGACCCAGGAAACCCAGCCCCTGTCCTGCCTCGGAGAGGCCCTTCGGTTCACGGTGGGAGGTGGGGTGTGAGGTTGTGCATCGGCAGGAGCACACGCCACCCTGGTAAGAAGATGCGTGCGCATGGGGAAGTGATAGGTTCCTCATTAGGCAGCGAGCTCACAGAACAAGGTGTCTACTTCGAGAGGTACCAGACCAACGTGTGAACGTGGATAGGTTGCCCTTGTGGATACGGGACCGGGTTATTATGGGGTGAATTCCATCCCTGGAGAATTCAGCTGTCGGAGTCCTCACCCCGAGACTCAGGATAGGACCCCAGTCATAGGGGTGTTGCAGGTGTCATTAGGTAAAACGAAGGTCACCGTGGAGTATGGTGGGTCCCTACTCTGATATGACCGGTGTCCTTATGAAAGGGAGAAATTTGGGCGCAGACCCAGAGGGATGACCAAGGGAGGACACAGGGAGAAGTTGGGGTCTACACGTCAAGGAGAGAGACCTCAAGAGGAACCAGCCTGGCCCCCCCACCCCAGATCTCAGATTCTCAGCCTCCAAGATGGGGAGACACAGGTATTGGTTCATTCTTCCATGAGAAAATAAGTCGCAGATGCAGGTAGTGTTTATAGCAACCGCAGGAAGCCCGTACCGTCGGGATGAGTTCCTACACAGCGTCAGGACGCCAACCACCGTGGTTTTCTTCTCTGCTTCCTGCCCCCAACCTGCGACTTCTCAGAAGTGGAGACCAGTCCCGCAGAGGAGAAAACACCACCAGCGTCTGGGGGAGGATGGCCTGTCTCCCCTGGAGCCCTCGTTGGCCTGCGGGCCTCAGTGTGGTGTGTGGGCGACTTTGGCGGGGGGTAGGGGGGGGACTCGCGGTGTCCAGCTGGGACCTCCAGCTGGGACCTTGTAGGGACAGACGGACGGGCATGCACTGCTCCATGGCATTGGGTCTCCCGTCAACTATCCAATGGGGTGCCCCAGGGGTCAGAGGCCATGATGATTATATGGACAGGCCTCAGGCCTCAGGCCTGGATTTCCTCATCTAAACGCTGGACCCCACGGGCGTAAGGATCAGCTCTGCACAGTCACCAAAGAGGGGGTCTGCTGGGTCTGCAGCAAACCTCACACATTTCAAAGGCTTGAACGCTTTCCCTATATGGCTTTCCCACCCCGACTGAGCTGGAAACCGTTAACAAACGGCTGACCCTAGAGTCTTCCACTGCTGGACCCTTCTGAGTAACCCACAGGCCAAAAATGGTGATAAAACCTGGAAGGATTTTTGAATGATTGGCATCGCCGGCAGACACGGCCCTAGAGGTGCCCACATCCTTGTCCCCACGTGGTAGGGACACTGCCGTAGGCGCCTCCGGGATCTGGAAAAGGCGGGGAAACAGATTTTTCCCTTAGCACAGCCACGAGGAACCAGCTCTGCCAACGCGTCAACGTGCAGCTGGGGAAATGGATGTGGGGTTCCGGCCACGACAAGGGCAAGAGCACAGACACCTGTCGTGTGAAGCCTGTGGTGGTTGTTACAGCGTGAGGGTCACGCACGGGATGATTAAGACCCAGGGCATCGGGGATCCCTGGGTGGCGCAGCGATTTGGCGCCTGCCTTTGGCCCAGGGCATGATCCTGGAGACCCGGGATCGAATCCCACATCGGGCTCCCGGTGCATGGAGCCTGCTTCTCCCTCTGCCTGTGTCTCTGCCTCTCTCTCTCTCTCTCTCTCTCTCTCTCTCTGTGACTATCATAAATAAATAAAGAAAAAAATATTTAAAAAAAAGACCCAGGGCATCAAAGCACCTCGTGGGTGGAACCAAAGCGGGGAACAGAGGCAAATTCATAGCCTCGAATCCATATGTGACACAAGAAGAAAGATCGGCGTGCTCACGGCCCAAGATTCCATCTGAAGGATCTAGAAAGGACGAGCTGAATCCAAAATAAAGGAGAAAGAAGGAAATGATGAGGGGCACCTGGGTGGCTCAGTGGCCAAGCATCCGCTTTTGGCTCAGGTCATGACTCCGGGGGTCCTAGGATCAAGTCCCACATTAGGTTCCCCGCAGGGAGCCTGCTTCTCCCTCTGCCTGTGTCTCTACGTCTCTCTGTGTCTCTCATGAATAAATAAATTTTTTAAAAAAGGGAAAATGATGAAATGACATCAGTAGAACTGGGGGGAAAAAAAAAAACATGTACAGAACGGGAAGAAAAAATACGTGGGGCTTATCCTATAGCTGTGGGATCCCGGGTTGGGGTAACGCTGGCGCCCGCCGCACAGGGTTGTTTTAAGGGCTCACCTCAGCTGCACCCGCTAGGAAGTGGCCGCCAAACGCCCACCATTTCCCATCAGTCCCGGCAGAGCCAGCGCCGCCTCGGGTCGCGGAAACACCTTCCGAAAGCAGCGCTCGTTTGCCACCAAAGCGTCGCGGCCACGTGTCGGCCTCCCGAGCAGAGCCGTCAGAACCAGGGAGCCACTAAACTAAACAGAACAAAACGACGAATTCCCGACACACGTGTGAGATCCCGAGCCCCGTGGTTGAGTTCGATCGGGTCATGGATCACTTAACGCGCGGTTGCGTGCCCCGAGCTGCCTTCGGTGACGACTGGGCGCCTGGTGTCCTCGTAGGTAGGAAGGCTAGTGGGGGGATTGTTGGGGGAGCGGAAGTTCTCAGGCCCCCAGCGGTCTGGGGGGGCTGCGGCGAGGTGGGAGCGGGCACATTCCCGGTGAGATGCTCCCGTTGGTTGCAGAGACCGTTTGGCCGGGATGGCCGTGAGCGCCGGGTTCTCCCGCCTTGCACACGGACCCTGAAGCCTGGAGCACCCCGTCACCCAGATCACCCTTCTGGAAAACACAAAAGCCGAAATGTCGGGGTCCGTCGGAGGTTGTCTGACCTTCTGACGCACGCGCGACCACCTACAAACCAAGGCCGTCTCCGAGCGCTGCGCCCTCCCGGCTCGGAGTCTCCGTGTCTCCGTGTGCGAAGACTGAGGGCGCAAGGGGTCGGAGATGCCCAGGGCACCCGGGATCTTGCCCTCGTTGGGGAGGGGGCAGCACACTGGGGGGGGGCGCGAGGATGGGGCGCACACGGAACTCGTTTTAGATCAGCTGGTGACAACGGAAATAAGGCGGTTTCTTTTCCAAGCGACGTGGGACGGAAACGCGAGCTCCGAAAGTGGTAAATTCTCCGTGAAGAAGAGGAAGAAACCCGACTAGGACGCGTCCCCCGGCGGCCCTGGAGGAGATGCCCAGCTCGCTCATATCCAACACCAGGACCCCGAAATGTGAAGGATCCCGCGGCGCGCGGTCCTGGGGGCACCTGTGTCGATGGCCGGGGAAGTGACTCGTTCACCAAGCAGGTGCACGGGCCCGCGCGGGGGAAGCTCTGGATTCACGGGAGGCTGACGACAAAACGGGCATTTTCCCTTTAAAATCCCTTTAAAATCCTCCGTCCTCCCCGTCCCAGAGAGGGAAGAGCTGCCAGTTGGACGCACGGACACTTTTCAACGTGGCAGGGCCATTTGCCACTCGTTTGTGGATTCATGGCGGGGAATCCCACGGATTGTGCACGATTTCCACACCCCCCGCAGGTGGACGTGTCACCCCACGAGTTGGCCAAGACGTTGGTGGAGCGAGTCGTGGAGGCTCCGTACGGGGACACCGAGTCCTCCTCCTGGGCGCCTTGTAAGGCGAGTGCCGGCTGCAGCGCCGAAGGGAAGCGAACAGGAGCTGAAGCCGCGCCTTTCGCGGGGCGACGTTCCGTGTTATTCCGAGTGTGGGAAAACCTTGGCCACAGTCCAAGCTCATTCGGGAAGTGACATCGGCGACGTTTCTCACCACCGGGTCTCATCGTGGCGGGTCAGAGCGTGGGATGTATTCACGTCCCTCGCATCAGCGGGACCAGGATGTCCGCCGACTCAGAAGCAGCCTTTGAGCCCGGAGGCCGGCCCGGCGGACAGGAAGTGAAACACACGCGTGCACACCTGTTTTTACGGCTATGACTTGCACAGGGTCAGAGACCAAAGCCTTTCAGGCGTGTCCCTAAGATGACACTAGGCTCTGAACGTGCAGACGCGGGGATCACGCTTCTGGGGCCCCAGGCGTCCCCGGGCTGCTGGTGCGTCCCTCCCGTCCCTGCCGCCATCGTCACGGGGCCCCTTGTCTGTGTCTCTCCTATTGATGTTACAAGGACACCTGCCATTGGACTTATAAGGACCACGCGACCCAGGGTGAGCTCATCCCGGGTCCTTGAGTTCATCACATCTGCAAAGAGCCCCCCTCCCAGTTCCCCAGTAAAGCCCCATCCACAGGCTCCGGGGGTTGGGATGGGCTCAGATCCTTTTGGGGTCACCCTCCCACCACATTGGAGGCGCTGAATGAGAGCTTGCTGGGTGGATGCGATGAGCGGGGTCTGGTTCCTCGCAGGGCCACCGGCTGTCCCACAGGGGGGACCCCCGGTTGGGGCCAAGGCGTGGGCGGAGCAAGAGGTGCAGAGCCGCCCGGCGGGGTGCATGTGGGGGAAACAGCCAGGGCCCGTGAAGGTGAGCAGAAAGAGGAACCGGCCCCAGGTGGGGCCCTCATCCCCAACAGCAGCCCCAGGTTGGGGTGGGGGAGGGAGCCAGAGCGGAGCAGGTGAGAACATGGATACGTGGACCCGTGGTGTTTGCCGTGGGTACGCGGCGGCGATGGCCCCGCCAGCCTAGAAAAGGCTTTCCGTGCAAATACAGAAGTGAAACCCAAACAGAAGTATGGGGACGGGCAAGCTCCCTCCCCCGGCGGGACGCTGCCCGCGACTCCCGCCTCGGACACTTCCACCACCTGCAGTGTCGCCCCGGGAATCACCATGCAGGCCCCCCACAAACACACACTCACAAGGCAGGAGGGGAGAGCTGACCGCGACCCCCCAACCCCGCCGGCCCCAGGACACGCGCACACACCCTAGCCGGGTCCCTGCACCCCCTGGGGCTGGTGAAAACCTCAGGGTCGAAACCCCCCACCCGCATCCCGCAGGACAGAAGCGAGAGCTGGGAGCCCCCGCCCCGCTGGACGGCGGCTGGGAAGGCCCCGAGGTCGGGGATCACTTCCCTCCCGCCCGGGACATCCCGCTCGCGTCTGGGGAGGAGGTGTGACCAGCCTGGCCCTGCCGCCGGGGACTCTCTGGGCTCACCCTGAAAGTCCCTGCTCCCGGGAAGCCCCTGGGCGCCCGAAATGCGGGGCCCTGACTCCCTGGGTGTACTGCGAGGCCGGCCCTGGGCGACACCTCCTGAGGACACCCACCGCCCCCTCGCGCCCGGGTTTCATCCGGGAACTGCAAGCTGCACCTAACCCTCAAAAAGAGCACCCGGAGCATTTAGGTTTTTTTCCCCCGTCCCGCCCACATCTGCGACTTGCAGGGACCGCGTGGACCACATGCGGGGCACCCGCTGTTCCCATCAGGGCGCGCGGCGGTTCCTCATCCCCCCGGGGCCCACCACGCGCGGACCTGACGGCTCCTGGGGCCCCATATACGTGGGATCACACAGGGTCTAGGCCGTGTCACCGAGCGCCACGTCCCGAGGATGCAGTGACGTCATAGCAGGTGCAGGATCACAGCAGGTGCGGAGCATCCTTCGTTTTGAAGGCGGCGTCACCATCCACCGGGCGCGCGCGCGCACGCGGACCACGTCCAGCGTATCAGGCGCTCAAAGGATCTTCAAAGCAGAGCGACCCCGGCGTCCGGGGACCCCAGTGCTGCGGACAGACCCTGAAGAATTGAACTCGACACCCCGCGGGGTCCTGACCCCGCTACAACCAGGAGTGAGGACGCGCCACGTGCGCAGCGGGGATGAGCAGGTGCGCAAATCCTCCACGGCGCGCGCAGCCTCCCGCTGAACATCTGGTCCTCCGCAGCCGGGCTGTCCCAGGGCTTCCTACGGGGCCCTCAACCCCATCTGTGGCCCTACAACCTGCAGGGCACGCGCGGGCAGGCCGCGCTGTGACCCCAACACCTCGAAACCCGCATGTGCCGTGGTCTCAGCCCGGGAACCGCACCCTAGTGCGCGCATCCCGCAGGCGAATCCCCGGGGCCCAGGTTCGGATGCTTTGCAAACGGAGGGGTTGGGGCGTTTGTGGACGATATTGGGGGGGGGGTTGCCAGCCGTATGCCGGTCGGCTGACCCGCGTGGAGGTGGGCAGGTGCCCCTGGGTCGTCCGGGCCGCGCGGACCCCGCATCACGGGTCCTTCGCGGGGCAAGAGCGGCAGGAGAGAGAAAGTCAGGGTGGCGACCTCGGGGCGCTCGGCAGGCTCAGCGGACGGCGGAGGGACACGGGGTCTGGAGGCGCCGGCGTCCAGGTGCCCAGCGCGCCCGTGGATTGGAGCCCGGGGAGCCCCGCGTGGGGCTTTGCGCGCAGGGCGGCGGGAGAGCACAGGTGCGCGCTGCAGGCTGCAGGCTGCACCCGCGCCGACCCCCGTCCCCGCTGCGTTTGGCGAGGGGAGCATCACACGTGTCACGTAGGCACCAACAGGTGTCCCCGTCCGTCCCTGGGGCAGCGGCGGCTCCGGGGGGTGCGGGGCGGGGGAGGCTCGTGCCTGAAGCGCGGAGCGCATCCCGCGCGTCTCCGAGGGCAGCCGGGCTCGCGCTCACCCCACGCACCATCCCCCGCAGGTGCGCACGCGTGTGCACACCTGGGGCGGCTTGGGCAGCGGAGATTTAGGGATCCCGGGCCCACACGCGCGGTCTGAGGTCGGCGGGGTGTAGACGCCGCGTGCTCACGTGCGTGTCTCCCCCGTTCCTATAAGGACCCCACTGCTCTGGGGTCAGGGCCACCCTGGTGACCTCCTTGTGCCCTCGCCGCCTCTCTAGTGACCCCGCGCGCATGCAATCCCACTCTGAGGCTGCGGGCCCTAAGGGGGGGGGGCGACAGGGTTCAGCTGCCCACTTGGGAATCCCACGTGGCCGGCTGAGCTCTTCCCGCAGCCAAGTGGACACATCTGCGTGAAAAGTGGAGCAAAAGCGAGCGGTTTTAGACGTGTTCTGCGCGTGCGCCCCGGACAACTCCGCTGAAACCTTATTTTTCATCACTTTTTTTTAAACTTGCATATAAAAAAATATGCAAAACCCCCTGCAGTGACCCAGGGCACCCTGTCCCCCCCCCATGTGCCGCCCACGGGAGTCGCTGTGAAAAAGAGGAAGTTTTCCCATGCCCTGCGGTTGTGCCCCAGGGCTCCGCCTTTCATGAACTTTTTGCGACGAATTAAATCTCCAGATGACAAGCTGCCGTTAGCAGCAGCCGGCTGGGTCCCCCCCGGGAGGATTGGGGACCCTGTCGCAGTCTCTGGGGGGGACGGACAGCAGGGCCCGGTGGCCACGCGTCCTTCTGCAAGGTGACAGCCGCCTCTGCAGCTGCTGGAAGGTCCGCAGCGCTCGGTGCACACAAGCCCCACGGGGTCAGCTCGCCCAGGACTGTCGCCGTAAGTCGTGGGGGCCTTGCCACCTGGAGACCGCCCCCCCATGGGGACCCCCTAGAGACCCCGCCGGCGCCCGGGACCGCAGCCCAGAACCTCCCCGGTGCACCTGCCAGATGCTGCGGGATGGCGCGGTGTCCGTGGGGTGCAGGGGCTCCGGAGTCACCCCCCTCACATCCCGCGACCGCATGCCCCTCGGCCCGCGTGACCCTTGTCCCAACACCTGCCTTCCGGCCTTTCTTCTTTCTGTCTCTCTTTCCTTTTCTCTCTTTCCCTCTTCTTTCTTTCTGGTTTTGGTTTCACCGGGGCGGGGGATGTTGTTTTCGACTTTTGCGCATCGTGCTGAGGCGGAGGGCGGGCGGGTGGCCTTGGGGGCCGCGGCCACGGGGGCTGGGTCCTGAGCGCTGTCACGAGGCAGGTGCTGGGGCCCCGGTGGCCGAGGCCAAGACCCTCGGGGATCCGCCCAGATCCGGGCCCGAAGCCAGCGAGCGCAGGGCAAGGCGGGGGCCTCAGGCAGGGGTGTGGATGTGCACCCAGGGCGTCGGGGCGGGCATGGTGGGCCGCTCTGGAATCCTGTTCCCGACCTGAGGGGACCCGGCTCCCCGGGCACGAGCACCAGGCTTGCGGTCGCACACAACACGCTTGACTCCTGCCGTCTCGGGTCCAGAGGAAACTGTCAAAGGGGGTAACTGGAAATGCAGTGGGCATCAGGTGTGGCTGGATCCAGCACAGCAGTGGTGCTCAGCGCCTGCTCTGTCACCTCCACTGTTTCAGCCTGGAACCGTCCCCATCTGTCATGTGGGAGGGGGCAGTCCAGGCACCCGGTGTGGACAGACACGGGGCCCCAACTGGCTGGACCCGCTCGGATAGAGGAGATCGCAAATGGGAAAGACACCCCTCCTCCCAGAGCGTCGTGAGGTGGAGGGGACCCAGGTGTCCCCGTAGCAGGGGGATGACAGGGAAGGGCCCCAGGAGTTCCTGCAGAGGGCGATATGACAGGGAGGGGACCCAGCTGTCTCTGCAGCAGGGGGACATGATGGAGATGGGACTCTGGTGTCACTGCAGCACAGGGACATGAGAGGAGAGGACCCTGGTGTCCCTGCAGCAAGGAGACATGAGGGAGAAGGGACTCAGGTGTCCTTGCAGCAGGGGGACATTAGGGGAAGGGACTCAGGTGTCACTGCAGCAGGGCGATGACAGGAAGGGGCCCCAGGAGTCCCTGCAGCAGGGGAACATGAGGGGAAGGGACCCAGGTGTCCCTGCAGCAGGAGGACATTAGGGGGAAGAGACCCAGGTGTCCCTGCAGCAGGGAGACATTAGGGGAGGGGACCCAGGGATCACTGCAGAAGGGGGACACTAAGGGGAGGGCACCCAGGTGTCATTGCAGAAGGGAGACACTAAGGGGAGGGCACCCAGGTGTCCCTGCAGCAGGAGGACATTAGGGGGAGGAGACCCAGGTGTCCCTGCAGCAGGGGGACATTAGGGGAGGGGACCCAGGTGTCCCTGCAGAAGGGGGACCTGAAGGGAGGGGACCCAGGTGTCACAGCAGCAGGGGGACATTAGGGGAGGGGACTCAGGTGTCCTTGCAGCAGGTGGACAGCAGACAGAGTTCGAAGAGCTGGGGCTGCCGTCCCAGGGTGCTCGGAGGTGCTGGGTGAACGTGCCTAGGGCCATCCCTCCGTTCATCCATCACACCCTCACACTTCCCGTGTCCCTCTCTCATTCTGTCCCCCGTCCCCCTCCCCCTGCCATCTCCCTCATGCTAGAGATCCTGCTGTGTGGCCTGCACTCCCCCACTCTGCGTTTAGGGAGAAGGCCCCGTGTGAACGCGTCTAAAGTCAGGACAGAGCTGTCACCCGGCCAGGCCTGGAGGGGAGCCTGAGCCAGCGGCGTCACTTCCATGCCGCGTGCAGGTGCACGGGTGTCAGAGAGGACAGGGCGCACACGGGCTGGCGGGGAGGGACCCCAGGCCCGTGCCCGTGGAGTGGTGATGGGCTGCGTTGGCACAGGAACGGCAGGGAGACGGTGGCGCCTCGGGGAGCAGGTCCCCCCGGGGAGGGCCGACAGCGCATCTCGGCCCCGGGCCACCACGGTGCGCAAGGGAGGCATCCAGCGCATCCTGTGTGCCCGAGGTGGAAGCTGGGAACATCCCTCGCGACGTGTGTTCAGAGCCGCTGTGCACGGACCGGCCTCACTGCTTCCCCCCAGGGACGTGCCAGCAGAAGGCCCGTGGGCTCCCCCAAGCCTTTCTGCGTGTGCATGAGGCTGGGGACCCCCGGGGGCCTCCCCAGACAAGGGGACGCTGCTCACCCCCTCTGCTCTTGTGTCTCCGTGTTCTGACTTGTGCCCCCACCCGGGGTTCACACCCTGAAGCTGGACACAGGGCACGGGCAGAACTGAGACAGGACGGCGTGCCGGGCTCACGCATCACTGTGCAGGGCGTGCGGGATTCTCCACCCGAGGAGGGGAGACGTGCGCCTGTTTCCTAGAGGCGCGTGTTGTGAGGACGGCTCTAGCAGAACGGGTTTGCAAGCTCTGCACGGGCCGGCGCTCCGCCCCAGCCTTCCCGTCACCCCGAGACCTGTGCCAGGAAGGTAGCTGTCTGTGGCCTTGGGATTGAAGGAAATGAGAACAGAGCCCCCTGGGAACCTCGAACCCATAAACACCGGCTTCCTGGGAGAAAGTGTTGTGTAATGAGTGAAGGTGGCTGTTGTCACCCCTTCCTCTTTGCTCAGGTCACACCACGGGTTCAACTGGCCATGGTGACCACAGGCTAGGACACGTGGGCGGCCAGCTCCAGACACCCCAGCAGTGACCGGAGGGGTGGGGACGCCTGAGCAAAGAGAGGGAAGTCTCAGAGGGGCAAACCGGGGGGCGGGGGGGGGGCGGTGAGCAGGGAGCCAGGAGGACCCGGGTGCGAGAGCCCGCTAGGACACAGGGAAGTTAAACCTTAATGTCCTCAGGCTTCTCCTTGCCGCCATGCGTGAGGCATTTGTCTGTATTGAGATATAATCCACACGGCCCACAAGCAACCCGTTAAAGTAGACAATTCAGAGGCATTCAGTACATTCACGACGGTGTACAGCCACCACCTGTATCTCGTTCCAGAACATTCTCCTCCGCAGGGAGACCCCATCCCCATAGTGCAGTCCCCTCCCCCTCTTTCTTGGAAGCCCCAGGTGACCAGCAACCTGCTCTCTCTCTGTGGGCTTCTCTGTCCTGGACGTTTCGTGTAAATAGGATGACACAGAGTGTGGCTTTTAGCGTCTGCTTATCTCCCTGAGCATCGTGTTTTCCAGGTCCAATCATGTGGTAGCGGGTGTCGGAGCATCACCCCTTTTTCATGGCTGGGTCATATTCCATTGTGTGCATGGACCGTCTTCTGCTCATGTATCCACCCGTTGATCGAAATTTGGGTTGTTTCCACCTTTTGGGTGGTTTGAATCGTGCTGTTATGCACATGGGCCTACATGTTTGTGTGTGGACACATGGTCTTCATTTCTCTTGGGGTTTACGCAGGAGCAGAACTGCTAAGTGATAGGTAGGTAGGTTGGTAGGTAGGTAGATGATAGATAACATATCGATGGACAGATGGACTGACAGATAATGGATGGATGGTGAGATAGATACACAAATCCATAGATTGGATGGATGGATGAACAGATGGATGATTAGATGGATAGAGATGATAGATAGATAGATAGATAGATAGATAGATAGATAGATAGATAATAGATAAACAATAGATAAACAATAGATATAGATGGATAAATGGACTGATGGATGAGGGATGGATGGAAAGAGATGGTAGATGTTGGAGATAGATAAATAAATTAGATACACAGATGATGGATGGATAGATACATATGGATGGGTAGATGGATGGATGGATGATGGATGGAGATGACAGATACATATATACATAAATATATAGATGGACTGATGGATGGATGGATGATTATGATGGATGAATGGAGATGATAGATGATTGGGTGGATGGATGGATGATGGATGAATGGAGATGATTGATGGATGGATGACGGATGGATGATGGATGGATGATGAATAGTGAATGAATGGAGATGATTGATGGATGGATGACGGATGGATGATGGATGGATGATGAATAGTGAATGAATGGAGATGATTGATGGATGGATGACGGATGGATGATGGATGGATGATGAATAGTGAATGAATGGAGATGATGGATGGATGGATGGATGGGCAGAGATGACAGGTAGATGATACACAGGTAACACATGTCGGTGCATAGATGCATGCACAGTCTACATAGGTGGGTGGGAACATCCACGTGGAATACTTCCCCCTCCACTGCCTTTGCTTCAATGCACCGTTCACCATCTTACTTGAGGAAGAGCTCACTTGCTCATAGAACCCTCCTTCATAAGGAGCCGGCCCTGCTGACACCCTGATTTGGGACTCCTGGCCTCCAGAGCTGGAACAGAGAACTTTCCCATTGTTTTAAATTCCCAACTTGTGGTCCCATGTTGCCGCAGGCACAGAAAAGCAATACTGTCCCATCCTCCACAGTGGAAACTGGGCTCACAGAGGGCGGTCCCTGCCCAGGGCCATCCAGCTCCCACTGGAAGAGCTGGGTCTTGAACCCAGGTCTCACTAACCAAATCCCCTCCCAGGCTAGGCTCTCATCACTAGGCCATCATGCCCCCCATGGGACACACCACACCATAGGGCAGGCCATTAATTTCACATGGAAAAAACCATAAATGGGTCTACGTGGGGGATTTCCCCTTCCCCCACCCCCAAGTCACCCAAGTTTTCCTTTCATTCATGTCATGAGCCTGCTTGTTTGATGAGACAATAAACATCTCATTTCATATCAATTTTACCTGTGGAGGGGGGACCTGCAGATGAGCTTCAATTAACAAGTGACGTCTCTCTTAAGCAGGATGATGAACTGTGCATTGAAGGGAGGCAAGGGAGGGAAACTATGTGAGGCAGACGTGCCTCCCTCCTCATCTCTTTGTCTACACAGTCCATCTGTGTGTCTGTCATCTACCTGTCTACCTGTAGCCATCATCCACCCACCTGTCATCTACCAGCTATCCATCCATCCACCTACCTGTCCATCTATGTCTATCTGTTATCTATGTCTCTATATCTATCCATCTGCTCTTATCTATTCTTTTCCATCCATCCATGGATCCTCTTATCCATTCATCCATTCATCCATCTGTTCTTTATCTATCGTCTATCCATCCACTTATCCATTCATCCGTCTACATCTTTCTGTTATCTGTTGCTCTATCTACCCAACCATCCATCCGTCATATCTACTCATCAATCCATCTCTCCATCTCTCTATCTATATCTGTTATCTGTTTATCCATCTATCCATGTCTCCATCAATATGTATCTGTTATCTATGTTTGCATATCTGTCTATCCATCTATTCCTTTCCATCCATCCATCATCTATCTATCTATCTATCTATCTATCTATCTATCTATCTATCCTTGTATCTATCACCTATCCTCTATCTACCTATCAACCATCTACCTATCATCCATCTAACTGTATCAATGATCTATCTATTTACCTGTCTACCTAACCCCAGGTTCCAGCAGTCATCTATCTGTCTCTATTGTCTATATATTGATCTGCACACATACCTGGTGCCTTCTTTAAAAGGCCCTTCTCTGGAAGCCAAGCCCTTCCTGACATCACCCGGGGTGCACCTGTGTCGTCTTCATCGGCATGTTGGGCAGCTCTTCACATCCACTAGAGACAGGTCCCCACTCTATGTGGAAAGCAGGAAAACGTGCACATACCCAGGGCGCGTCACCCGGAATGGCTCCTGTCCCTGGGGGTTTGAGTCAGGAGGACAAGGGAAGGGGCCCATCCCCGGGGTCAGGCAGGCGTGAGACCCTCGGGATGACTTGGTCTCTCCTCAAATGTCCGTTGGGCTGCTTTTCTCTTTGGCAGCTTCGCAGCCCACATTGCTGCAAAGTGGACGCGTACCGTGAACCCAGGTATGGTGAAACTCTTGCAGGGCACGTCGATCTGTTAACTGAGAGCAAAGATTTGAATCCCCGTGGTTGAAGAGAGGGCAGCTTTAGTCAAGTTGACCGCGTGCCCTCCGACCCCTCCGTCCATGGGCTCATTCTGCAAAAACCCCCTCTGACACATTCACCCAGTTGCGTTTGTAGTTCGGTTGTGGTAGGAAGTGCCCGAAATTCCTGTTATGTGCTGCTTGCAAAGTGCTATTTCCTGGCAGCTCACCGCCTGCCCCAGGCCGGCCGGGTTTTCTTTCACGGAATGTGTCTTCACGTTAATTAATGCCTGCATGCGGCGGCTTCCTGCCTCACAGACAGAGGCTGCTTTGGCAGGTGCCACTCAGACGGCCCGGCTGAGGAACGTGTGCATAGGGGGGTGCGGCTTGAAAGTGGAAAAGAATTAAAAAAAAAAAAAAAAAAGCAACAATGTCAGGCAAGCAGAAAGCAAGGGGCTGGTTGCATTTCAGAGAATCGGGTCTCTGGTTGGCGAGGTCGCCCTCCGGTCGTGTCCCACCCTGGGAAAAAAAAGACGCAGAAGGCGGGAAAGATTGTGATCGCGGCTGCTGCATTGCATGAGGTGTAGATTAAAATCTGCACAGTCCACACGCGTGTAGACAGACCTCGGCATGCAAATCACCTGTCACGGACGGCGCGCTCCGGGTTGTGCAATGCAGAGGGAAATAGGAGAACAGAGAGCGACCAGACCGTCACGTGAGCGTGTGTGCTTAGCGGGGACGATTCCTGCACCGTGATCTGAGCAGACGGCCGGGCCCGCGTCCCCCGCCCGCCCCCCCGCCCTCACCCACCAGCTGTCCCCACGACTGCCGCTCTTTCACCCCTTTGAAGTCTCAGATCAGACTGTTCGCCGGGAGGTGAGGCGGCGGCAAATGTGAGACTCGAGTCCACAAAGACTGGGGACCTGGAGGTGGGGAGGCATGGGCTGTATCCTGTCACACTCAGAGAAGCGCTTGTCACAGCCCGCAAAGTGACCCGGAGGCCGCCAGCAAGGCACAGGGCCCCTGCACAAGGCCCCTTGTGCACAGACCACCCTTCCGCAGGCCTCCTGACTGGCGCTTGCCGTTCGCAGCGCTTCCAGACCCCAGGCATTCGGATACCCCGTCTCATGGGGGTGCTCGTGTGACGCACCCTGGGGGCCTGGGGGCCACCTTCCCGGAGGCCTTCGTGCCATCGTATGGCTTCTTTGCCGAGCTGTCATGCAGATCTTTTGCACATTTTCAGAAGGGGTCACATGGGGCCATTTCTTCTCTTATCGTTGACTTTTAACAGTTCTTTGTATATGATAGATAGATAGATAGATAGATAGATAGATAGATAGATAGACAGATAGACAGATAGATAGCTTATTTTTGGATGTGTCTCTGGCAGATATTTTCTCTGAGTCTGCGTGTTGTCTTCACGTGCTCTTGACATTATCCTTTCTTCATTTTGATCAAGTCCGGCCTATCCGTTAGCTTTCTCATGCATCATGCCTTTGGCGTTCCGTCTAAAAGACGACCGCCGTGCCCGAGATGATCTGGATTCTCTTTTCTTTTGGAGACCTTTTGTACTTTTGTATTTTGCACTCAGGTCTGTGACCCATTTTAAGTTCTTTTTTTTTTCCCCCCAAAAGATGTAAGATCTGTGTCTACATTCTTGGGTTTTTGTGTTTTTTTTTTTTTCTAAGTTTCGGGGTTTTGTATGTGGATGTCCAGTCAGTCCAGCAACATCTGTTGAAGAAATTATCTTTGCTCTAGTGGATTGCCCTGGCTTTTTGGTCAAAGATGAGTTGACTCTATTGATGGGGCTGTTTCTGGGCCTTTGTTCTACTCCATTGATCTATTGGTGTCTTCTTCTGAGAATATCACCTTGTATTCACTGCTGTTGCTTTATAGTAAGTAGTGAAGTCATCCTTTTCCTTCAACATTATGTTGGTCGTTTGCCTCTCCAGGTCAACCCTAGGGTCGGTTGGTCAATGTCCACATCTGTTAAGGAGGTGTTGGGGTTGCAGGTATCTCTCCTCTCTCCTACACAGGCTGTAGCACCTTAAGGTGATGGCTTACAACCCCAGTTGGGGGAACAGTCAAGCTCAGATGGGCCAGTGAGTTCAGGGATCTCTCAGGTACAATTAGTTTCTGATTTTTTTTTTGTTTTCCTAGATCCCATCATACATTTGCTCAGCAGACACCAGGCTGGGGTGAGGCGCACACATGATGACAATCCCTCTGTGTGACAGCACACAGGGAACAATTATAACACACTTGGGCAGCAGCCCGAGGATGACAACGGGAAACTTAAAACTGTAAAAGCAGTCAGAAAAGAGGAAGGAGAATATTTTATAGTTACAGCATGGGAAAGACATATTTCATATAAGATAGTCGGTATTTAAACCTGAGAAAGGTATAAAATATAGAAGGCATCGTGGGAAAGATTTTGTGACATAGGGATATAAAATGTTAATGCAACATGAAACAGCACCAACGAAATGGGTGGGTGGATGGATGGATGAATAGGTGGATGGATAGAGAGATGATAGATAGATAGATAGATAGATAGATAGATAGATAGATAGATGATATGGATGGATGGTTGGATGGATGGATGGATGGATGGATGGATGGATGGATGGATGGTTGAATGGATGAGTAAATTGTTGGATGGATGGGTGGATAGATAGATGATAGAAAGTATGAATGGGGATCCCTGGGTGGCGCAGCGGTTTAGCACCTGCCTTTGGCCCGGGGCGTGATCCTGGAGACCCGGGATCGAATCCCACGTTGGGCTCCCGGTGCATGGAGCCTGCTTCTCCCTCTGCCTATGTCTCTGCTTCTCTCTCTCTCTCTTTCTCTCTGTAACTATCATAAATAAATAATAAATAAATAATAATAATTAAAAAAAAAAGAAAGTATGAATGGATGATTGGATGGATGGACGGGTGGGGTGGACCAATGGATGTATAGAAGATAAGAATGGATCATTGGATGGATGGATGCTTGAATGGATGAGTAGCTTGTTAGATATAGATGCATAAGTAGATGGATGGATGGACAGATAGACGATATAGATGGATAGATGGCTGGATGGTTGAATGGATGAGTAGATTGTTGGATGGATGGATGGATGGATGGATGGATGGATGGATGGATGGTTGGATGAGTAGATTGTTAGATGTATAGATGCATAAGTAGATGGATGGATGGATAGATAGATGATATAGATGGATAGATGGCTGGATGGTTGAACTGACGAGTAGATTGTTGGATGGAAGGATGGATGGATGGATGGACAGATGGATGGATGAATGAATGGATGGATAGATGATAGAAGATAAGAATGGATGGAGGGATGAATGGATAGATGGATAAGTAGATTGTTGGATGGATAGATAGATGATAGAAAATATGAATGGATGGTTGGATGGATGGACAGGTGGGGTGGACCAATGGATGTATAGAAGATAAGAATGGATCATTGGATGGATGGATGGATGGATGGATGGATGGATGGATGGATGAATGGATGGATGGATGAAGGGAGAGAGAAAAGGAGACAGGGACGGATGTATGGATAGATAGATGACCCAGGGGTGGGGCCTCCCGTGGACCATAGCATCAACCCTATCTCTGCCTCCATCTCCACATGGCGTCCTCCCCATGTGCCTCTCTGTGTCCAGACTTCCCCCTTTTCATCGAGACGCCAGGCATACTGGAGTCTGGTCCCATCCTAATTGGATAACTTGCACAGTCTATTTCTAACGAAGGTCACATACTTTCTGAGGTCCGAGGAATTAGGACTTCAACACATGCATTTGGGGGAGGCACCTTTCAGCCCACGACAACCGCAGACTTTCTTGTGTCTTTGGTGAGTGGCCCATGGTTGACCAGAAAACCCAGCAGCTTCCTCTCCTGAATCACATGACAGATATTGGGCATGTCTTGGGGTTTGGGCAAGAAGGTGGTGTCCCAGACGAGGCTGGTGAGGGGGTGCACAGCTTCCCGAGGGCCACGTGTGAATGCCCAGAACCTCTGGGTGTCACGGTCAGATTCCAAACCCCAGGCTGGGTGTCCCGAGTCCTCTCGGCACTGGCGGGGCCATCGCTGTAGCCGGGAGCACGGCCCTCAGGTGCTCCGAGGGTCAGCCCCAGTTGGCTGCACCCAGTTGGCTGGGTCTCGGAGGGTGGTTCTCATGCTGATGACGCCTCAAGAGAAGTCACTCCTGACGGACACTTCTGTCTGTCCGTTGAAGGTGGAGGATCCAGAAAATACTACAAACAGCTCTTAGGAATATTCTCCTCCTTGACACCTCGTACGGTGGGCTGAGTGGGGGCCCCCGAAGACGTGGTCCCCAGAACCTGGGAATGTGATTTGTTTGGAAATAGGGTGTTTGCAGATGGGATGACATGAAGGCTCTGAGACGAGGTGGCCCTACGTCCAGCGACAGGGGTCCTTGGAAAAGACAGGAGGAGCCGCAGACACAGAGGAGGAGCCCCGTGAGGATGGAGGCGGAGACGGGAGGGACGCGGCCACCAGCCCGGGGATGCCTGGGGCCCCAGATGCTGGAAGAGGCAGGAGGGCCCCTCCCCGGAGCCTCCGGAGGGAGCACAGCCCTGCCCACCTGCAGCTCCGACTTCTGGTCTCCAGAGCTGGGGAGGACGAATATCCGTTCAAAAGCCACCATGCATTTGGATCCTGCAACGGCACCACGTGAGGGCTGCCAAGAACCAAGACACCCTGAAGGGAGACCAGCCTGCAGTGCAAGGGCTGGCCGGTGGCTTCCTGTCCCCGCCGTGAGCGCAGCACCTGGGCCGGCCCCCAGGGCTCAGGAAACACGAGTCGTGACAGTGAAAGGACGCTCGGGGGCCCTGAGAGGAGCTCTCAAGAGCTTGAGTCACTGATGCTCTTCACCCATTTACCCTCTGCTTTTCCCCAGACCCTTGAGTCAGCGTCACCTCAACTGACCCAAAGGACCCCTGTGCTACGTGTTGTGAGCCTTCGCGTGGGGTGGGGCGTGTCCGGGGCTGCGGGTAAAACCAACAGCCCTGTTCACAGTCACCAAGCAGCAGGAACAACCCCAAAAGTTGACGCGACCCATCCACGGAAGGATGGATGAACCGAATGGCGCCTCAGCCACCGAAGGGACCCCGGCTCTGACACCTGCTGCCCCCAGCATGGGCCTTGAGAGCACGATGCTCTCGGAGACGCCGGCGAGCACGGAGCGTGCGATCCCGCGTCGGTGAAGCTCCAGAACAGGCACATCCGGGGAGACCCAGGATGTGGACGTGCGACCCCTCCGGGGGCTGGGGGCGGCGGCGAGGACGCGGCCCCGGCGCCCGGCTTTCCTTCAGGGGTCGCATTGTGCTCCTGCCGGCACATCTGCGAAGACGTTCAAAACCACAGAATTGTCCACTTCAAACGGGTGAACTTGACCATATGTAAATCATATCTCAGTGAAGGTGTGAAACACCAAAAAAAAAAAGTTTTTTTTTTTTTAAAGAAATGAGGGGCATCCGGCCGACCCAGGCCTGAGCCCGTCGGCCGTTGGCGCCCCGGCGCTGACACCGCGGGCATTTCCTGTGGGCACAGGCTGACCGGCCGCCCGCCGAGGCCCCTCTGCAGGAGCCCCCTCTGCTCGCCCGCTTTTTGCTCCGTTGGTAAAATTTCCATCCTGCCGCCCACCCGCCACCAGCCGGGCCCAAACCACAAGTGCCCGTGTGTCACAGGAGCCGGGTCTGCAGAGCTGATTTCTTTATTAATCACCCGTGGCGCTGGGCCGGAGGGCACGCTGCAGGGGCCCAGACACCCCGAGGCCGCAGCGGGGGCTGTGCAGCCACAGCGGGCTGCTTGTCGTCCTGAGATGACACATGGGAGCTGGGGTGTCATCTTCCGCCACCTGCCGCGTGCGCACCTCTGCTTTCAACTCGGCTGCACAGCATGCAAATGGGCGCCTCCCGGGCCGCCACCTGGGGGGACAACAATAGATCAGCTCGGCCCTCTTTGCTGCGCTCGCCTCCGGAAGCAGAAAGGGAAACAGTTTCCCACCCCCAATTCCCGCCCCGTGCGGGAAGGCTCGGCGTTCCCAGGGGCTGGTTTCCTGCGTGCACGTCCGTCTGTGCCCCAGGACACTTGCTCGGCACCTGGCCGTGGACGCATCCCCGTGGTGCACACGTGCGTGCGACCTGCATGTCCCCAGAGCACAGAGTGTCGTCCCCGCTCGTGCTCTGCACCCTGCGAGGCATTGGTGTGTGTCCCCCCCCGGCTCCGTGGATGGAGGTGGCCACCGGGTGACAGTAGGAGCCACCCCATGAGCAGAGCAGAAAGCATCACAGTCAAAGTGAAACCCGGGGCCGTTTTTAAGCCGGTTTGAGGAACCTGTCCGTGCAGATGCGGGCGGCAGGTGGCAGGCCTCCGCGGCAGGAAGCCACGCCACCCCCCGGGGCAGCGGAGGGGCACATAGATGGGCCCCGAAGGCCGTGTCTGGGGCTCTCCAGCGGCCTGCAAGCAGACACCCCCGGAGGGACTGCCCTAGGACGTGGCGGCCAGTGCCCAGGCTGGTGGGCATCACGGCGACAGAGGGCGCAGCAAGGCCCCCGGGGGAGGCCGGCGCCATCTCTGGGGCGCCCTCCTGTGTTCTGAGGCCCATGCCACCATGTGTCCACCATGAGCCCGGCGCCCCAGGGTGGGGGTCCCTTTGCTGCCGGGCTCCCCCGGAGCAGGGGTGTGCAGGTTTGTACACTTCTCTGTGCGCTTTATCAGGCCGCGAGATAGTCAAGCCGAATCAGCTGGCAGAGGGGGCTCGGTGTCCAGGGTCCCCCTGCAGGGACTCCAGCCCATGTTCAGGGGCATCTGCACCTCAAGGCCCCGTCCCGCGGCACCTGCAGCTGGCGGGGAGCTCCTTGCCTGCCCTGCAGAGCTCCAGAAGCACTGGGCGTGCGGCGCCGGGGACGTGCCCGAGGTCCCAGGTGGGTCCAGCTGCAGAGCCAGGAGCTGGACTCTGTGTCTGGACCCTGGGACTGAGCACCCGTGTCTACGCCAGGCCCCAGCATGATGCCAGGTCCCTGTTGCCAAGATGCACATAGACACGTAAGCCGTGGAAGGTGCCGTGGAGCTGCCCAGAAAAGTGCCTCCTGGCAAAGAATGATTTTGCTGCAATTCTGCAGAGAAGCGGCCTCGGTCTGTGTCCACCTGTGCTTGCCTGGGCGCTGCAGGGGGCGCGGCTCCGCGGGATGCACCGCACCGGGGTTTTCAGCAGAGAAGGTGTCTGCATGAGCGCGGCAGGGAAGCCCTTGGGGAGGCATCTGGACATGTCTCACCTCAATGCAAATGAAGGCCCAGGGACCTTCACCCAGGACGGCCTACGGCAGCACGGGGCAGGCGCCCTGGGTGCAGAGGTCCCGGGCAGGGTGTGCATGCACGGCACCTGGGGTCCCGGGGCGACATGCACCGTCAGAGGAGACCCCGTCCCCCAGGAGCAGCACCTATGTCCTCATGGGACGGGCCTCTGCAGAGACCTGGGGAGAGAGGTCAGAGGCCAGAGCTGTGGCCACGCCCACCGTCTGCTGTGGGGGTGCCGGTGAGGGGCACGTGGGGCTGTCCCCTGTCTCCTACGGGAGAATCAGGACTAAGATAATGAACACCTGGTCATTGTCTCCCAGCGCCCACGAGGCCCCTTGCAGGCCACCCTCGCTGCATCCCCGCGGGTTCTCCGGAGAAGCAGACCCGAAAGGCTGCAGATGGATGCACATGGCTTTGACGTCCATAGGTGGCTTGTGAGTGTGCCTATACGTACAGGGCTGCTGCAGCTGCAGGCTGCGTACATATGTACGGACAGAGCGCCGCCATACCACGTCTAAGTGCAATAGGACACGCGTGCCGGAGGACACATGCCTGTGCCTATATAGACACAGATGTGGAAAGTAGGATGTGAAGTAAGAGAATATACGCGCGTGTGCTGTGAGCTTCTGCATAGGCAGGATACATATAGGATATATGTGTGTGTGCACATATGAACACACCATAGGATGTGTGTGTGCACTTCTGAACACACCATAGGGTATATATATGTGTGCACATATAAATACACATATATGCAATAAGGTGGGTGTGTGCATATGTATATATACAAATGGCAGGGTAGATGTGTGTGTAGAAATACATACATGTAGATGCAGTAAGACGTGCACGCAATACATGCATCTGGATGTGTACATACATATGAATGCACACACAATAGGGTATGTGTGTGTGTATATACATTTATGTGCAACAGGACAAATATTCAAGAGGATTGCATGTGTGTGTATACAAACGTGCATGTAATAGGCTACATGTATGCAATAGAATGCGTATATGACCGGGCATACGTGTGGCTACAGGTACATCTTCATGAAAGAGGGTACATATGCGATAGAATGCGTGTGCACATACATATGCAATAAGATAAATACACAACAGGACGTGTGTGTGCATACATGTATTTACAACATCATATGTGTGTATGGATGTAAATACAGTCGAATGCGTGCAGAGTAGGCTGCGTGTACACACCTATTTGCAACAGGATAAATATGCACTAGGATATACGTGTATGCATACATATGCACGTGACAACAAATATACAATAGGACGTGGGTGTGTATATTCACACGTGCATATGCGACAGGATAAATACGCAGGAGGATGTGCGTGTACCTACATGTATTTACGGCATAATACGCATGCGTGTATATAAAAGAATAGCATGCATGCAGGATCGCCGTGTGTGTGTGCATACTTGTGTTTGCAACAGGATAAACATGCAGTAGGGTGTGTGTCCATATACGTGCATGTATATGCCATACGGTGAATACACAGTTAAGATGTGTGTGTGTACACATGCATGTACGCGATAGGATTAATGTGTACCAGGACGTGCACACGTACACACATATGCGACACAATATGCATGCACGCGTCTGCGGGAAGGTAAATGCACAACAAGATGCGCGTGTCCGTGTATCGTGCGTACATATGCGACAGGATAAATACACAAGAGAATGTGCGTGTACGTACATGCATGCACCTGGATGTGTGCACACGTACATATACACACAATACGCACGTGCACATACATGCGACGCAATGCGCACACAACAGGCCATGTGTCTGTGCATGCACATGTATAAACATGTACAATAGAACACGTGTGTGCGTGAGTGTGGACCTGCACGTATGGAGGCATATACAGATACAGAAAACCTTCCGTCAAGGCCTGGCCCACACGGCTGCGCAGTGTGAGCGTGACATCTGCGGGCAGGAGGCGGGCGGGAGCCTCAGGAGAGAGCTCCGGCGTCCGGAAGTTGAACACCTTCTCCTCTGGGAAACCTGGCTGCGCCCTCGGGCCTTCCCCTGATGAGACGAGGCCCACCACGGGCTACAGCATCGCCTCTTTCCTTCAAGGCGGCTGCCTGTGCTCCGGGGGCCACAGTCATGAAACCCTTGCATGGCCACCGCCTCATGCACACCCAACTGCATTGGCGCGCGCTGTAGCCCGGCCGCGTGGGCGCATCGGCCACCCGTCTAGGTAGGGTCCACCTCTCCCGGCACACTTGCTCCCCTGCGCCCCTGGGCTCCACCAGCAGGCAGAAGAGTGCCTCGTGGGGGCGGCCGAGAACAGCACGCAGAGGTGAGGCTCGGGTGGCCGTGGGGACAGGGCCCCAACCTGCGTACCTGCGAGTCCAGGTTCCGTAGTGCTGTGAGCGCTCCAAGAGGCGGGGACCTGGGGGATTTGAAGCCACACGGGAGGCGAGCGTGTGCTCGTCGGGGCAGGTGCACGGCCGCGGTACCTTGAGCAGGTGCGTGTGCGTCGTGGCCTTGAAGCTCAGATGTGGAGCAATCAGGTGACACACGTGTGCACTCTTCCCTCCACCCCTCCCCGTGGTCGTGGACGTTCGCATGAGGGAGGGACGGGGTGCTGTGCTGGGCCGTTGGGATGGAAGAGGGGCTTCCCGCGGTGTGCGTGCGCCCCTCCCAGAGCCCGTTGGGGTCTCCAAAGGCCCCCCCAGTCGGTGATGAGCACCCTGCACGGTGTGCGTGCGCCCCTCCCAGAGCCCGTCGGGGTCTCCAAAGGCCCCCCCAGTCGGTGATGAGCACCCTGCACGGTGTGCGTGTGCCCCTCCCAGAGCCCCGTTGGGGTCTCCAAAGCCCCTCCCAGTCGGTGATGAGCAACCTGCGGGGTGTGCTGCGCCCCTCCCAGAGCCCCGTTGGGGTCTCCAAAGCCCCCCCCCCCAGTCGGTGATGAGCAACCTGCGGGTGTGCGCCCCTCCCAGAGCCCCGTTGGGTTCTCCAAAGCCCCCCCCCCCAGTCGGTGATGAGCACCCTGCACGGTGTGCGTGCGCCCCTCCCAGAGCCCCGTTGGGGTCTCCAAAGCCCCCCCCCAAGTCGGTGATGAGCACCCTGCGGGTGTGCGTGTGCCCCTCCCAGAGCCCCGTTGGGGTCTCCAAAGCCCCTCCCACCCCGGCGGTGATGAGCACCCTGCGCGGTGTGCGTGCGCCCCTCCCAGAGCCCCGTTGGGGTCTCCAAAGCCCCCCCCCAGTCGGTGATGAGCACCCTGCACGGTGTGCGTGCGCCCCTCCCAGAGCCCCGTTGGGGTCTCCAAAGCCCCCCCAAGTCGGTGATGAGCACCCTGCGGGTGTGCGTGTGCCCCTCCCAGAGCCCCGTTGGGGTCTCCAAAGCCCCTCCCACCCCGGCGGTGATGAGCACCCTGCGGGTGTGCGTGGGCCCTTCTCAGAGCCCCGTCAGGGTCTCCAAAGCCCCCCCCCACCCCCCCGCCATCACCTATGAGCACCGTGCAGTGTGCATGCGCCCTCCCAGAGCCCCATCGGGGTCTCCAACCCCCCCACCCCATCGGTGATGATGATCCCCCAAGATCAGAGTCCCCGCTGCGGGGGAGCTGAGCCACTGCATCCCGTGAGGCGCAAGGGCGGAGGAAGCAGGGCCGCCCCGCACAGGGTGCCCGCGGGGCAGGTGGCGGGTGTCGAGGCGGTGGCACAGTGCCCCTGAGCGGCCATCCAGGGCAGCAGTCGTAGCCAGCGCGCTCCGGGGTGCCCCCCCCACCCGGCCAGGGTTTGCACCCAGAAACCGGGTCAGTCCCTTGGCATGCTGCCGTGTGCGCACGTCCCCCGGGCTTCCACGGGGAAGCACCGCACCGCCCCGGGCCCTGGTGTGGCCGCGAAGTGCGGGGAGCTCCCGGGGCAGCCCCACCCGCATCCCTCACCCAAGCGCCCCTTGCCTTGCAGACCCGCGTCCCGCGGCACCGGCGCCACCATGGACATGAACGTGTCGGGGCCGGACAACGCCACCATCCTGATGCTGCGCGACCCCGTCATCGCGGTGGCCCTGCCCGTGGTGTACTCGCTGGTGGCGGTGGTCAGCATCCCGGGCAACCTGTTCTCGCTGTGGGTGCTGTGCCGGCACATCGGGCCCAAGTCCCCGTCCGTGGTGTTCATGATCAACCTGAGCGTCACGGACCTGATGCTGGCCAGCGTGCTGCCCTTCCAGATCTACTACCACCGCAACGGCAACCACTGGGTGTTCGGCGAGGTGCTGTGCAACGTGGTCACCGTGGTCTTCTACGCCAACATGTACTCGTCCATCCTCACCATGACGTGCATCAGCGTGGAGCGCTTCCTGGGCGTCGTGTACCCGCTGGCCTCCGCGCCCTGGCGCCGCCGCCGCTACGCCGTGGCCGCCTGCGCCGCCGCGTGGCTGCTGCTCCTGGTGGCGCTGTCCCCGCTGGCGCGCACCGACCTCACCTACGCCGTGGAGGAGCTGGGCATCGTCACCTGCTTCGACGTGCTCAAGTCCACCATGCTGCCCAGCGTGGCCATGTGGGCCATCTTCCTCTTCACGCTCTTCATCGTGCTCTTCTTCATCCCCTTCGTGGTCACCGTGGCCTGCTACACGGCCACCATCCTGACGCTGCTGCGCGCCTCCGACCCGCAGGGCCGCGGCCAGCGCCGCCGCGCCGTCAGCCTGGCCTTCGTGGTGCTGCTGGCCTTCGTCACCTGCTTCGCGCCCAACAACTTCGTGCTGCTGGTGCACATGGTGAGCCGGCTCTTCCTGGGCCGCAGCTACTACCACGTGTACAAGCTCACGCTGTGCCTCAGCTGCGTCAACAACTGCCTGGACCCCTTCGTGTATTACTTCGCCTCCCGCGAGTTCCAGCTGCGTCTGCGGCGCTACCTGGGCTACGGGCCGCTGCCGGCCACCTGCCGGGACGCGGGGCGCGACAGCCTGTTCTCGCCGCGGACGCTGTCGGCGCGCTCCATGTCCAGCGGCCACGGCGACGGGCTGGAGGCTCCGGGCCGGCCGGCCCTCAGGAGGCAGGAGAGCGTGTTCTGAGCCCCGCGCCGCCCCCCCGGGGCTGCAGGTGCACACAGGCCGCCGCTGGGGGACGGGGCGCGCGGGGACGGACGGCGCTGCAGCGGTGCAGGACGCATGGTGCCGGCTCCCTGACGCCCAGCACCCACCCTGACCACGCACTCAGCCGGCCCATCCGGGTCCCCGGGGTCCCCAGCGTCCGCCGGCCTTGCTCTGTGCACCTGCTGCTGGAGACCCTGGACAGCCTGGACCGCGTGTGCAGAGCAGCCTCGGTCAGTGTGCATGACCCCAGACACGGGTAGACGTGCCCCTGTTGACCTCTGTGCTCCCGGAGCTCACCAGCACCCCCTCCCCGCGCTGCTATGGCAAAGGGCCCCCCCGCCAGCCAGGAGCAACCACAAGGGCTTCCAAATGGGTTGGTGACTCTGGTTCCTCCAGGCTCACGTTCCCCAAAATGTCACAACTCCCCACGTCCGCACACGGCGGGCAACCACGCAGGAGGCGCGGGTGGAGAGCCTCCGGCTGGAGCACAGACTGCTGACGATGAGTTCCATGAACGACGATGGCCGGCTGCTGCCACCACTGGGGTCCCGGACATCTCCAGGCCCCGAGGCGCCCTCCGGACGGTTCTCAGCCTCCTCCTCCCCCCGGGTGACAGCCGCTGAGCCACGTGCGAGTCCTCCCAGGGTGTGGGCTGACCTCGTGCACCTCGCCTCGCCCAAGGAGCCCTCTGGGACCCGGGCACCTGGCCAGACCACCGACCCTACATGTATGAGTGCCCAAGGCTCTCCGGGACCAAGTAGTGACCCCAAACCCGTGTCCGTCCAGGAGCTCAGAACGTGATCTCCTGCATCGGGGCGGCCCTAAATCCAACGACAGGAAGAGACAGGAGAGGAGCTGCAGACGCAGAGGAGGAGCCCCGTGAGGGCGGAGGCGGAGACGGAAGGGACGCGGCCACCAACCCCGGGGATGCCTGGGGCCCCAGGCACTGGAAGAGGCGGGAGGGACCCTCCCCGGAGCCCGTGGACCTCAGCGCTCTGGCCCCCCTGGACCTGAGATGTCCAGTCTCCAGAGCTGGGACGGGATGTGGTGTGCAGGGCTCTCCGGAAGATGAGACAAGCCGTGGCCTCCGGGGTTGGCCTTCGTAACTCGCGGGGTGAATGCGGGGCACAGAGCCTCCAGGAGGGTCCCCGGCGTGGTGGCACCGAAGATGCCCCGTGCCCTCGATGCCCTTCTGCACACGGTGACGTCCCCGCGTGGAGTCCAACGCCATGCACACGCCGCCCTTCACAGGGCACCTGCTCCGGGGAGTAACCGGAGACGCACACGCGGCTCCGGCGGGAGGAGAGTGTGGCCCTGGGACGAGACCCACGTTCCCACCCCTGCCCTGCGCCCCTGCAGGTTGAAAGTGGGCGAGCCCGGGCTGCGCGTGCCCCTGGGGCCTGAGACTCGGCTTTGGGGGCCCGTCGACACTGTCACCATGGTCATCACCCACCGCCTTGCACCGGAAGGTCCCCGCCGGGGATGGCATCCAAGCCACTTGGTCCTGAATGCCCAGCTGTGAGCACAGAGTCCGAGGCCACCATAAGGACCCTTCGGAGAGACCCCTTGAGACTTACTTGCAGAGGCATTTACCTGGGGGGGCTTGGGGGGTGGGGGGAGGCCCAGGTGACTCCAAGAAGCCTGGCCTTAGCGACCTGGATTCTGCGACCAAGTAAGCACGTCCCCCGACTGTCTTAAACCCTAGAAAGCATCTTCGAGGCAGCAGCATCCAGGGCCGGACGTCCTGAGCCAGCAGGACGCCCCCACCCACGCTCTGGGCGTGGGCCTGGCCTGTCCGCTGCGCAGAAGCTGTGAGAACCTCAAAGCAGCCGCACGGAGCAGCTCACGGCGTGAACGGGAGGAAGCCCGTCTACATAACATCGTCCGCCGCCGCAGGATGTCAGGGCCCCGAAGCCGTCGGGGGGACAGAGGGGACTGGCCCCGGGGTCACCGTCCTGTAAGCGGGCAGCAGCCGCATTAGCTGGGGGACGGGGCCTCTTCCCAGCTGCAGAGGTCGCGGCTTCGTGCCACGGAGTCTGTGCTGGAGCCCGAAATGCCAGGACGGGCCTTGCTGCTGGCTGGACACGCCGACCGCGTGTGCCTCGTGTGTGTGCGTATGTGCGTGTGCGCCCCAGAAACTCCACCTGTCTGCCTGTTAAGTATCGAATAAAAGTATGACGTGTTGGGGGTACGCACGGCTTGGGGGCTTTCTGGAAAGATGTGATGCCCGGATTGGGCTCCTGCTGCAGGAGAGGCAGGGGCGCCCGACACCTAACACCCGGGCGCCACCCCATTTTCTCCCCTTTCGGGAGGTGAGCACGTTCCCCGTTCTGACCTCGGAGCCCCCTGCTGTCCAACGACGGTGCCCACGTCGCTTTGGAGCGCACGCTGCCCTCGGCCAGACCCTGGGGCCTCCAACCTCAAGGCTCTTCTCCGAGTCGGGGTGCTGGGAAGCACGCGGCCTGCGTCGGGGCAACACAGCCCGCAGAGGGCGCGCGATGCCATCGAGGGTTTGTTCCCTGGGACGGTGGCGCTTTAACAAGAAAGAAATCCTTTTTTGTAAGAGATACGTGTGTAAATGTCCATGTGTCTCATGATATGACGTTTGATGCTTGGCTTAAAATACCAGAGCAGACACATGCGTGCACACGCATGGACCCACGTTCGTGCATTATGCGGGCATCCATCCACGCACACACATACGTGTCTGCACGTACATGCACACAATGCACCCATATACACACGCACACGTGTGGGCATCCATCCTCCATGCACTCCTACGCATGTGCACATGCATGTACCCATGTACACACATGCGTGAATGCAGGTGTCCATCCATTCATGTGCTCATGCACGCATACACACATTCATGCATGCGTGTGGGCATCCACCCATGGACACACACATATGCACGATATACCCATGTACGTGCATGCATACGTGTGGGCATCCACGCACCTGCATGCACCCATATACAGGCATGCACTCATCCATCCGTGCACACACACCCATGCACACAATGTACCCTATACATGCATGCACATCATGCACCCATATACACACATGCACGCGGTATCCATCCATGCATGCACACATACATGCACACACATGCGTGCACACAATGTACCCTATCCACACACACACACATGTGGGCATCCCTCCATGCACATACTCTTATATGCACACACACATACCCATGTGCACCCATATACACGCATGCATGCAGATATCCATCCATGCACACACACATGCACACACGGGTACACACAATGTACCCTATACACACATGCACACACTCTTATATGCACGCACACATACATGCACAGACACATACCCGTGTGCACCCATATACATGCATGCATGCACATATCCATCCATGCACACACACATGCATGCACACACACATGCACACAATGTACCCTATCGACGCATGACACGTGTGGGCATCCATCCATGCACACACATACCCGTGTGCACCCATATACATGCATGCATCCATTCATGCACGCACACATAGATGCACACACACACGCACACAAGGTACCCTATCCATGCATGCACACATGTGGGCATCCATCCATGCACACACTCTTATATGCACACACACATACATGCACACACATACCCACGTGCACCCATATACACACATGCACGCAGATATCCATCCATGCACACACACACATGCACACACGGGTACACACAATGTACCCTATACACACATGCACACTCTTATATGTACGCACACATACATGTACACATGCCCGTGTGCACCCATATACATGCATGCATGCACGTATCCATCCATGCATACACACATGCACACACACATGCACACAAGGTACCCTATCCACGCATGCACACGTGTGGGCATCCATCCATGCACGCACTCCCACTTGCACACACACATCCATGTACGTGAGCTTGCAAACACATTTGGGGGACTGGAAGAAAAATGGCAGAACATTGAGCACTGATGATGGGTGAAGGGAATGTGGGCTTCCATTCGATAATTCTCCTTCCTATGAGCCTGTTTGAAAATATCTACACTAAAAAAAAAAGAGGCGTTCCGGTAAACATCACACAAAACCATCGATTTCTGCCCAGAGTCACCTCTCCAGAGCGCTGAACACGGAAAAAGCAAACATTCCCAGCGTATCTGTCCTTTTTTTCTCTTATCTTTTCCTTCTGAGTATTTCTTTGTATATTGTGATAAAATACAGAGACACAAGATCCACCGTGTTAACCCTGTGACGGCGTCGGGTCACTGGTCGCAAACACATCCGTGGTGCTGTGCCACCGTCCCCAACATCCGCGTCCAGAACTCTTCATCCTGCGGCACGGAGGCTGTGACAACCCCAGGCCCGCCGCCCAGCATCCGCTTGCTGTCCCTACACAGGCGACACCTGCTATACATGCGCGGTCACGCACAACGTGTCCGTCTGTGTGTCCCTGGGTCCCCGAGCACCGCGGCCCCCGGCTCGAGCCACCGCACGGTTCACTGGCCTGTGGTCCGCTCGCAGAGCTGTCCCGGAAACACCACAAGGCAGCTCTGGGGTATTCCCATCGCCCCAAAGAGACGCCCGACGCCCGTGTGCTCCCCACCCCGACGGCCAGCCTCGGGCAAGCACACGCGCAATCTCTGCTTCTGCACCCGTGTCCTTCCTGCCCTGGTGACGTCAGCGGGGTCATACACCCTTGGTGTTGACGATGACGCTGAAGGATCGGAACGTCTAGAACCCGGTGTCTATCACAAGGCGCCGGGAATGTCTTTCTACCCTCAACGGTGCGCTCTTTCTGGAAACCACAGCCCGGAAAACGCCTCCCACACTTAGCAAGACGTGAGAATGCCGCAGTTATCCGGCCACCTACGACGTAACCGGGCTCAGGCTGACTTGCTGAGCCAAGGTTGACCTTGGCTGCTTTTTTTTGGTGGGGGGGGGCTGACCTCTTTGGACCTCTGTGTGCCTTGGTAAATGTCGCCGAGGTTGCCTTTCAACGCCGTGAAGGTACCTCCAGGGAGGGAGTAAATGCAAGTGAAGGTACAGGGTGAGGGCTTGGGACGGGGACACGCTGTGTGATGGCTCGGCTGGTTTCGGGGACTCCCGGGTCAACCCCACACAACGGGCAGCAAGCAGAGCATCAACCCCACACCCGGGCATCCCCCGGTCTGTCACATGCATAAGCTCCTACGATGGGGCAGCTGTTGGGTCCACTTTGCAGAGGAGTAAACTGAGGCACAAAGCGGTGGAGGGACTCCTCCGGGGTCCCAGAGCTGGGGAGCGGACCACCCTGGGCTTGAGCCTTGCTGGCACCTGTCCCCGGAGCCCGATCCCACACCTGCCGGGGCCCCTTCCTGCATTTGGGGACGCGCCCTTGTTGGTCCTCACCTGCCCCCGATGCACCAGGTGATGCGACGATGTTGTCAGCAGGATAGGGGAGGGCGGGACGGGTGTGCGGGGACACGCTGTGCTACGTGGGCAGCCTCCCCGCGAGCCTAAAAGCACCGCACAGCAGCCCGGCCCTAAATGAGACGCGGGCCCGCGCACAGAAACGACGGGGCCAGGGAAAGCTCGGCCTGGCCCGCCCCGACTTCTGAAAGATGCGGGATATTTGTGGCCGCTGCTCTGGTTCTCCGGCCCTCTGTGGGGACAGCCCCCGGGACGGGACGGGGGCCCCTGCGATCCGTGCTGAGGGTCCCCAGGCTCTGGGAGCTGCTTCCCCGGCCCACGACCCCCACCCCGGCCCCCCGCACCCCTGCTCACTCCGCGTCCCCCTCTGTACCCCACACGGGCTCTGGGCGCCTCGGCCTGCTCTGAGCCCCCATCCACTGCCTCACGGGACATGGGTCCGCACAGAACACTGAAGGGGACGAAGCAGAGACGTAACAACGGCAGCCAAACGCGTCATCAGTGGTCGTGTCCAAACGCGCCTGCGCCGCATATACACGGACACCTGCACACGGACACGCACATACAGGTGTGCAGTGTGGCGTGGTGGGCACGTGTGCGTAGTCGCCGGGGCACGCCGGTGGTCACAACGGCGCGGGGCGCTGGTGTCATCTGGCAGGCGGACACGGGGACAGTGCTCAGCCGTCGGCCGTGCCCGGGACGCCCCGCCTCACACGGTCATGCAGCCCCTGATGCCGGCAGTGCCCGGGGCGGAGAAGCCTGGCAGGACA
The DNA here is from genome assembly GCF_048164855.1 of Canis lupus baileyi. Classification (NCBI taxonomy): domain Eukaryota; kingdom Metazoa; phylum Chordata; class Mammalia; order Carnivora; family Canidae; genus Canis; species Canis lupus. The sequence goes on from NC_132876.1 coordinate 124,379,360, forward strand.
GACGCTTGTCTGTGTCCCCGTCACATCCATGTCCATCCGTCCGGCCACCGCGTATCCATCCAGGCACCCATCCGCTCTATCCATGCACCTTCTGTGCGTAGGCACCGTCCTACCTCCCCACCCACCCACCATCTCTCCATCCACCATCCATGCGTCATCCATCATATCAATGAACCAGTCATCGATCAACCATGTCTATCTCCGGTCAGGGTCCTCCACCGAGGCCTCCTCTGTCCCCAGGGAACCTGGAGCACCGCAGACCATTCCGTGGTCACAGCTTGAAGAGAAGGCAGCACCATCTAGTGGCGGAAGCCGCGCAGGCGCCCCATGCCCCGGTGTGCCCAGGACGCCCCCACAAAAATGAGCCATGGACCCCAAATGTCAGTAGTGGTGGCGCGCAGGTCCCCCCTTAGCCTCAGCAGGGGAGATCGTGTCCGTCTACCGCCCTGCCTACCTGCTCACCCGTCTCCGTGCCGCAGGGTTCGCGGCCACACTCTTCCGCCTCCCGGGGGAACCCCTGCCCCGACGCCCCGCCCGCCACCACCGCCATCTCCGCTCCCCCTACCTCCTCCCTCCTCCCTGAGAGCCCCCCCGCCGTCTCCGCTCCCCCCGCCTCCTCCCGGGCACCTCCCAGGGGAGCCCCACCTCCGCCCTCCCACCTCCTCCCGGGGACCCCCGTCTCCGCCCCCCCACGTCTTCCCGGGGACCCCCGTCTCCGCTCCCCCGCCTCCTCCCGGGGACCCCCCTGCCGTCTGCGCTCCCCCCACCTCCTCCCGGGGACCTCCCAGGGGAGCCCCATCTCTGCTCTCTGCACCCCCTCCCTGGGACCCCCGATCTCCGCTCCCTGCACAGCCCAGCGACCTCCATCTCCAGTCCCCACACGTCTTCCCGGGGACCCCTGTCTCCGCTCCCCACCCCTTCCCGGGACCCTCCCAGGCGACCCCCACATCTCCGCTCGTCCCACCTCCTCCCAGGGACCCTCCCCCGCCCCCCCCCCGTCTCCGCCCCCCCAACGCCCTCCTGAGTACTCCGTCTCCGCTCCCCCCGACTCCTCCGGGGGACCCCCGTCTCCGCCCCCCCCACGTCTTCCCGGGGACCCGTATCCGCCCCCCCCGCCTCCTCCCGGGGACCCCCGTCTCCGCCCCGCCCACGTCTTCCCGGGGACCCCCGTTTCCGGCCCCCACGTCTTCCCGGGGACCCCCAGTCTCTGCCCCCCCCACGTCTTCCCCGGGACCCCCGTCTCCGGCCCCCACGTCTTCCCGGGGACCCCCAGTCTCTGCCCCCCCCCCCGCCTCCACCCGGGGACCCCCGTCTCCGCCCCCCACGTCTTCCCGGGGACCCGTATCCGCCCCCCCCGCCTCCTCCCGGGGACCCCCGTCTCCGCCCCGCCCACGTCTTCCCGGGGACCCCCGTTTCCGGCCCCCACGTCTTCCCGGGGACCCCCAGTCTCTGCCCCCCCCACGTCTTCCCCGGGACCCCCGTCTCCGGCCCCCACGTCTTCCCGGGGACCCCCAGTCTCTGCCCCCCCCCCCGCCTCCACCCGGGGACCCCCGTCTCCGCCCCCCACGTCTTCCCGGGGACCTCCCAGGGGAGCCCCACCTCCGCCCCCCCACCTCCTCCCGGGGACCCCCGTCTCCGCCCCCCCACGTCTTCCTGGGGACCCCCGTCTCCGCTCCCCCGCCTCCTCCCGGGGACCCCCCTCCCGTCTCCGCCCCCCCACGTCTTCCCGGGTCCCCCAGTCTCCACGCTCGCCCCCGCACGGCCCACCAGGCCCCCCGGACGGGTGCTCCCGAGGCCGCCCACAAGGACCCCCACCGTCCCCGCGGCGCCGCGGGCTCTGGGGCGCGGCGCGGAGAGGACGCGCAGCCTCAGTAGGGCCGGGAGGCAGGGGCGGGCTGCGGGCCTCCTGGGGGCGGGGGGACGGGGGCGGGGCCTCGGGGCGGGGCGGGGCGGGGCGGGGCGGGGGCGGGGCCCCAGTGCCCGCGGAGCGCGCGGCGCGGAGGACCGTGGTCGGAGCGTGCGCTGCGGTCCGGGCCGGGGCGGGCGCGGGGTCGGGGTCGGGGTCGGGGTCGGGGTGCGGGCGCCATGGCGCTGAGCCCGGTGATCGGGAAGCTGCTGCACAAGCGCGTGGTGCTGGCCAGCGCGTCCCCCCGCCGCCGGGAGATCCTCAGCCAGGCGGTGAGCGGCCTGCGCCGGGGCTGGGGCGGGGAGGGGCGGCCGGGGACCCGGGGCCTGGGGCCGGGCTTAGTGACCTGGGGGCCTCGGCCGGGAGGTCTGCAGACTGCAGGCCTGGGGCCGGGAGGACCTGAGGCCGGGCACCTGGGGACCTGGGGGCCTGAGGCCTACTGACCCATGGCACTAGTGCTCAGGCACCCGGTGACCTAGGGGCCTGGGGCCTACTGACTTGCGGGGCTACTGCTGGGGGTCCAGGTGACCCGGTGGCCTGGGGACGTGGAGGTCTGTAGACCTGGGGGTCCGGGGCCGGGAGGACCTGAGGCTGGGCACCTGGGGACTTGGAGGCCTGAGACTAGTGCTCGGAGTCCTGTGACTCCGGGGCCTGGAGACCTGGGGGTCTGAGGCCGGAGACCTAGTAACCAGGGGCACACTGACCTGCGGGGATACTGCCCAGGGGACCTAGCGACCAGGAGTGCAGGCCAGTGCCGGGGCTAGGGGTCTGTGTGACCAGGGGGCAGGGGTCTGCAGTCTGGGGTCTTCGTTGGAGCAACGGCGTAGGGATTCCAGGTCCCAGTGACAGGGTGCTTGGGGTGTGTGTGGTCTGCGTGGCCTAGGACTGGAGACTTCAGGCCAGGCCCAGTGGCCTAGTGACCTCCTGGCCGAGGGACTGCCCGGCCAAGGCCATGTCTGTGCCTGAGCTGGGTCCGTCCTGTGGTGTCACTGTGTGACTGGCCCCCCCACGGGGACGGCCTTGCCTGTCCACACGTGTTTGGGGACCGCGGTCAAGCAGTGTCCGTGGCATTTTGTGCGGGTGGTCAGTTTCCAGCTGCTTGTCCCGCCCCGGGGCTGACGTGCCGGCCTCGGGGACACTCCGCGAGCCCTTTGACCGCTCAGAGCCTCAGACCCCGGCCCAAGCAGGCCGGCCGGCTGGCCTGTGCGTGGCCGCTGCATGGACGGCAGTGGCTTCCCTCCAGGTCCGCTGGGCCCCAGCCAGCCCGCTCCCCCTGGGCCGCTGGGCAGCACCCACGGGTCCCTGTGCCAGGAGGACAGGCCAGGCAGGAGCCGGCGCGCAGGGAGGGCCTCGTGGACCGCAGGGGGGGCGCTCGCTGCTCAGGGTCCGTGGGCTCTCCCCGCGGCGCCTGACACCCCGTGTTCTCGTGTTCCAGGGTCTCAGGTTTGAGGTGGTTCCTTCGAGGTTCAAAGAGACGCTGGATAAAGCCTCCTTCCCCGCACCCTACGCCTACGCCATGGAAACGGCCAAGCAGAAGGCCCTGGAGGTGGCCGCCAGGATGTACCAGGCGAGCAGCCGGGGCTGGGAGGGCGGTGGGCTCGGGGCTGAGCGCTGGGCTGGCCTCACCGTCCTGGGCTCTCGGGTCCCAGCGTGTGGGCCCAATTCCCTGCAGCGCGCGCTTGAGGAACCCAACAGGACCACTGAGCACAAAGGAGTGACGGGGCCTAATTAGGATCCGAGCGCCCGGGCGGCATTGGGGTCTCCCGACGGGGCCGGGGTCGGCGCTGACCTGCTCGCAGGCAGCCTTCGCAGTGCCCAGTCCTGCCGGGGAGGACGGCGTTCACCATCTGGGTTACTTAACGCTCCATCGTAACGGATAGAGCATCAGCTAGGACGTGAGTTACCTGGGACGCGATGTAACGCTGTCGGTCACAGGATAAAGTCATGCAATGCACCGTCGTAATGAATTCGTTATTATGTTTAATATAGTTATTTAATACACTATCCTAAGGAGTATAACATTGTTTTTAATATAGTTATTTTATACACTATCCTAAGGAATATAACATCATTATTTACAATATAGTCATTTAATACACCATCGTAATGAATATAACATCATTATTTACAGTATAAGGTTACGTAATACAGTATCGTAATGAATATAACATTTTTAATATAGTTATTTAACACAGTATCGTAATGAATATAACACTATTATATGCAATATAAAGTCATTTAATACACCATCGTAATGACTATGACATTATTTTTAATATAGTTATTTAATACACTATCCTAAGGAATATAACATCATTATTTACAATATAAAGTTATTTAATACACCATCGTAATGAATGTAACATTATTTAGAATATAAGGTTATTTAATACACTATCGTAAGGAATATAATGTTATTATTTACAATATAAAGTTATTTAATACACCATCGTAGTGACTATAACATTTTTATTTTTTATTTTTATTTTTTTCATTATTTTTAATACAGTTATTTAATACACTATCATAAGGAATATAAGATCACCATCTGCAATACAAAGTCATTTAATACACCATCGTGATGAATGTGACATTTTTATTTACAATATAAGGTCATTTAACACACCATTGTAATGAATATAAGGCTATTTATAATATACAGTAGTTAATACACTATCGTAATGAATATAACGTCATTATTTATAATATAATTTAATATACCATCGTAATGAATGTAACGCTGTTATTTACGATATAAAGTCACTTAATACGCCATCGTAATGAATATAACTTCGTTATTTTTAACATAGTTATTTCATACACTTATCGTAATAAATGTAACATTATTTACGATATAAAGTTACTTCATACACCATCGTAATGAACACAACGTTACTATTTACACCGTGAAGTCGTTTCATGCACCATCGTGAGGAGCGTGGCGGCGGCACTTCGGTACAGAACTCGCATCGCAGGGTGTCCCTGCAGGTCACTAGACGCCGTCCCACCGTAGGCGTTCACGGTGCCCGATCGCCGTGCGCCATCTGTCACCAGGCGCCACAGCGACATCCCACCGCGACTCCGGTCATACCACACGTGCTGTGTGCCCCGCGCTATAACATCAGCTATTGCAATAAATACTCGAGTATTGATTAATTGATTTTCAGCGGTAGAAAGGTTAATGTTTAAGGACGCCCAGGGTTCAAGGTTCCCTACAGACAGAGGTGATCCCAGACGAGCGAGCTCGGCCCCGAGCCTGAATTTTCCACGCGGACTGATTTAATTGCCCAGACGGCCTTCTCCTTAATTGCCATTGAGCGGGTCAGGAGAGGGCTTTGTCCTTAATTCTGGATAGCTGGGGGAGGATTTGGGGCGGCGCCGGGACCGGTGCCCCCATGCCCCCCCGTGCCGTCCACCCCACCCCCACCACGAAGGAGGAGGAGCCCCTGGGGCGGGACACTGCTGTTTGCAGTGCTGCCCAGCAGGTGCATCCCCATCACGTGACCACAGAACACCTGCAGGCTGCAGCCCCTCACATGCCGGGGTCCCCAGCTCACACTCGGGTCCGTGCTGGGGACGTCGAGGAAGCCCAGATCCCACTCTCCCAAGTAGGACTGGCTTCATACCCACCCCTCGCGCCACCAGGGTGTCTGCACAAGACACACACGGGCGTCATGTCTAAAGCTGCGTTTGCATTTCCCGCAGAAGGACCTCCGGGCCCCCGACGTGGTCATCGGAGCGGACACCATCGTGGTGAGTGCCCTCGTGGCCTTCTCTGGCCGCCTGTTTGCTGTGTCTGTGCTGGGGACAGAGACCGAGGTGCGGACGCTGAGACCCGGCCTGCTCAGCGCGCGGCCCTCCTTGGTTCTCTTGCAGACGGTCGGGGGGCTGATCCTGGAGAAGCCGGTGGACAAGCAAGACGCGTACAGGATGCTGTCCATGTGGGTGTGCGCCCTGGTCCCCCGGGAAGCAGCGGGGGGGCCTGGGAGGGGTCGGGCCTGGGTCGGGGTCCGTGCCCGGGGTGGGGCTCATGTCCCGGGTGGGGGGGGTCCTCAGCTGAGGTCCTTGGGGAGGGTCAGGCCCCTGGGGTGTGGCCTATGTCCAGAGTGGGGTGGGGTCCTCAGCTGTGGTCCCAGGGAGGGTCAGCTCCCTGGGGTGGGGCTCATGTCCCGGGTGGGGGGGGTCCTCAGGTGAGGTCCTTGGGGAGGGTCAGGGCCCCTGGGGTGGGGCTCACGTCCAGGGTGGGGTGGGGTCCTCAGCTGAGGTCCTCGGTGGGGGGGGTCAGCCCCCTGGGGTGTGGCCTATGTCCAGGGTGCAGTGGGGACCTCAGTTGTGGTCCTGGGGAGGGTCAGCCCCCTGGGGTGGGGCCCTCACATGAGGGTCCCCGGTAGGATCAGCCCCTGGGGTGGGGCCCTCACATGAGGGTCCCCGGTAGGATCAGCCCCTGGGGTGGGGCTCATGACCAGGGTGGGGGGGTCCTCAACTGAGGTCCCGGGTAGGGTCAGCCCCCTGGGGTGCGGCTTATGTCCAGGGTGGGGTGGGGACCTCAGCTGTGGCCCCGGGGAGGGTCAGCCCCCTGGGGTGTGGCCTATGTCCAGGGTGCAGTGGAGACCTCAGTTGTGGTCCTGGGGAGGGTCAGCCCCCTGGGGTGGGGCCCTCACACGAGGGTTCCCGGTAGGGTCAGCCCCCTGGGGTGGGGCTCATGTCCCGGGTGGGGGGGTCCTCAGCTGAGGTCCTCGAGGAGGGTCAGCCCCTGGGGTGGGGCTAATGTCCCGGGTCGGGGGGGGTCCTCAGCTGTGGTCCCGGGTAGGGTCAGGCCCCTGGGGTGGGGCTCATGTCCAGGGTGGGGTGGGGTCCTCAGCTGAGGTCCTCGGGGGGAGGGTCAGTCCCTGGAGGGGGGCTCATGTCCAGGGTGGGAGGGGTCCTCAACTGAGGTCCCGGGTAGGGTCAGCCCCCTGGGGTGCGGCTTATGTCCAGGGTGGGGTGGGGTCCTCAGCTGAGGTCCTTGGGGGGAGGGTCAGCCCCTGGGGTGGGGCTCATGTCCAGGGTGGGAGGGGTCCTCAACTGAGGTCCCGGGTAGGGTCAGCCCCCTGGGGAGCGGCCTATGTCCAGGGTGGGATGGGGACCTCAGCTGTGGTCTCGGGGAGGGTCACACCTGTCCCTCCGCACCTGTCCCCGCCGTGTCCCGTGGGCGGGCCCCTCACACAGCAGCCGCAGCAGCAACGCACGGACAGACAGACACGGGCTGATGGCGGGTGGCGGGGAGGCGCCCCCGCGGGGTCCGACCCGTCACGTCCAGGGCGTCCTGCAGGTTGAACGGCAAGGAGCACAGCGTGTTCACGGGCGTCGCCATCATCCACTGTTGCAGCAAAGGTACCGCGCCAGCCGCGTCCGCGTCCCCGTCCCGGGTCTGGGCCTCCGCGGGAGGGGCAGGTGTCCCTGCAGAGCTGAGCCCTCGGGTCCCCCGTGAGCGCATCTGCGCCCCTCTCTGCAGAGGTCAGGGCTGCCTGGAGGCCTGTGCGCCCCCACGGGACACGGGGTCACTGTGGGTGTGACCTGCACGGGCGCTTTGCTGGCTGGTCCTGTGCGGCGCACAAGGCGTGGCCGCCGCCGGCTCACCTGGCCGCACACCTGGCCGCAGGGCGGAGGTCCTAGAGGGAGAGCCCGAGGAGCCCTGTGCGCCGCGGTCCCCCCACTCGCGGGGTTCGCTGGCTTCATGTTCCCCGTCCCCCCCAGACCCCGCGGTTGACCATCCCCCCTGGCGGGTGGGGCGAGCAGGGGCAGAGAGGTCGGCGGGGGGCGCCCTGACCTCGGCCCGTGCTGCAGGCGGCCAGCTGGACACGGACGTGTGTCAGTTCCACGAGGAGACCACGGTCAGGTTCTCCCGGCTGTCGGAGGAGCTGCTGTGGGAGTACATTGACAGCGGCGAGCCCATGTGAGTGCCCCCGACGGGGACGCGTGCCTCCGGCCCTCGCGACGCACCTGCTTCCCGGCAACACTGCCGTGCGGGGGTCGCTGTCACCGTGACGCCTCTGGGGGTGGTGGGACGCGTACTCACAAGCCTCAGCGGCGCGGGGACACCTGCCCCAGAGGAGCCGCCGTGTGCTGTGGTTGATGTGACCAAGGCTCAGGCCTGCGTGCACGCGCCGGGTGGGACGGGGGAGGGCGCCCCTGCGTCCCTCGCGGCGGCACCGGGGAGGCAGGTGTCAGCGCCCAGGAAGGAGCGGCTCTTGCACGGCCCTTCCTCCATCCTTAAGGAGGTCTCGGCAGAGGCACAGGCGCTGATCGGGGTCCTCAGGGCCATGCCCCAGGGTGCATGTAGGAGGCAGGGAGCCCGGGGACCGCCAGCCAGTGACACCTGGCCACTGCCCGTGCTGAGGACTCAAGGGTCGCTTAGCAGTTTGCGCAGAGCCAGACTGGTCCCCGAAGGGCCCCGGGGTGGTCGCTGGGCTCCCTGCCCCAGGCTGTGGGATCGGAGGGCCACAGGGAAGCGATCGTGCGACCCCCAGGACTCTGGTTGGTCCCGTAACGGTCCCGCCATCTGCCCCCCGCCCGGTCGCTCCCCGCGCTCAGGGACAAGGCGGGGGGCTATGGGATCCAGGCGCTGGGCGGCATGCTGGTGGAGTACGTCCGCGGAGACTTCCTCAACGTGGTCGGCTTCCCCCTGAACCACTTCTGCAAGAAGCTGGTGGAGCTCTACTACCCGCCCGGCCGCCACGACGTGCGGCGCGTCAAGCACGACTCCATCCCGGCCGTCGACACCTTCGAGGACCTGAGCGACGTGGAGGGTGGCGGCTCGGACCCCGCGGGGGGCATCAAAGGCGGCCCCGGAGGACAGGCTGCTGCGGGCACGCGGGGAGCCGAGGCCAACGGCGCGGTGGAGAGCCCGCCCCCGTTCCCAGCGGACCTTCTAGGACTCATAGATGGCTTTAAAGCGTCAAAGGTACCGGTCTGAGCGTCCTGGGGCTGCCGTCAGCGATGACCGCAGATTCGGGGAGCTTAACACCACAGGGTGTCTGAGCTCCAGGGGGGCAGGACCACCGAGGTCCAGGGCTGGGGCTCCAGGGAGGGGCCCTCCCGCCTTTTCCGGCGTCTGGGCCCCAGGTGTCCCCAGGCTGGTGGCCGCGTCCCTCCCGTATCCGCCTCCGTCCTCACGGGGCTCCTCCTCCGCATCTGCAGCTCCTCTTCTGTCTCTTACGAGGACCCCGGTCATTGGACGTAGGGCCACCTCATGTCAGAGCCTTCACGTCCTCCCATCTGCAAACACCCTGTTTCCACATTCGACTCCCATCTCGGGTTCTAGGGGTCAGGACTTGGGCATATCTCTTGGGGGCGAGGTGTCTATGGGTATTTGAAGGTGCACAGGGTCTGATGACTGCAGCACGGGGACACGGTGCACCCCTGAGAGGCCTCTACTGTGGCCCAGGGAGACAAGGCTGGAAGGCTGGCCGTTGCAGCAGCCTCGGGACGCCCAGCGCATTCCCTCTGGCCAGGTGGCAGGTGGGGTCTGGCGCCAGCTGTGTGCAGAGATCTGTGTCCTCACCATGCCGTGGCCTCGGGATCCCAGCCACAGGGTGCCCCAGGTGGGGTGAGCGCCTGCAGGCCACTGGTGCTCGCGGGAGCCCGCGGGTGCCAGTGCCTGTGGCCTCCTCGTCCTTCCTGCGTGCTCACAGGCCTGCCGGCACAGCGTCTCAGGCACACGCGCACCTGGCCGTCCTCACGATCGCGGCCACGGCGGCACGCCCACCCGGCGGTCTCCTCTTCTCTCCGGCCTTCTCCCGCGGCCCCGCTCGGCCAACCTTCCGGCTGCCCGAGGGCTCTGGGCCCCTGAGAGGCTGCAGGGGGGTGGCCTTTCCCGTGCTTGGGCTCCGCAGGGGTCGCCACATCAGTGGCTGCGGGGGTTGCTCCCTCCCACACCCCTCACACCCCACCGGCCGCCTCCCTCTGACGGCCTTGGCACGGCAGGAGCTGTCGTGATCAGGTGGTTGTGCTGTGTCAGGCCTCAAAATAATGAATTTTCCTGCAAATAATAGTTAAAACAGAGCTCAGGCAACATTGCATTGTCACAGGATGGAGGTCCGCTGTGCTCCCGGCATCTGCTCGTCTATGATCTCTTAGCTACCTGCCTACCAGTCATCAAACTATTACCTGTCCGCCCCCATGCGCATCACCAGACCGTCAGTTATCTGTGTCCATAAATCTACTTACCTACGTGCCATCTCCCAGATCTAGCATCCATCCATTTATCGACCTACCTGCCTACCTGTGCACCCATCTGCCCACCTATCACATCATTCTCCTGACAAAGGGCTCCCGGCGGTCAGGTGAGCTGACCAAGCCGAGGGGCAGAGGGAGAAGCAGGGCCCTGCGGGGAGCCCGATGCAGGACTCAATCCCGGGACCCCGGGATCACGCCCTGAGCCAAGAGCAGATGCTCAACCACCGAGCCACCCAGGTGTCCCTGGAGAAGTTGCCGTTGACAGTTTTCACAGCTTTGACCTCCTTCTTTCGGGTCCGTAGCAGTAAAAAGTACCTGACAGGTCACGTAGTAAGTGTAATTGTACTTGTTTTTAACGCACAGGCCCTGTTCACGGCTTGCAAGCTGAAGGTGTTCGACGTACTGAAAGACGAGGCCCCCCTGAAGGCCGCGGAGGTTGCGGGCAGAATTGACGCCTCAGTGTGTGGAACTGGACAGCTCCTGGATGCCTGTGTGGCCCTGGGGTTACTGGAGAAGACAGACGGAGGTAAGGGGACCTCCTACGTGTTGTGCTGACAGTGTTCGCAGGTGGAAGTCGCTCACCGAGTAAAGGTGGCTTCTGAGCGAAGGCGGAATGTGGCATTTCTCAGAGAATAAGAAAAGAGAATGGGGGAGAGGAAACGTAGTGAGTGTACGTGCATGTCAGGAGAGTGACGTCATTACGGGCTCTGCTCTCAAAGGAGCTGCATCCCTCAGGGTTCACGAGAGAAACACAACCAGTGGAATAGGCATGTGCACAAGGCAGATACATGTTTTTAATTATTTAGACAGATGAGATAAAGGCATGGATACACAGGTACATAGATATTAGGGAGGGGAAATAGCTAGGTAGGTAACAGGAGATTTGGATGGATAGACTGAGGTTGGATAGATGAATAGGTGGATGGATGGATGGATGGATGGATGATGGATGGATATGATGGATGGATGGATGGATATGATGGATGGATGGATGGATGGATGGATGGATGGATGATGGGTGGATATGATGGACGGATGGATGGATATGATGGATGGATGGATGGATGGATGGAATGACAGATGGATAGATAGGTACATAAGTAGGTGGGTGAATGGATGGAAGGAAGAATAGATGGGTAGATAGGTGGATGGATGGATAGATGCGTGGATGCATGGATAATGGATGGTTGAGTGGATGGATGGACAGATGGATAGATGCATGGTTGGAGAGGTAGGTAATTAGGTACATGTATGAATGCAAGGAAGAATAGATGGGTAGGTAGGTAAGCATGTGTGGGTCTATGGATAATAGATGGGTAGGTAGGTAGATGAATGAATGGAAGGAAAGAAGAATAGATAGATGGACAGATAGGTAGATGGATGGGTGAACATAAGGCTGGTGGATGGACGGATGGATAGATGCATGGATGAATAAGTAGGTAGATGTATGAATGGAAGGAAGACTAGATGGTTAGGTAAGTAGGTAGATGGGTGGATGGGTAGGTAGGTAGATGGATAAATGGAAGGATGGTAGACTGGATGGATGGGTGGGTGGATGGATGGGTGGGTGGATGGATTAATGGATGCATGGATGATGGATGGATGGTTGAGTGGATGGATGGATGGGTAGTTAAGTAGGTAGATGTATGAATGGAAGGAAGGATAGATTGGTAGGTAGGTAGATGGATGGGTACATGGGTGGAGGGATGGATGGATGGATGGATGGAAGGATGGTTGAGTGGAGGGATGGATGGATGGATGGATGGATGGAAGGATGGTTGAGTGGAGGGATGGATGGATGGATGGAACGATGGGTCAATAGATGAATAGATAACTAGGTAGATGGGGAATGGAGGGAAGCATAGACAGGTAGGTAGGTGGATGGTGGGCGACAGCGTGTTCGCCGAAACGAACGAGACTCTCGAGCATGGTCTCCGAGCAGACAGTCCAATGGATGGTCCCTCCGATGCCTTGGGAATGACAGGGGGCTCGAGGTACCTTCACCTGCGTGATAAGGAGGAACGTGGGGTGCCGGCCTGGGCCCCAGGAGCTGCCCTTTGCACAAAGTCGTACAAGCATGCGGTTAGGATTTGGGGCGCGGGAAGCGGGCCTTTCTCCCCAGCCAGATCATTGTCACGATCTCCTCCTCCTCTATCAAAAAGAATGACAGAACGTGGAGAAAGCTCCCGTGTCCAGACTTTCAATCACCCGGGAGGTTCTTCGGGCACGTTTTCGCGGGGCCCTTGCACGGTTCTGCGGGCGAACCTGTGAGCAGTTCCCACGCACACGCACAGGTCGTGCTGCTCTTCCAAAGGCTCAGAAGGAACAAGGTTTAGGCGTTAGGACGGACGCAGTGCGGCTCCTCGTCTCGATGAGGACAGTTGGTGGAGCCCTGTGTTGGCGGATACGGGTCTCCCATCACCACCTGAGCCCCCAGCCTCCCATTCTCTGGGTGCGGGTGTCCCACAGGGGCTCCCCGGGGGGGCCAGGCCCTACGCACAGCCACCCGGGTGTGAAGAGGGGAGAGAAGGGAAGAGCTCCGACCCACATCGCCCACGGCCTCATCCCCTTCACGTAAACGGCCGTAAGTGTCAGACCACCCTGCGCAGCGGTATGCAGCCTGGCGTGGCGTGGGTGCTCCTGGGCCCCCGGGCTTCGGGGGAACCGCCTCTGGGAGCGTCCCCATGTTCGGGTCACACTTCCATGAGTCTGGTTCCGGGTGGGTCTGGGCTGAGGTCTCCGCAATGACCGAGCCCTGAGCAGGTGCGGTGCGTGGGGTCCCTGGGGCGTCCCCGGCCCGAGCGCCCACAGTGCCCTGTCGTGCCAGGTTACCGCAACACGGAGGTGGCAAGCCGGCACCTGGCGTCGGACGGCGAGTATTCGCTCCACGGCTTGGTGACGCGCCACGACGACCACACCTGGGAGCTCTTCACGTGCCTGGAGGTGGCCGTGCGACAGGGACCAAACGCAGCTGCGGGCGGGAAGGTGGAGGACCCGGCTCAGGTACTGGGGCTCCGGGCGCACACCTGCCCATCACACGCGTGTGTTGCAAAAGGACCCACGGGTATGGCTGCGGTCCGTGACATGCACCTCCTACGAAGCCTCTGGCCGCCCGCCTTGGCGATGAGGAGGTCAGGGGAGGTCATGGGGTGGGAAGGACACGGGGTTGGGGGGGCACCACCCGCTAGGGGGCGCACAAGCAAGGCACATCCTTGTCACGGTTCTCAGTCCCGTCCCGGGTCCAGGCGCCTGCGGACTCCGGTCCACCCTCCATCGTGGAAGGGGCAGGGCGCGTCTGCCTGGGCCCTGCAGGGACACCAGGCCCGTCGTGGGGCTGCACCCTCATGACCTCATGACCCCGCCGCCCCAGACACTGTCCCAATGCCAACCATCCCCTCCGGGTTAGGTTCTGACATAGGAAATTGTGGGGGAGGACACCATCCTGAGCAGAGACAGTGGGGCACAGAAGCACCAGGCAGGGTCCCAGCAAGCAGAGCCGGGGGCGAGGGGGGTAGGGGGTCCCGGGGAGCAGAGTGGGTCCTGGGGAAAAAAGCGGGGCCAGGGGTCCTGGGAACCAGAGCAGGGGCAGGGGTCCAGGGGAACAGAGCAGGCGCAGGTGGGGGGTGGGGTCCTGGGGACCAGAGCGGGGAGGTGGGTCCTCGGGGAGCAGAGCAGGGGTGGGGGGGTGAGGGGAGGCGGGGTTCCCGGGGCGCAGAGCGGGGCAGTCGCAGCCTCAGCCCTCCCCACGGCCCCCATTGGAGAGGCAGCGCGGAAGGCAGGGCAGGGCTGGGGGGAACCACGTCCCAGGTGGGGGCTCAGGTGGGCGCCCCCCAACCCCGCCTGTCCCTGTGGGACTCAGGGCCACTTCCTGCACATCGCCCCCACCCCGTCCCCGCTGGCCATCTCAGTGGCCACCTGTCCCAGCAGGGGCTTGGGTCCCCCCTCCCCCTGCAGAGGCCCTGCCCACACGCGACCCCGGGATGGGGTGGTGGTGGTGGTGGCTACAGGGTCCGAAGGATCAGCAGTCAGAGGGTCACCAGCACGGTGCCCGCTGCATGGGCCACTGGGGAGACCCCACCTGGTCCCTCCCGCCTGCTGTGCAGCGACACCCTTCCTGGGGAGCCTGGGGGCTCTAGGGTGAGCCCAGGTTGGCTGACTCCAGATCCTGGCCCCGGGCGTCTGTTTTGAAGGGCGGATCTGGATCCCACTGGAGCTGCCCTCCCTCCCTCGCTCCCGGCAGGACCCCACCCTGAGCTGGACCCTGCCCTGCCCCAGCAGAGCCCGCCTGACCCGGCTCCGCCCCCCCACCCCTCCCCGAGGGGCTGGGCCCCATAGGAACACCCACTTGGCCCAGGCCTGACTGCCCCACCCCCGCCCCAGCCGCTCCCTGCCCCAGCCGCTCCCTGTCGGGCTGCCCCCTCATGCTCCCTGCAGAAAGGCGGGGTGGGGCCAGCAGCCGGGCCCCAGGAGCCCCTGGGCCTGGTGGGTCCCTCAGACCCCGTCCCGTTTCAGAGCCAGCAGACGACGCTGCAGTTCATGCGGGCCATGCACGGCCTCAGCAAGCTGACGGCCCGCCGGGTGGCCACGGCCTTCGACCTGTCCCGGTTCACCTCGGCCTGTGACCTGGGAGGTGCGTAGCCACAGCACCCCCACCCCCTGGGGCCAGGAATGGGGCGCAGACGACTTTGTGTGTTCCCCGGGAGAAGTCCCACCCGCCTCATCTGCTAATGCGATGTCCAAAATGGGTTCCCCTCTCCACGCAGCAGCGAAGTCCCTGGGTTTGGCCGTGCCGCCGGCTGGGGCTTGGGGGCAGATCATCCCAAGTGCGAGGAGGTTCTAGGGATGGGCAAGGGGTACATTGAATCTGGGGGCCCACGGGGAGCCCAGAGCTGCCAGCTTTCATTTCCCGGTCATCTGTACGCCGCTCCTCCTGGTGGCCCAGAGCAGCTGCTGGGGCGCCAGCCATCACATCTACATTCTTGCCGCAGAAAGGAGATGGGAGGAGTGCAGCCCCCCCCCCCAGCTGGGCCACGATGCTCCCTGGGTGAGTCTATGCCCACCCGGAGCCCCGGCTCACCTGCGCTGGGCCAGCACCGGTCTTGCCGTGCCTAGCCAGGTCCTGACCCCGAGAGGCCCCGCGGCCTGTGTGAGACAGCAGAGATCTCTGCCAGCGGCTGCCTTCCGGCCGCAGTGTGCGTGCTCAGGCATCACTTTGGTTTAGCCAAGGTGGAACCGGGGCGGCCGGCCAGGGGGCACGGGCGGGTCACGGAGCAGGTGTGCGTCCCCGCAGGCTGCACGGGCGCGCTGGCCCACGAGCTGGCCCACGAGTACCCGCGCATGAGGGTGACGGTGTTCGACCTCCCGGACGTCCTCGAGCACGTCGCGTGCTTCCAGCCCGGAGGGCGGCCCTCGGAGCAGATCAGCTTCGTGCCAGGTGTGCGCTGCTTTGTGTTTGCCGAGCGTCGACGTTCGGCCGACCGTATGGGCTTCTACGGGGTGTGCGTGCAGGGTGTGGGTGTGCGTGTCTTCTGGGAATGTGAACATGGGTGTATTTGTGTGTGTGCACATGCGGTTACCTGTGTGGGGGATGGCTCTGTGTGTGTCTGGGCGTGTGCGTGCGTGTGCCTATGCATGCACATGTGTGCCTGGGCACGTCTGTGCGGTGTGCCTGTGCGTGCTTATGATACGTGTGTGTTGTATGTGTAAATGCAATCGTCTTTGCGTGTGTGCATGCATGCAGTTGTTTCTGCATGTATGTGCATGTGTGTGTTGTCTGTGTACATGCAAATGTATGTCTGTCTGCATGTGTTTGTGTGTTCATGTACACACGTGTGTCTTCTTTGTGTGGGCATGTAGTTGTGCCTGTGTGTGTGCTTGCATCTGTGCATATCTCTGTGCGTGATGTCTTTGTCTCAGTCTCTGTGCACATGTGCATGCACGCTTGTGTGTCTGCACGTGTGCATGTATGCATGTTGCCTGTATGCATGCACATCTGTGCCTGTGTACATGTCTCTGTGTCGGTGTGCCTGTGTGTGCTTATGACACGTGTGTTTGAATGTGTGTGTACGTGTGTGTCTGTGTAAACGCAAACGTCTGTGTGTGCATGCATGCATTTGTTGTCTGCATGTACATGCATGTGTGCGTTGTCTGTGCGTGCAAACGTAAGTCTGTTCTGCATGTGTTTGTGTGTGCATGTACACACGTGTGTTTGTGTGTGCATGCAGTGTGTGTGTTTGCATCTGTGCATATCTCTATGTCTGATGTCTTTAAGTCTCAGTCTCTGTGTGCATGTGCCTGCACGTGTGTGTCTGTGCGTGTGCATGCCCGTGTGTTGCCTGTCTGCATGCACGTGCCTGTATACATATCTCTGTGTCGGTGTCCCTGTGTGTGCATATGATACGTGTGTTGTCTGAGTGTGTGTTGCGTGTGTGTATGTGCATTTAAACGTATCTATGCATGTATTTGTCTCTGCATGTTCATGCATGTGTGCATCATCCGTGTATTTGTCTATGCGCGTGTGTGCAGCTACGTATGTGTGTGTGATGTGCATGTGCATGCAGTGTGTGTGCGCCTGCGAGTGGTCTGCATGCGTGTGTGCATGCACATGAGTTTCCGTGTGTGCGTGCACAGTCGTGTGCATCTCCACGTCATACAACGTGAGCGTGAGCGGCCGTGTCAGCGGCCCTGGAAGCAGCGGTGCTGGGCGGGCACGTGGGGACGTGGATCGGCAGAGGTGGGCGTCTGCAGGTGTCTGCACCCACCACGGCCACACAAGCTGGAGCAGGAAAGCCTTGAGTTAGACGCGAGGGAGAACTTCCAGGGCCGGGGCAGGGGGTGGATGCAAACGTGGGAGCAGCTTGAAAAGAAACCCTTGTGGTCCTGAATCCCGTGGGCGCCGCGACCCGGCCCAAGGGCACGCGTGCTGACGGCCCAGGGTTCGGACTTCTGGCATGTTTTGGGATCAGGACACAGTTGTCCCTGCTGCCAGCAGTTCTGGGGAGCGGCCGACCCCCCCCCCCGTCACGTGTCTGTCGGGTGGACACGTAGCTCCCGCGTCCCTGACGGGCTCATGGCACCTTGTTTCCACACCAGGTGACTTTTTCTTTTTTTTTTTTTTAACTTCATTTAATTAATTAATAATTCTTTTTTCCACGTGAGTTTTCCTTTTTCTTTTCTTTTTTTTTAATTTCATTTTATTTATTTCTTATTATTCATTTATTTTCTCCTGAGTTTTTCTTTTTTTCTCATTTTATAAATTTTATTTTACTTAGTATTCTTTTAATTTCCTTATTTTTTATTTATTTTCTTATTTCTTTTTATTATTATTATTATTTTTTTTATTTTCTTATTTCTTTATTTTGTTCCCAGGTGACTTTTTCAAGGACAGCCTCCCGGAGGCAGAGCTGTACGTGCTCTCCAGAATCCTGCACGACTGGCCGGACGACCAGGTGCACGCACTGCTGGGCCGGCTGTCAGGCCGCTGCAAGCCAGGTGAGACGGGGCCCGGGCCGGGGCCTTCCTGCACATGCGCACCCAGAAAGGAAAGACAGGACGAGGTGGCTTGGCGGAGAGCCAGGTGACCCGGCTTGGTCCGCGGGGAGCGTGCCGGGAGCTCTGGGAACCTCTCACCGGAGCCCCGTGTCCTGGCCCCATAAAGCCGGTGACTGGCGTCTGCGCTCTGGGGCCCCGGAGGCTCCTGGACGCGCCCCAAGTGGTCCCTCTGAGGACGCAGGCTGTGCACCTCCCCTGACTGCCGGCCTCGGCGCTCCGTGTCCCCGGGGCCGTGTCCGAGGCGGTCACAGCCGCCATGGCCCGTCAGGCCGTGCAGCAGGATGCATCCAGCCACCCCGCGGCCCCGTCGCAGGCCCTCGAGGTCCCAGTCCCGGAACCACGGCTCTCATTTCCGCGTCCTGAGCTCCTGGCATCTGGCGAAGCAGTTCTGGGGGGGCCTCCCTGCGGCCTTGGGGAGCGTAAACGAGCCGGCCATCCGCGTGTCCTGTTTTGTGCACCGTGAGGCTGCTTGTAGTCTTGCACTTGGGCCGGGAGGCGCCCGTCATGTGGGGTCTCCTATTTTGCACAAAAAGAAAGAAGGAACTGAAGTGTGAAGTGCAACCGGGCGTGTATGCGTAGAGACGGGGCTGTGGCCCAGGCGACATGCAGAGTGTGCAGGCGAGAGGAGGCAGGAGGGCCCCTCCCCGGAGCCTGTGGAGGGAGCGTGTCCCCCCTGGACCCCAGAGCTGGGCGAGGATGTGACCCTGGGACAGTGCGGTTGCAGGCGACGTTCATGGCCAGGAGGGCCGGCTGGGGGAGTGCAGGGGCGAGCCCGGGGCGCTGAGGCTTCCCCCCAGACAGGTTCACAGATGTCAGAGCTCGCACCCCAGGGCTTCCCTGCACCTGCAGAGCTGCCAGTTCGCGGGTGGCCTGCACCCAGGGCGCAGGGGTCGCAGAGCTCAAACTGGCCTTTTGTAAGATTTTCTTATGGGATTTCCAGCATGCGTGCGCCGTGATGGGGCCGCGGTCCCTGCACCCAGACTCAGTTTCTCCCACCCGTGTGCACGAGGTGAACCATCCCGGCCCCGGGTTGTGTCCACCAGCGCTGGGCTCGCCCCCGGCTCCGCGTCCCGGTGCTGTGTCCTCCTCCCATCCCAGGGTCTGGGTCTCTGTCCCCTGTGGTTCTGCTCACCCTGCACACTGGCGGGCAGTGTCCCCACCTCGCCACAGGAGGCCCGGCAGTCCCCTCACTGCATCCCACCCCCGTGCGGGGTGTCCCCACGGGGCCCACCGTGGAAACCTTGCCCTTGACCGCAGCTGGCTGTGTGCTTCGTAGGCGGCGGCGTGTTGGTGGCCGAGGAGACCGTGGACGAGGACCCAGCGGCGGCCCGGAGCAACCTGGCGGCGGCCCTGAGCCTGCTGGTGCGCCCCCGGGGGCGCGGCCGCAGCGGGGCGGAGTACCGGGACCTGCTGGAGCAGCACGGCTTCCGGGACGTGCAGGTGGCGGCCGCGGCGGGGGGCGCGCTGCACCTGCTGCTGGGCACCCGGGCCTCGCCGCCCTGAGCCCCAGCAGTGGGGCAGGCCGCAGCAGGCGCAGGGCGCTCGCCGGAGGTCCCGCTGCCGTGGCGGGAGCCGCGCAGTCTGTGCAAAGGCCCGGTGGCACCCAGGCCCCCTGGGCGCCTCCTCCACGCCTCTTTTCCCCGCGCTTCTGCGTGTGTTTAAGCAGCTGCTGCCTCACGCAGGTGGCGGGTCATGGGGTGGACAGGACTCCTTTCCACCCAGGTCCCCGAGCGACGCGTGTCACGCTCAACTCTTGTGTACGTGTGCCTTAATTTATCTTCTGAACAGGCAGGTGCCTTGCGCTCTTCTGTATATCGGGCAATGACAGTGCAGAGCAGCTCGCAAGGTGTCTGTGAGCGGACGTTCTGGAATTATTAGGAAAACGGTCCAGTCGGTCACATCCCTGGTGGCTGACGCGCCTCCCACGCGCGCGTGTGCACTGGTGCACGTGCGCGCTCTGTCTCAAATAAATAAATCCTTAAATAAAAATAGTAAAAATGAGCAACTGCGCGGGCCTCCACATGCTTATACGCCCAGTAGCTTTCTCTGTCTGGACGGGTTTTCTACAGAGACGCCAAGTTACGTCTACGTGTGAGCGTGTAGACTCACACCAATCGCGCCTGTGCTCGATGTTGTCTCATTAGATGTGCCTTCACGCAGACGTCAATGCATTCTTTTGGTCAGAGTCCAAATTTTAAAAATAATAATAATAATAATAGTAATGGCAAGTTGGGTGTCGATCGGAGCCTGGGGTGGAAGAGGGATGAGGTGGTGATGAGCGGGGCCGCGGCGTCCAGGGCGGTGCCCGCAGCTGCCCTGCTGCAGGACGAGGGTTCGGGCTCAAGGCCTCACCTGGCGCCCCTGAAACAGGCCCTTCGCGCCCCGCCCAGGCCTCTCCCTCCGCGTCCGACCCCTGCGCGGGGCTGGGGCAGGTGACCGAGCTCCTCCCACCCCGTCCAGGCTCCTCCCACCGCGTCCGACCCCTGCGCGGGGCTGGGGCAGGTGACCGGGCTCCTCCCACCCCGTCGGACCCCTGAACTGGCCTGGGGCAGATGACCCAGGCCCCACCCACCGCGTAGGTGCCGCTGCGCAGGCCTGGGGAAGGTGACCCGGGCTCCTCCCACCGCGCCCAGGCTCCTCCCACCCCGTCCGATCCCAGAACCGGCCTGGGACAGGTGACCCGGGCTCCTCCCACCGCGTCCGACCCCTGCGCAGGCCTGGGACAGGTGACCCGGGCTCCTCCCACCGCGTCCGACCCCTGCGCAGGCCTGGGGCAGGTGACCCGGGCTCCTCCCACCGCGTCCAGGCTCCTCCCACCCCGTCCGACCCCAGAACCGGCCTGGGGCAGGTGACCCGGGCTCCTCCCACCGCGTCCGACCCCTGCGCAGGCCTGCGGCAGGTGACCCGGGTTCCTGCCACCCCGTCCAGGCTCCTCCCACCGCGTCCGACCCCTGCGCGGGGCTGGGGCAGGTGACCGGGCTCCTCCCACCCCTTCCGACCCCTGACCCGGCCTGGGGCAGGTGACCCGGGCTCCTCTCACCGCGGGGTCCCCTCCTGCACCGGGTCCGCCGCCCCTGTCCTGGGCTGGTGCTAAGCAGGGAGGGCTGGTGCCCTCTCGGGGTGGCCGCGCTGCGTGACGCTGACGGACCCGGTGACATCGCACACCTGCTCTCGGTGGCTGCCACTTGTCTCAGGGACGCAGGGGTAGAAGCAACCGCGCTCCTCACCAGGCCCCTCGGAACATCCAAGTCGTCCCCCCCCCCCGTGGTCCCGGCTGCTCTGTGCCTGCGCCCCCGACGCCCCGACCCCACGACCCCGGGCCCAGCACGGGCCGCCCCTGGGCGTGCACATCCCCCGGCGCCCCGACCCCACGACCCACGGAGACCACGGCTGGGAGCCAGCGGCCAGATAACATCTCAGAAGGCGGCGACAGTCCGTGGGTTCCTTACACCACGCGCTGTCCCGTGTCTCTTTTGGTAGTAAAACACCAGAAAAATGAGATTACGACCTGGGGCCTCGCTGCCACACGACCTGCCTCTTCGTTTGTCGGGAATACAGCTCTTTTTAGGGGCGTCTGACGGGGAGCAGAGCCGGGTACGCGTGTCTTTAAAGGGCCTTAGTCTTCAGGAGCCAGGGGGGCTCTGGAGGGTGGAATTCTGCGGCTGCCCCCCCCCCCACCAGCACCTGTGCAGGGGACAGTTATTCCTGGACGCACCCGGCCTGTCGTTGGGCAGGTGTGTGACCCCAGGGCTCCAAGCAGCGCCCCCGGGGAACGCGTCACCACCCTCCTGACCACCGGCATCGCAGGGTCCCGTGGGGGGGGCACCATCTGACCCAACCGACCGGGTTCCTTAAAGGCAGGCCTCAGGGAAGGTACCCCCACCCCCAGCGCGCAGCCCACCCCGTCGTTCTCAGCCATCAGCTGCAAGGCACAATCTTTGCCAACAGTTTTACTACAATCTTTTGTTTAATTCCCACACCCGTTTTCCAGACACCGTGGGGCCGCGGCGTGAGGCCCCTGCTGGCCCGGTGCCAGGCGAGCACCCGGGGCGCCCCGTGCAGTCTTAGGCTCGGGGGTGCTTCTCAGGGTCCCCGCGCGGGCTGGAAACAACCCTTTGCAGGCCCCGGGCCTCCCTGCCTCCCCTGCCACCCCTCCCCTATCCCGGTGAGACCGTGCAGGCTGTGGCCTTTCCCGGGACACGAGCTTCTTGGTTTCTAGTGTTCCTCAGCCCCCTGCTCTGTAGGGCCAGCTCCCGTGCATCCCGGGCCCTGTGTCACCCGCACACACACTCCAAGGACGAACAGGTCAGTGCCTGAGCCTACCCGCCCACCCCCCCCCCACCCGAGGGAAAACGTGTCCTGAACCTCAATTAGCCCTAAGTGCAAGGGCTCCTGTTGGTTCGTGCAAACGGATTCCAGAAGCTTCCCGGGGCCCCCAGGGCTCCGAGCCGGCTGCTGGGAGTTCAGAGCTAGCGGAGGGCAGAGGCTAACCGCCCCCCACGGCAGGAGCCCCCCACGGCCGAGCCCGGCGCTCTAGAGAAGCTCCTCGCTCGTCCCAACTCCATTGCAGTCGTCAGCCTGGGCGCCCCCCCTCCCAGCAGACCTCTGGGGCACTGGCACTCGGTGCCCGGCCCTTCCGGCCCAGACAGGCCCGTACTGTTGTCACCTGGAGGTGCCCCCCACGGCCGCTGCGCCAAGCCTGGGGCCCTCCGGGGACCTTCCCGCTCCCTGTCCCAGCGAAGCCCCCAGAATGTGCCAGAATCGCCATGTTCGCGAGCCCAGACCCTGGGGCCCTCTAAGTGACTTCTGGGTGCTCCCCCAGCACCCCCTGCACCCTGGCCAGCACGGGTGCTCCAGCCTCACCTGCCTCTCCCAGAGGCCAGGCCTGGGCGGAGCCGGCATCCGCAAGGACACAGGGAACTGGACAAGGACACAAAGCTCCGCGATGCTTTGCTGGCATCCGGCCACCCGCTCAAGGGTTCCCTACCTGCCAGGGGGACGCAGGGGAGCAAACACAAGTGGGGCGAGCACGGGAGCAGGGAGGAGGAGGACGGAAGCGGAGGCAGGGACAGGAGAGAGACAGGAAGAGAGACAGGGAGGCCTAAAGCCAGTCGGGCGGAGCCCTGAGGGCGCCTCCTGGAGCTGGAGTCCCGCTGCGGCCAAGCCAGCGAGCGACACACCTTCCACTCCGAGCGACACACCTTCCACTCGGATCGCTCGCTCGGTTACAATCCAGTAAGAGGTTCAAGGTCAATGGAACGTTCCGCAGGACACAATGTCCGGGCTTGAGCTTCCCTCCAGGGGGTGCCCGGGGTGTGTGTGCATGTGTGTGTGCAGGTGCACGTGTGTGTGCAGGTGCCTTCTGCGTGTGCACAGGTGCCGTCTGCGTGTGCAGGTGCACGCGTATGTGCAGGTGCCTTCTGCGTGTGCACAGGTGCCGTCTGCGTGTGCAGCTGGACACACAGGTGCATGTGCGTGTGCAGGTGCCTTCTGAGTGTGCGCAGGTGCCCTGTGTGTGTGCAGGTGCACGAATGCACAAGTGCGTGTGCGTGTGCAGGTGCCCTCTGTGTGCAGGTGCACGCGTGTGTGCAGGTGCCGTCTGCGTGTGCACAGGTGCCGTCTGCGTGTGCGTGTGCAGGTGCCTTCTGCGTGCGCAGGTGCCCCGTGTGTGTGCAGGTGCACGAATGCACAGGTGCATGCGTGGCGGGCTCAGCATGGCCCCGTGCAGCGAGCGCCGCCGCGAGTCACCCGTCCATGCGGGCTGCAGCACCCCACATGAGGGCGCGGGGTCTTGGGGGGGCCCAGGCTTGGGCTCGCTGGTGGTGATGGTCTGGGGCGTCCGCATGGGCCAGTGGGCGGGGCGCTGGAGTGAGGACGGGTCGGGCGGCCAGTAGTGGGGACTGTGGGCTTTTGGAGAGGGAGGAAGTGCAGGTGGCAGGCGACCTGACCTTGCGGTCTTCGAGCTGACCTTGGGGTCTTCCAGAGGAGCCCGGGGCCGCGACGTGACCTCGGGGTCAGCACACGGGGCCAAGGGGTCGCGGTCGGGGGACGGGTCGCGCAGGGTCAGGGTCGCGGTGCTGGGCGCGCCCGGGGGGCCAGCGGCTGGAAGGAGCCCGGGCTCGCGGACCCGCCGCCGCCGCCCCCTCCCCCCGCCGGGAGCGGCCAGGGCCCGCGGCGACCTTCACAAGGTCACGGCGGCGGCCGAGCCCTCGGGCCGCACGGCGCATGGGCGGGGTCCCGCTCCCGGCATGCCTCGGGGCCCGGCGCGCGGGAAGGGGCGGGGCAACGGCAGCAGCGCAGCCAATGGGCGCGGCGCGGGCGGGCACGGGGCGGGACGCGCTGCGGCTCCCGGCAGCCCGCGGGGGCGCGGCGCGCGGGAAGGGGCGGGGCGTCGGCGGGTAGCGCGGCCAATGGGCGCGGCGGGCGGGGGCGCGGGGCGGGGCTTCGGGCCCTTAGCGGCTGCGCGCTGGGTGCCCCGTCCTTTCGGTCCCGGCGGCGGCAGCGCGGAGCCAGCGGCGCCCTCCCTCCCTCCCTCCCTCCCTCGGTTCGCCCGTCCGTCCGGCTGTCCGCGCCCGCACTCCGCCGTCCGCCGCCCGCCCGCCCGCCGCCATGACGGAGCAGGCCATCTCGTTCGCCAAGGACTTCCTAGCCGGAGGCATCGCCGCCGCCATCTCCAAGACGGCCGTGGCCCCGATCGAGCGGGTCAAGCTGCTGCTGCAGGTGCGCACGGCGCGTGCGCGCTCGGGGACCCGGGACGGCGGTCCCGTCGGGGGGGGGGGGTCCGGGCGTGCTGGGAGGGCTCGCGGTGGGGGGTGACAGCGGGGCGGGCCGGCCGCGTGCACCGGGACCCGCGGCCGCCGGAAGTGCGAGGCCGCGCCGCTTTGTCCGCGCGCCGCCCGCTTCCGGGGCCGGGCCGGCCGCGCGTCACGTGGCGCTCTCCGCGCGTGCGCGCTGGGGCCGAGCTCTCGGGCGCCCGGAGCGCGGGCCTCGCCCCCGCGGTTCCCACCGTCGAAGCCGAGCGGACCGCGGGAGCCCCGCGAGCGCCCCCTGTGATGGAGGCCGGGACTTTGCTCCGCCCCGTTCCGGCCTGAGAGGCGGCGAGCCGCGGCGCTCCGCTGGGAAGTCGTTGCGCCCGCGGCCAGCTGGCGGCAACATTGTTGCGGCGCCTCCTTGGCAACATTGTTGCAGCGCGTCCTTGGCAACGTTGTTGCGGGTGGGGCAGTGGGAACATTGTCGGTTGACCCGTGCGGACCTGCGGGGACCAGTGTCCTGGGCTGTGCCCCGTCCTGTCGAGCCAGTGCACGCTCCCGTGCACGGATGAGCGGTGCGGACTTGCAGGGATCAGTGTCCTGGGTGTGCCCAGTCCTGTCGACCCAGTGCGCTCCTCCCGTGCACGGATGAGCGGTTCCGACTTGCAGGGACGCACCTCCCGGGATGAGTGCCCTCCGGTGCTGGGTTGACCGGTGCGGACCTGCAGGGACCAGTGTCCTGGGCTGTGCCCCATCCTGTCGACCCAGTGCGCTCCTCCCGTGCACGGTTGAGCGGTTCCACTTGCAGGCATAGGCCCCCCGGGATATGAGCTCTCCCGTGGAGCTACCGTGCTCACATGCAGGAATTCCCCTCCAGGGACTCGCCTACCCTAGGGACGCTGGTTGGTACTGCGTGCGGGCCCTCTAACGAGCATGTCCGCCCGTCTATCTCGCAGGTGCAGCACGCCAGCAAGCAGATCGCCGCCGACAAGCAGTATAAGGGCATCGTGGACTGCATCGTGCGCATCCCCAAGGAGCAGGGCGTGCTGTCCTTCTGGAGGGGCAACCTGGCCAACGTGATCCGCTACTTCCCCACGCAGGCCCTCAACTTTGCGTTCAAGGATAAGTATAAGCAGATCTTCCTGGGGGGCGTGGACAAGCACACGCAGTTCTGGAGGTACTTTGCCGGCAACCTGGCATCAGGCGGGGCCGCGGGCGCCACCTCCCTCTGCTTCGTGTACCCGCTGGATTTCGCCAGAACCCGTCTGGCGGCCGACGTCGGCAAGTCGGGCACCGAGCGGGAGTTCAAGGGCCTTGGAGACTGCCTGGTGAAGATCACCAAGTCCGACGGCATCCGGGGCCTCTACCAGGGCTTCAACGTGTCCGTGCAGGGCATCATCATCTACCGGGCGGCCTACTTCGGCGTCTACGACACGGCCAAGGGTACGTGTGTTCTTGCTGTGGGGCTGCACGTGCGGCGGGGGCTCCGGGATCCGCTGTTGGCAGAGCCGCACTCTGCAGGGTGGGAAGTCTGACATCCACACGTCCACGGGGTTGCTGGCGTTCGTGGCGTCTCCTCGGTGTGTAGATGGCAGTTTTGTCCGTGTGTCCTCACGTGGGCCTCTTTTGTGCGTCTGAGTTTAGATTTTTTACAGGGTGTTGATGGTGTTGGATTAGGGTCTCCTCTGAAGACGCTTTACACTGTTTTTTAAAGGCAGTTATTTTTAGGTATCCGGGGTTTTCAGCGTGAACATTAGGGTGTGCCGTTCACACCCTGAAAGCTAGTGTCTGTGCAGCAGAACCGCCTCTTGTGTGGTACATGCACTTACCAGGCTCGCCTGTCCCTCTCTGTAGAGAGAGCCCGTTCGTTCCCAGGCACTACGCGTGGGCCTCAGGGACCGCTCTATGCCCTGCGGGTGGTTCCATGCCGTTCCCTGGTCGCGGGGGCTCCACGTGGCACCAGGGCAGGCAGTACTGCTCTTGCCCCGCTGTGCGTGTGGCACTGGAACCTAACGCTGGCTGGTGACCCCGCAGGCATGCTCCCAGACCCCAAGAACACGCACATCGTGGTGAGCTGGATGATCGCCCAGACTGTGACGGCCGTGGCCGGCGTGGTCTCCTACCCCTTCGACACCGTGCGGCGGCGGATGATGATGCAGTCCGGGCGCAAAGGAGGTACGTTGTCTCGGTCCTGGTGACCGGGACTTGTCCTCGGAGATGAGAGATACAAGAGCTCCTGGAATGACGGGCCCTTTGGTGGCCTCAGGCCATGGGAAGCGGGGCTAACAGATGAGGTTCTTCACAGGGTTTGAGACCGTAACTGTTGATCCAGGGGCGCTAGAACCCTGCAGCCCTGCCGGGTACCTGCCCGGGCCCTTGGTGCTGCCCGTGCTTTGGTCTTCTCTACGCTGGCCCGGGACCTTGCACTGATCCCAGGAGTGGACACGGGGCTGCAATTTGGGTGTTTTGGTTATAGCCACAGCAGTGGGCTGAGCAGCGGCCAAGACCTGGAGCTGTTGGTGTGCAGAGCCTCATTTTTCCCTGGGATGAGAAATCCAGGTCGCCTGGAGGGTGGCATCCGGTTTCAGTGTGTGGACCGTGTCTTCTGGGTTTCCCTTTGCTCTTTTCCCGAGTAACCTCCCAGTAAGCTCTCCTGTCTGTCCCTCTTGCAGCTGACATCATGTACAAGGGGACCGTCGACTGCTGGCGGAAGATCTTCAAAGATGAAGGGGGCAAAGCCTTCTTCAAGGGCGCGTGGTCCAACGTCCTAAGGGGCATGGGGGGCGCCTTCGTGCTGGTTCTGTACGACGAGCTGAAGAAAGTCATCTAGACATTCCTCCTCCAGACACGGGGGCCAAGGGAATCACGTAGAATCCTTTTAACTGTTACGGACCATTGATCTTCGAGAAATTCCAGTGTCCTTGTCCCGGCCAGATCACGTAGACAGGGCTGGGGAAGGTTCCAAAGGGGGCTCATTGTGATCGATCATCGGCACCAGGTTCCATGTTTTGATTCCGGGGGGAGGGCAATCATGACGTCTTCGTGGGTCCACGGGCTGGCAGCTCCGCCGCTCAGACCATAGAGTCCAGGTGCTTGTGGGACCCGGGTTGTGTTTAAGTATTTATTTAAAAAAAAGAATCATGTCTCCATTTGTACTTAAGCACTGTTCTCTTTTGCACAGCCGAATATTTGCAATTATGTTCCACGTCGGGCATTCTGCTGCAAAACCATAAAAACTGGGACACAGAGTTTCTGGTGCATTGTTTTCAACGGAGCAGCTTGTGGGCTCTGGGCTCGGGCATGGTGAGCGGAGGGGGGGGGATGCAAGGGGTCAGGGAGGCCACGTTCTGCTCTCCCTGGAGAGTCCTTGGGGAGAGTCCTTCGGGGACTCTCGGATGAGATTCCTAGCACCCTGGTGAGGTGATGGAAACAAGCTCATCTGCAGCTCGTTCTGCCCACAGACCACCCTGGGTGCTGAAGACAAGCCAGTGCGAGGGAGCCTGGGGCGTCTGACCCTCCCTGCTCCAGATCCAAGCCTCCCATTCTGTGCCACCTGCCAGGACCTCTGGGGCCTCCTGAATCTTCCCCCGCCCTCACCCCCGGTGAAGGAGCCAGTGTAGCCAGTCTCCCTGCTGAGAAAAACATTCCGGAAGTAGCCCCAGCAGCCACATCCTGTGGCCCAAGTCCGCCCTGGGGCAGGTCTGCATCCTGTGCGGCTGTTTGTGCAGAAACCCCCACGTGAGGGTGAGAGAAAAGGTCTCCAGACTGAACCTTGGACCTGCCATTGCTTCCACCTGTGAAGCAGGAGACCTGGGGTAGAAAGGCCAGCTGGGTTCTGAGAGGACACGGATACAGAAGGCAGGTCTGGTCTTCCCGAGACCCGGGTCAAGTGCAAACCCTTGTTTTTGCTGCAATGAGGGGTCCAGTCCGAGATCAGGAGGTTTGGGGGTTGCCCAGGGTCACAAGGCAGCTTCCAAGGACACATGACAGGACTACGCACTGTTGACCAGCCAGGTTTGCCCTCCAGGCCGCACAGACGAGCCTCTGTGGGCACCTGGGCTCCCCCTGCTGAGCCGTGGGGGTTTGGGGGCCATGGTCACCATCTCCCTGGGCCTGTGCTTTCACCCCACTCCCCCGCCCCAGTTCATCAGCTGGGTGCAAACCAAGCGTGGCGACGGCTGCAACGATGGGAGCTTGCTTACTGCCCTGCAGGGAAGGTTCAGAGGGGCCAGAGGCCCCTTCCTCAGTGAGTGTGGGAGCACAGGGTCTCTGGGGGAGATCCTGGTTCCTGGGGGTGGGGGGAGCAGCTGTATCTGCAGGTTTGCATACAGCTGGCTGTCTTCCGTGGCCCCGCGTCCCACATCAACCCTGGCCCCTGAGCGGTGGTGGGAGACAGCCGGGCTCCCGGGGCTTCCCACGTGCCACCTTCTGCACCTCGGGGTGTCAGGTGCTTACGCGGAATGAAGCCGGAAAACGAGAGCAGGCCCGGCCGCTGAACAGGCTCAGAGCAGCGAGTCCCGGGGCCTTGCGAGCAGCATCTGGGTCGGTCCCATTTCAGGGGAGACTGGAGGCCCCAGGGCCCCACATGACTATCTGGATCCCCCTCCCCGGAGTTCAGGGACTGGGTGCAAGAGGCCTTTATTTACACGATGAGCCTGACACAGGTGTTCCCTCCCCAGCCCACTACGCTCCTCCGGGCTCCTGGCCAATCGGGGAAGGACGTCTGAGGTCCCGCTTCATGTTTCCCCCAAAATGTGCACCTCGGCCACCGGACAGTCCTCCTGGCTGGCTCTGCTGGTGTCCCAGTGCTCCTGCAGGAGGCAGGGGTCAGGCTGGGCTGCACATACGCCCCCTCCCCCCCATGACAGCCACAGGGGCCTGGCTGGTCCTGGCCGTGCGGGTCTGGGACTTTGTCCAACTCCTCGCGTGACTGTCACCTGGCAGCCTTCCCCATCCCCCCACCATCCTCCCTCCTACCAGGACAGGACCAGCTTCCTGCTCCTCGGCGGGCGGGGCTGTGGCCTCCTCCTCCCGCACCCCTCCACCCCTGCACGTGCCAGGACCTACCAGCTTGGGGCTCTGGAGGTTGTCCGTGATGGGGTCCTTCATGTGAGGGATGGGAGGGAAGAGTTTCTGCAAAACTGAGTACCTCAGAGGAGAAAGACAACACATGCTCTGAATCCAGAACTCAGAGGCCACAGGCCGCCGGGATGGACTTAGGAATCCAGCCCCAGTCCCCGGGTGCAGTGGGGGGTGGTCTCGACTGCCTGTCCCCCAGGCCCAAGTCCTACAGCAATGAGGAATCCTGATCTGCAGGGACAAAACATCACCACATAACAAGCACACCTGCATCTCCTGCTGGGGGGGGGGAGGCTGTGCACCCCACCCCGACCCCTGCCTGGGACCCTGGGAAGCCTGAAGGTGGTCCATGGGTTGCTGGCTGCATGGAACCTGCCCCTGCCCTTCCTCATAAACCTCAGCAGGTTGTGCGTCCTGGGCGGGGCCGCTCAGCCTGAAGGGCTGGGAGGGGGCGGGCGTGGGTGAAGCCAGAGAGGCCAGAGCCTGCTAGGACACACCTCCCCCTCCCCCCCACCCCAAACACACACGGGGCAGCGCCTGATAGGACTTAGCAACTAGGCATCTGGAAGGCACCTCAGGGGCAGGAGTTGCTCAGGCGGGAAAGGTCATGATTATCCCATCACTGGACTCTTGCCTGCTGCAGAGGGGAGTGGGGGGAGGAGGAGGGAGAGGGGGAGGAGGAGGAGGGAGAGAAGGAGGAGGGAGAGGAGGAGGGGGAGGAGGGCGGATCCCAGAGGAGCCCCTTCAGCCCCCCCCCCCGAATGATAGTGGGGGACGAGGAATCTGGGCACAGGGTGGGAAACCGAGCATCAGGGAGATATGGGAACATGCGACAGGACTGAGGACAGAGGGTCCTGAGGATGCTGCACGGGGCACCCAGCTTCTGGTTTCCGTGGGTGGCAAGGACCAGAGGGCCTAACAGGGTCACGTCTCACAAACCCCATGGGGTCACCTGAGGCAGCGGCCTGCCCCCGGGGACAGAGCAGTCCAGCAAGTGAGACCCGCCGGTGGTGGGGGGCGGGGACGGCAGGCATCACACTGCAGGGAGGCCAGCGAGGTGGTGGGCGCGGAGCGCTCACCTTCTACACAGCAGGGCCACGAGTCCCAGGACCAGCAGTGTCCCCAGCAAGACCAGTACTGACACCAGCCAGTCACGGCGGTGCTCATCCTTGGGGTCACACACTAGGGAAGAGGGTGCACGGGGCATGTCAGCGGGTCCCAGGGGTGGTGGTTGCATGCAGTCCTGAATGCTTCCCCAGGGGCCCCCTCCAGAGGCAGCAGGCGCGTCCAGGAGGGGACGGTGGCCACCTGCCTGCCCGGGGGTGGGGGGGGGCTGGTGAGGCCCCACCAGGAGAGAGACGCCCGCCCCCCCAGCCCCTACACCTCTCCCAGCCCAGCGCTAGTCCCAGGCCGCGAGCATCCCCTGCAGCGTGGCCAGTAGGGGGAGCAGCTGGCTCACAGATCTGCAAGGACCTCAGGCTCCCCGCTGGGACAGGAGGCCCCCAGGAAGGGTATGAGTTTCCTGGGGTGCCACAACCAAGCCCCACACACTGGGTGACTTAAATAACTGATTTCCCAGTCCTGCAGGCAGCGAGTCAAATCAGGAGGGGCCAAGGCTCGTTCCCCCTGAGGCCTGTCTCCCTGTGTTCCCCCTTGGCCTTATGTGGTCGCCCCTCTGTCCTCATCCCCTCTTCCTACAAGTCCTATGGGATCAGGGCCCACCCTATTGACCTCATTTTACCTTAACCACCTCTTTAAAGACCTTATCCCCAAATACAGTTCCATTCTGAGATCCTGGGGGTGACAATATGTGGAGTTGGGGGACACATCTGAGCCCACAGTGGAGGGTCTTTGCAGATGTAATCAAGTAAATGTGAGGTCCCACTGGAATAGGATGGGCCCCGCATCAACGACAGGGGTCCTTGGAAGAGACGGAAGAGGAGACGCAGATGCAGAGGACGAGCCCCGTGAGGATGGAGACGGAGACCTGGGCCCCAGACACTGGAAGAGGCCGAAGGGACTCTCCTCAGAGCCTCTGGAGGAAGCGTGTCCCCCCCTGGACCTAAGACGTCCGGTCTCCAGAGCTGGGGGAGGATGGATTTCTGTGGTTTTAAGCCCCCTCCCCGACCATGTGAGGTCATTTATTGCAGCAGCCCCAGGACCCCACTGACCGACATTTCCCACATGGGACCCCGGAAATGGGACGTTGGTAGGTGTGGTTTCAGAACAGGTCAGGGAGAAATAGCAGGTCTCATTTTGGGGAAATCCTTGCAATCAGAGTCAGGAGCCCAGGCAGGCCCCCTGTGGGATAAAAGAGGACCCTCCCCACCCCTTACCTGCTGACTGCTTTGTTACCAGAAGCCCTGGGGCCTCTTACTGGGGGTCTTGTCCCGCCCACTCTCTGCCCTCCCATGGGGTGAGCACGAAGTGCAGGGTCACCTGTGATCTTCAGAGCCCTCTTTGGGGTCACAGAAGTGGGTGGAGCTCCAGCCCTGCTCCTTTGGGGGCCGAGGGCCCCAGAGCACGGATGACGAGCCCGTCAGAGCACAGGAGGGGGCTGTGCCTCCTGGCCAGGCGCGGTGGCCCCCAGCGTTCAGCACACGGGAGGGCGAGGTGGAAGGGCGCCCCACTCACCAAAGAGTTGGGGGGCGCTCCATTCGCTCCAGTCTTTGCGGAAGAAACCCTGCACCTTTAGTTTCGCCACGTAGTTTCCGGGATTGTAAATCACGAAGTGGTTTTCGTAGAGCTGAGGTTTAAAAGAAAAGGAGGGGGGAGAGACAACGGGCCCTGGCAGGGGTGCCGCGGGTCCTCCCCCAACTCGTATGTGCAAGTTCTCACCCGCCCAATCCTAGAAGCTGACCTTATTTGGAAGCCCCCTCAGCCCAGACTTTGTGGGGTCCAAACAAAAATGTTCTTCGTCATCACTGGGACGTGATGCTCCACAGCCACCCCTGATGAGCCCCAGACATATGTTGTTGTGCACGGCGTGGGCCCCGCACGCTCTGCAGCGGTGACCTCCCACCACCTCCAAGGAAGATGCGTCCCCCTGGAACTCCTGGTCGGGACCTTATTCGGAAGTAGGGTCTTTGCACGCGTGCCTAAGTGAAGGATCTCAAGAGGAGCTCCTCCCGGATGAGGAGGCCCTGAGTCCAACGACAGGGGTCCTTATACGGGACAGAGGAGGAGACGCAGTCACAGAGGAGGAGCCACGTGAAGACAGAACCTCACGTCCCAGCTGTTTCCCCTCCGCACCGACTCCTGGAGACCGTGGGGTGGGTGCGTGGGGCCCACGCGGAGTCCGGCACGGCGGAGAGGCCGCACAGTAAGGAAAACACACCTGCGCTTCGGGATGCCCGGTTCTGGGCACGCGGGGGACACTCACCTTCTCCGTGGACGCAGGATCGGTGCCCTACAAAACAAGACACGAGCGGCGGCTGCCTCATGTGGTCCCCTGACGAAGGCCCTTGTTTCTTTGAGCCCTTTTAGGTTTAAAGAGAAACTGAGCACAATATAATCAGTGACTGGGTCTAAATGATCGATATAACATATAAATAGAGTATAAAGCAGGGATTAGCGTAAAAACACCTTATTTTTTTTAATATAGAACTAATAACGTTCATCCTTCCAAGCAGTTTTAGGTTTACAGAAACACTGAGTATAATCGCTAGTTGAACATCAACAATAAATATAAAAGAAATAAAGAAAAATAATACATTCAAGTCGATAATGGAATATGAAGTACTAATTACCTCAAAACATTTCGTCGTTTCCTTTTAATCTATAGACCTAAATATTTTTTAAGTGTATTTATGGTCTCTACACCCAACGTGGGGCTCGAACTCAGAACCCTCTACACCAACGTGGGGCTCGAACTCGAGTCGCACGCTCCACCCGCTGAGCCAGCCAGGTGCGTCCATAGTTGGTCATTTTTTAGGATAACTTTATTCAGGCAAAATTTGCTTGAGCAAACCACACACTGAGGGCACAGGATTTGCTGGGATTTTTTGAGCAACGCGTGCACATGAAACCACCGCCCGTCGCAGGCGAGGAATGACTCGGTCACCCCCAAATTTCCCTGTGCCCCCTGCCTTGCCTTCGTCCCCGCTCACACCCAGAGCACAGGTGTGTCACTCACTGTAGACCTCCTGCACTACACCTCTCCCTCTGTAGGAATGGGATCCCCCAGGGCCGACCTTGACCTACCTGGCTGACCTTGCCTGGGGGGCCGGATTCCAGGCCGGGATATCTTTTGCTCATCCCTTCCCTTGAGTCTTTCCCACACTCCGGTCCCCACTCAGGTGGGCCTACGTTTTCATTTCTCTCCGAGCCAGACCCAGCGGGGGAATGGCGGGCCCTGCAAGATTCCGTCAATGCCTCTTCCACAGGGCCTGCGCCATGTTTCCTTAAATGGATGGGATTTTATCTTGGCTCGTACAACAGGGGGAATGGTCATCCACGAGGAACGTTTCAAAGAAGAAGGAGCCACGCGTACCATTCTCAATGGCCACCTCTTAGTGCCAAGCAAGTGTTGCAACCAACTGGGTGACAGCCTCACCCACCCTTGGTTTGGCTAGAATTTGCCATTGTAGCCAATCTAACGAGTTTATGGAGTGGCCTCTCCCTGTGGTTTGTATTTCTCTGGCACCATTTCATGTGTTTATGGGGCATGAACACATCTTTGGGGAAGTGGCTGTTTCCATCATTGCCCTTTGTTTTTTGTTTATTTGTTTGCCCTTTGTTTTTTTTTTTTTTTTAAATACAGTTGTTTGTCTTCTTGGTATTGACTTGGAAGCCTTTCTTATCTACCCCAAACAGGAGTCCTTTGTCTGACATATATGCTCCTGGTGTCTTCCATCTGTGACTTGACCTACCTGCCCTTCCAATTTTACCTCTGTCTTTTGAATAGCCAACATTGTTACTTCTGTTAAAGTCAAAACTTTTTTTTAGAGTTTGTATGGTTTCTTTTGATGATTTTCACACATATACAACATCTTACATGATCTTCAGTAGTTTTTTTTTTAGATTTGTGTGTCTGTGTGTGTTAACAATCTTCATTGTTATGTAGGGTTTAGTTTCTATGTATTTTAAAATCTACTTATGCTTTATCTTTATTTTTTATTTATGTTTAATTATTTTCAAAACACTAAAACACTTTTTTTTTTTGGTTCATATTTTTGTTGAGTGTATGTTTTATCTGCCTCCAAAGCCTTGGGGGTACAGATCCTAGAGAACCTAGAATTGTCAGCTAGGACAAGCATTTACCTTTTGTATTTGAAGTTCATACAGAAATCTGTGATTGAAGTGGCTTAATACTTTCCACTCCATCATTGAATAGGATTTATTACACGTTGCAGTGATGTGGGGTGGACTTAATCTCTCTAGAACAGGAGGAAAAAACCCACCAAAAACATTTAATGAGTAAGAAAAAAATCAACATCCCCATCCCCACCCCCACCCCACCGAAGATACTTTAAAATAGGCTTCATACAAATTTGGGGTGTGGGGAGGAGAAGAAAGGGCCACTCTAAGGTTAAAGAATGGGCAAAATATCAATATAGATGCATGACCAAATATGTTGAAATATCCTCTTGAATCGGCCTTAGGTCTAGCTGCTCAGGCTCTAGCTGTGAGAGACCCCGCCCGCCCGAGACCCCCTGGAAAGTGCTCTCAGGGTCTACACCCGATGTTTCCACTAGTGTCCAACAGAAGGAGGAAGGCCTCTTGCAGCCCTGGACTCCCCCCCACCCCACCAGCCTCTCCTCCGTGCCTGGCCTGCTCCCCACTCCCCACCCTGCGCAGAGCCAGTCCCATGTCCAATGTCCTGGGCCAGCCAGCTGCACTCCCGGAAACATCTGCCCCTGCCTTGCTGCATCCTCACCTCCCCCCTGACCGGGCCTCTGCCCTGCCAGCTCCTCCCCGGACATCCGTCCGTCCATCTGGGCCTCCCTGCTGGGTGCTGGGACCCTCCCGCCATCCCCTGGGGGCTGCAATGTTGGGGCTCAGCCCTGTGCCCTCCCTCTGGGCATTAAGTGCCCTCCTGACTCTGTGGCTTCTCCAGCTTCCCGTGTGACCACATCTGAATCTACACCCCGGGGCCCACCTGCCCCAAGAGCCCAGCCTTGGGTCCTCCCTCACCTGTCTGCACCAGGCGCTCCACCTGGACACCTGGCTGAGCTCAGTACAGGGCAGCCCCCCCAGATCAGGTCCCCTCCTCCTCCCCGTTCCATTATGTCACCGGGCACCCAGCCTCCCTCAGTTGAGGACTCTACCTCAGCAGCACCCACAGAATCCATCAGAAATTCCATCCCACAGATAATCTCCGACCCAGCTCCCCTCCCTCCTCCCTGCAGCCGTGCAGGCCGTGGGACCCCGCTTCCCGCTCCAGCTCCACAAATGGCCTTCTCCCCTCAAAAGAGGAGAGAGGGCAAGTGGCCTGCTTGGGAGGGTGCGCCCACTGGTGGGACCAGGGAGTGAGGCCAGGGAGGCGGGGGTGCCCCAGAGGGCAGCTGGGCCAAGCACCCTGGAGACAGGTCAGAAGCCGCCCGCTGGGAGCCACCGAGGCCAGGCGAGCGAGCAGGGTGACCCTCCCGCCTCTCCGACTTCGGGCTGAAGGATGTTGAGATGAGCTCGTCCTAGATTGGGGAGGCCCTACGCCAAGGACAGGTGTGCACATAGCGGAGGAGGAGACGCAGAGGAGGAGCCATGCGGGGACGGGGGCGGAGATGGGACGCAGCGGCCACCAGCCCTGGGACCATGGTGTTATTTCATCAGGGCCGCTGAGCTCGGACACCAGCGTGCAGAGGCAGGCCCTGGACTCACCGATTTCCGGTAATTCGACACAGAGGTCGGAGCAAGGGATTCCGGAGCGTCGGCTGGTGCCGTTCACCCAGAACTGGATGTGCCTCTGCAACCTGGACACGTCATCGAACCGGCACCGGACGTGGACGCCCCGATCGTCCGCCTCGTATCGTGGACACTCCTGCTCGCGGTAGGCCCTGCGGGGACGGAGCGCCCGCGGTGACCGGAGGCCCACGGGCCCGGGAGGCCGCGCCGCGCCCACGGCCACACCTACTTCAGGTCCCGCCAGTACAGGCGGTACTGCACGTCGCCGGGGGCCGCCCTGCCCACCTCCCAGCTGCACGTCAGGAAGTCCACGTCGTGCACCCAGCAGTCCAGGCCCCGCGCGGCCGCCGCCGGCTTTCCTTCTGCACCTGCAGGGAGGTGACAGGAAAGGCAGTCCCGCGGAAGGGGGCCTTCGGGGGTCCAGGTCCTGCGACCTCACACGCACTTGCCGCAGGAACGAACCCGGACACATCCCGAGGATGCTTGCCTCGGTTTCTCCCGGTGACGACCCCTCGCCCAGGGGCCTGCGGATGAAAACCTCCGGCAGCCGTGATGCCCGGGGGCGCCCGCCTTTTGCCACCCAAGCCCAGAGTCATGCCTTTCCCATCCCCAAGAGCAACCAATGGCTGAAGGCAAAGGGACGGCAGACAGGAGCGCGCCCCCCTCACCTCGCGGGACGTACTGAAGCCCCGTGGAGAACGGCGGGTCTTGCTTCACGGAGATGGTGAAGTTTTTCACTTCACATAAGGGAAGCACATAAAACTGGCAGTAACGGCTGTCGATGGCCTGGGAGAGACAGAGACAGAGACAGAGAGACAGAGAGAGATGGAGGGAGGGAGAGAGCGAGATTTACTCATCGTTGAGACGAGACGTAGACTCTGGTGTGGATGATACTCAACAGCCGCAAACCATCATCGCCCTCCACCTGCTCTGTGGATTCCACGCGATCTTCACCAAAACCCCAGCAAGTAAAAAACAAAAACAACAACAACAACAAAAACAAAACAAAAAACCCAGGCAGTGATTTCGTGGCGGCCGACAAATTGGAGACGGTGAAGAAATCACAGGTTGGGGGAGATGGAGGGAGGGCCCAACAGGTGGAACACAGGATTCATTAATTTTTAAAAAACTGTACAAAAACGTCTATAAATTAACTCCATCTGCCAATAAATAAAGAAATAAATCCATTTATAAATAAATAAATCGATCCATTTATGAATAAATAGATCCGTTGAGGAATAAATACATAATAATTCCGTTCACGAATCCCGTTACAAATAAATTGACCCTTTTCTAGGGACCGAACGATAAAAGGAACTGGCACGGGAAAGCCGGGGAAAGGAGGAAACCAACATGGAAGCTCGGGAGGAACAAAAATGAAAGGAAAATGTGTATAAAGGTCATGGGGGATTCCAGCTTCGCACCTGCACGATTTAACACGTGAATATAAACGGGGAGCGTGAAGCCCCGGATGGATGAATAAGTAGAAGGTGATTTCTTTTTTTCTTTTTCTTTTTCTTTTTCTTTTTCTTTTTCTTTTTCTTTTCTTTTCTTTTTTTTTTTTTTAAAGATTTTGTGTTTAAGTCGTCTGTACGCCCCACGGGGGGCTCAAACTCATGACCCCCACGTCCAGGGCCATGATCTACCAGCCGAGCCGGCCCAGGGCCCCCGATTGGTGGAAAGTAATTGATAAACGCCGCCGCCCGGTGTCCCGTTGATGTGTCTGTAACAGGTGCAACCAGACTGGGGGTTAGAGGCCTCGTCCCGCAGCGCACGTGGAGCTCTGGGGCGCCAAGCACCCGGTGCCTTCTCCGGCTCCGATCTAAGACTTCCTCGGGTGGCTCCGGGACGGCTCGTAGCCAGCGCGGTCTCGCCAATTGATTCGATTTACGGAAGAGCGCAGCGCCGTCGGGGGGGGGCTGCCGGCAGGGCCCAGCACCTTCCAATGCCTCTCGGCCTCGGAGCTGGGGGAGCCACCCAGCTCTCTCCTACCCCGAGTCCCGGGCCGGCCCGCCCGCAGCACCAATCCGGCCGCGTTTTACCGCATTTCGGAACCCGGGCCGACTCCGTGGTCCGTCGTCCCCACCGGCCTGAGCGGTCCGGGTCTCGGGGAGGAGGTCCCGCCGCGTCCTGCTTCCCCGTCGTCCGCCTCCTTCAGCCATGCACGCCTTCTCTGCACCGCACACTTGCAGGAGGGGCCCCTCTGCCCTTTGGAGACGCGGTGGGAAGGCGGATTCCTGAGGCTGCTCTCCCTGCCGGCGGTCCTAGGCTTTCGGCAGCCCGCGTGTTCCGCACAGTCAGCCGGCTCCAGGAAATCCCAGCGAGGCTTCTCATGATCTGGACTGTGTTCCCCAAAATTCATGTGCTGGAGCCCTCCCGCACCCCCAGGACCTCAGACACTGGTTGTATCTGAGGATGGATTAGTTAACGACAGGATTAGGGTATAATGAGGTCAGCAGGGTGACCCCTGACCCCCTAGGCCTGGGGTCCTTGTAAGAGGAGACGAGGCTGCAGATGTGCCCAGAGGGGCAGCCACACGAGGATGCGGGGACTTGGCTGGGCTCCGCGCCTGCCACGGCTGAGCACAGTCGCTCTCCACCGCTCTCTGGGGCCGCAGTCTTGGACGTCAGAGACGCACTTGCACCCCCCGCCCCTCGCCTGCACGTTCCATGGCCAAGCCCAGACTAGAACCCCCGCCGCTGCGACGTCAGAGCCGGACGTGGCTTTTGGGCTCTGCTGGCTCTTAGGTACCCCAAAGACACGAGCATCTGCGGCGTGCCAAGTGCGGGGAAGATGCTTTACCTTAGTGATATATTTTGAGTTGATGAAACACTTAATTTCAGAGACATTTCCACTGAGGTCCCAGGTCAGTCTCCTGCTTCCCGGCTCCATCCTGAGGTTCTTAATCGGTGAATCTGGATCTGAAACGTTTAGAGGTCACAGTGAGATGAGACACCGCGTGGATGCTCGAACCCGTATCACCACGGGGGCTTCCTCCTCCCACCCAGTTCGCCGACGTCCTCGGGAAGCAGAAGTCTAGATGGCCGAGGACCCTCGCGGACACATTCTCATTATTATTTTTAAAAATTTTAAAAAGATTTTATTAATTTATTCATGAGAGACACAGAGAGAGAGAGAGGCTGAGACACAGGCAGAGGGAGAAGCAGGCTCCACGCGGGGAGCCCGATGCGGGACTCGATCCCGGGACCCGGGGGTCACGACCTGAGCCGAAGGCAGACGCCCAACCGCTGAGCCACGCAGGCGTCCTCGGACTACGTTTTGAAATGCAGTCAAAGCACATGTATTCCTGCTGCAGGGTCGATGGGCAGGGCGTCGCTCGGAGCCGACCTCAGAACTCCCCAGATTTCACCCAAGACCTGCTCGCCCTCGTACAAGGAGCAACGGGGCCACATCTCGCCTGTAACTCAAAGCTGTAAAGCTCCACCAAACACCTCATGAGGTTTTCTCTGTGACCCCCCCCTTCAACGAGTTACAGGATATGACTTTCATCAACGTTCCCATAGTTTATAAACTGGCGTTGTGATTACTTATCAAGATCAACAACGTTTCCTTCATAGTCAAGACCAAACCATATCGACACTTTGGCTTCCGGCATCATTGTCCTCTGACCTGTAAGGACAATGGATTCCTTAGTAATAACAAAAAATTACATTTAGGGAACTTTTTTTCTACGTCAAAATGTACTTTTTGATAGATTCTCATCCCTCAAGATTTACACTCAGGTCTGCCAACGCATTAACGATCATTAAAACGGATAGGAAGGGTGAAATAGTAAGTTTTTTTTATGATTATTTATTTAGTTATTTTTAAATTGCTGTTCAATTTTGAAATAGTAAATATTAATGTCAGCATATTTCCATCGTGTTTTATTTTTTTATAAATAATATAAATATATAAATCATATATATATTTAAAGATTTTATTTATTTATTCATGAGAGACACAGAGACAAAGAGGCGGAGACACAGGCAGAGGGAGCAGCAGGCTCCATGCAGGGAGCCCGATTTGGGACTCGATCCCGGGACCCGGGGGTCACACCCTGGGCCAAAGGTAGACGCTCATCCACTGAGCTCCTCGGGTGCCCCAAATTATCAGATATTTAAGGAAGAAGTAGTATCATGTGCACAAAATTTCAAAAAACAAGGAGGGCGGCCAACAGGAAATATGTTCTAACTCATTTCAGGAGGCCAGCATTATCCCAGTATCACAATCAGACAAATGGTTAAAATCAAACCGGAGGGCAATATCCCTGATTAACACAG
Source organism: Canis lupus baileyi (assembly GCF_048164855.1). NCBI lineage: Eukaryota > Metazoa > Chordata > Mammalia > Carnivora > Canidae > Canis > Canis lupus. The sequence continues at coordinate 124,419,988 of NC_132876.1, forward strand.
ACGTAAAATCCCTTCAGAAACTATGACTCATTCCGATCCAGGAATACATCATGACCCAGGAGATTTACTACGGGAATGCAAGCTTTTAAAATCATGAATATAATTCACCCCCATTAACAGAGTAGTAATGATCTTCTCCAGAGAAGCAGGAAAAAAACAAAAAAAACAAAAAAAAACAAAACGACCACATTTACCAGCCCTGTGGTATTAGGAACTCTCAGCCAACCAGGCATGCAGGAAAGAGCTTCCTTACCCTGATCAATGTATGAAAAGAATCTTTGAGCTAATTCAGACTCAATGGTGAAGGACTAACCACTTCTCCTTAAGACTAGATCCAGGCGAGGCGTCTGGTTTGGACGCCCGTGTTTCACCGTGTGCTGTCCCCAGGGCCCTTGTCATGCGCTTTGGCCAAAGTGGAAGGGTTGGTAGGATGGGGGGTGGGGGGTTTTGCAGCTTATGAGCAAACATGTGAAAGCTTTATAATTATTATTATTATTTTAATTAATTTATTTATTTTTATTTATTTTTACATGAAAGCTTTAGATGGCGTCAGCTGCTTCCTCCAGCCTCTGTTCCTAGAAAGCAGCTCCCACCTGCGGTCGGTGATCCCGAGTACCCCGGGCCTGACGTGACCACAGAGGCGACCGCGGGGCAAGACAGGCAAAGCAGAGGTGGGACCCGGGAGAAGAGACCACACGATGCTCAGAGCCGGGGGTGACGGCCTGAGAGGTGGAGGACGCCCCTCCTCTTCCCGCCCTCCCGCATCTCCCAGCCCCTGGGGCGTGCGGTGTGGCCCCCTGAGTGGCTTCCAGGACAGCAGAGTGGGTGGCCCTTCTGGCTCTCACCCATAGGGCCCCCTGCAGGGGCCGGGGGACCCTGGATGTCTGCATGAATATTTGGGGCAGAGCCACCGGCGTCCCCTCGAAATTCAAGCCCGAGGCCTGACTCCCAGCACTTCTTGATGGGACCTTATTTGGCAATGGGGTCGTTGCAGGTGTAACTAATTAAGATGGGGTCATCCTCGGAGGGTGTGGACCCTAAACCCAATGACAGGGGTCCTCGAAAGAGGCAGAAGAGGAGCCGCACACACAGAGGAGAAGCCCCGTGAGGACGGAGGAGGAGACGGGAGGGACTTGGCCTCCAGCCCCAGGACGCCTGGGGCCACAGAGGCCGGAAGAGGCAGGAGGGACCCCCCGGAGCCCCTGGAGGGAGCGTGTCCCTGCCGGAGCTCCGACGTGCAGTCCCAGAGCTGGGACGGGATGCAGTGTGCAGGGCTCTCTGAGGACCAACACCGTCCCCGCCCCCGACAGGACATCTGAATCCCAGCCCTGGTTGAGGAAGGAGCAAACGCCAATCCCCGATCGGTTACGAAATCCTGTGGCCGTGGCCGCAGCCAACATCCTCGGGCCTGACGCAAGCGCCAGGTGGAGACGCTGCGGGGCCCCGCGGAACCGCCCTGCCTGAGGCCCTCCCAGTGCGTGGCCGGGGAGCCTGGGGGTCCACGCAGGACTGACCTCTTGTACGAGCAAGGACAGCGTCCTTGGCCCACGTGGCCTTGTTCTTGCGCACACGTCTGCGGCCACGTGTCCCCTTCCTGTGAGGACACCAGCCCTGTTGCATGAGGACCCCCCCACCCCACCTCATCCTAAATTCCATCTGTAAAGACCCCACCGCCAAAGACAGTCACATGCACGGGGTCTGGGGTGAGGGCTTCCAGGGCGGAGCTTCCTGGGGACACGGGGCAGCCGGCAACCACCGTGGTTCCCGCGACCCCGCCCAGGAAGAGGTCCCGCAGGTGGGACTCAGTTCCGCCCCGGGATGATGATTCAGGACCGCGGGAGGCGACGGCTGCTCGTGCTCGAGCACCTCGACCACATCACACGCGGCACCCCGGCTGGCGCGTGAAAGCGTGATCCCGTTGGTGGGGTGGGGGGACGGCACGGGCCAGTCTCTGCACCACCTCGCGCGGCCGCAAGGGCGTCTGTGATGATCTGAGGTTTCCCAGCCACACACCGCACTCGGTGCTCGTCCTACCTTTCTCGGAGCGCAGCAGACAGACAGACATCACAAGCACCGCGAGCCACAGCAAGGCCATGGCGCCGCCGCTCCCGAGCAGGGGCCGTGCGCTGCAAGAGAAGGGACGGTTAACGTGTGGGATGCAAGGGGTGCACGCCCGGAGCTCCTCTCGCCACCCTGCAGCTCCTTCCAGGAGGGAAGGCGCCGGGCATGGGCGTGGCTGGGGGCGTGCATTCACAGTCACACTTGTGCATGTGTGCCTGGGGGCCTGCATCGTACACACGGGCTTATGCTGTACACACTGCCGTGTGCGTGTGTGCATGCATGCACATGTGCGTACACACAGGTTGTCATGTATGTGCATGTCTGGGGGTGCAGGCGTACATCTGTGCAGGTCTCCTGTGTGTGCATGGGTGCACATGTACCTACATTACACACATGTGCATATACTGTACACACTGCCGTGTACATGTGTGTATGCGTGCCCATGTGTGTATAAGATTGTGCACATGTCTGCGTGCATGTGTACATCTGTGCAGGTCTCGCATGTGTGCACATGTGCCTACATCACACGTGTGCATACTGTATACACCCTACGGTGTGCACATGTGCTACACACGTGTGCGTGTCTGCGTGTGCACACATACACCTACGCAAGTCTTGTGTGTGTGCACATATGCCTACATTGCACACATGCATGTAGTGTACACACTGCCGTGTGCATGTTTACATGCGTGCACACGCGTGTGCAAGCCTGCATGTGCATACGTACATGTATGCACACATATGCCCACATTGCACACATGCATGTAGGGCACACACTGCTATGTGCGTGTTTACATGCGTGCACGTGCATGTGCATACATACACGTATGCATGTTTCGTGTGTGTGCTCGTGCGTGCATCCCTGTCTGTGTGTCCGCCCGCCTCTAGACTTCCACCCTGAGGTCTGCGCGTGCTCCCGGCCCCAGCCCCGTGCGGAAAGCAGGAGAGCCCACACGCGGCACGCGGGGCACCAGGAAACGGCGGCGTCACAAAGCCCTGGAAGGAAGTGTCATTAAAAATACGAAGTCAACCCAGATGCAGTTTCCTGTAAGTGGACGCGCGGGCTCCAGGGGCCCCGCCGGGAGCCTCCCAGGGCAGCCGCCTGCGCAGCTAGCTCTGGGCCCCCGCCCGGGCCCGTCTCCGGCACCCCCGGAACCATCAGCCGCGGGTCTCCCATGGGACCCCCAATCCTCCCCACCCTGTCATCCTTGCACACACCACTTGCGGCCCGGGACCAGCTCCGTCTGCCCCTCCGAATCGCCCTCAAAACGTGCCCCCTCCGGACCATCCCACCTGGAAAAATCTCAGCCGAGATCCAGGAGGGAGCGGGGACTCCCCGTACCTCGTCCTGAGCATTCACAGCCCCCAGCGCAGGACCCAACAGGGACCGCAGTTCAGCCTTGGGGCTCAGGGAGATTTCCGTGTGAGCAACGGGGCTGACGATGGTTTCCCGCAAGTGCCAGCTCTTACGCAATCAGATAGCAAAAGGGCTTCTTGTCAAACCGGGGAGCCCTCCCAGGGGCCCCTTCCCAGGAGAGGAGCCTGGCAGCATCCAGCACTGCCTGTGTGTGCGAGGTGCCCCGGGACAGGTGCCGTGTAGCGGGTGTGTAATCCAGGGGTTCGGGTGAGGCGCGACCCGCATTGGGCTCCGTTTCCGGGTGTGTGTGTGTGTGTGTGTGTGTGCAAGCTCACATTCACCATGAGCCATAACCATGAAGGGTCCGTGCAGGAAATCACAATGACCGAAGATGAGAATGTGCAACAGAGAGACCGCGTGAGCGCGGCCCTAGGTGCTGAAGTTGGGTGGCCCCCGGGCGCCCGCGGCGGACACGGTGGGTGCCCACGTGCACCTGAGTGTGCAGGGGTGTGCACCCCACTCACATGCAGCCTTCAGCCAGCCCAGAGGACGGGTCACGGGGTGCGCGCCCTAGGGCGGGTGGAGTGGGGGCTGCCCCAAACGCTGTCTGCGGCCTCTCTGGGGGGCCCCACCCCATCACCTTTGGGACCTCGGTCCCCCCACGACCGGCTCAGGGCGAGTCCTGGAGTGACACCCGCCCTCTGCATTTTTCAAAACGTCTCTAGTCATCAACACGTTTATGAAAGTGAGACTCACACCCTGCAAACGTCACCCCTTCCAGATGTCACTCGGGGGACATCTGGTGCCTTCACCACGCCGGTCCGGTTCCCGAACTTTCCATCCCGCTCAGAGACCCTCCGTGAGCATGAGCTCCCCTCCCCGTCCCCCTCCCCGGAGGCGGTACCGCTCACCCACTTTCCGCCCACCCGGTGCATTTGACCGTTTCTGCACATTTTCCAAACAGCGGGATCCCGGAGCGGGGCGGAGCGTGCGCTCCGCTCCCTGCGCATCGCTCCCGAGGTGGGGCTGCGGGACTGCAGGTGCGGGGCTCGGTTTCCCTGGGGCCCTGGGGCCTCCTGGAGAGCTGGCGCGTTCTTCCAGGGAACACCCGGCCCAGGGCCGGCGAGGTGCAAGGGCGCGAGCATCCCTCCGTGCGCGGCTCAGCGCCTCGGGCCGCTCACCTGGGGAGCCTGTGCCCCCGCCCCCTGCTGCTTGCGCCGACTCCCGCATCCTCCTCGTTTGCGGTGCGCGCTGCGATTCCCGGACGCAGTGCGCACGGGAGCGCGGGGGGCGCACCTTGGCTGCAATGGTCCCCACTGGAATGCGCGTCGTGGCTGCCCGGGGGTCAGGGGGGTCTTACCTGGGAGGCAGGGACAGCCCCGCGTGCGAACCGCAGCCGGCCTGCCCGGGGGGTGCAGGGGCGCACGGGGCGCGGAGGGCGCGGAGGGCGCGGGGCGGGACCCCAGACGCGTCCGCCTGTGCAGCCTTCGCAGCTGTGCCGGAGGAACCGTCCCCAAGGCGACAGCGAAGCCAGGTCCCCGTCCTCCGCCTTTTTATGGTCCCCGCGAGGGGCCCCACCCCGCAAACCGCGACCCAATGAGGCTCGGGCGCCGCCGTGACCCTGCGGGCGGGCGCCTCTCCCCGGGTGACCGTCCCTGCCCGGCAAGCCCGGGTCAGCCGCGCCGCGAGTTCCCTGGAATGACTCCCCTCTTTCTCTGAAAAGCCGTATTTTCCGGTTTTCATCCGGGCGGGTTCCTGTTTGCTGCGATCCTAATTGCTGCTCCCCATCCAGGGCCGCCTTGGGCAACTTCCTCCGGTGCCCAGCGCGGACTCTGCTTTGCAAAACGGCCTTCGCAGGTTGGTGAGGAAGCGCGAGGCTGCCGCGGGCGCGTCCTGCGGGGCTGGGGTCGCCGGGAGGGTTAGTGCCCAAGGGTCGCGCACCCGATGCTGCCGCCGCCCGGATGGCTGCTCCCGGCAGCAGCGCTCAGGACGCCACCTGTCCCTGGAGGTGCCAGGCCTCTGCCCTAGGGGCCCCGGAACCCCTCCCTGGGCCCCGGAGCCGCTCCAGCCGGCTGCTCGCCCTGCGCTTCCCAACCGCCTGCAGGCCGCTCCCCTGGGGACACACAGCCCCGACCTTCGTTCGACCTGCGTGCGGGTCTCCCGGTGGGGAAGCGGGACCAGCCACTGGGTCCCGGGAGGGGTGCGGGCGCTTCCGGGCTGAGCACCCGGGGGTGGAGGGGGTCAGGCGGTGCACGGGGGCGGGAGGGGAGCAGGCGATGCACCCGGTGCCCCGGGGTGGGTGGGTGGGGTGGGTGGGTCAGGCTGTGCACCCAGAGGTGGGGGGTGCAGGCGGTGCACCCTGGGGTGGGGGTGCAGGTGGTGCACTCAGAGGTGGGGGGTGCAGGTGGTGCACCCTGGGGTGGGGGTGCAGGTGGTGCACTCAGAGGCGGGACAGGGGGGTGCAGGCGGTGCATGGGGGTGGGGGGGAGGGGGGCACACGGGGGTGCAGAGAGGGGGCACCTGCTGCTGCACCCACGGACAGGGCCGGGTGCGGGCAGGCGGTGCACCCGGGGGATGGGGGGGCAGGCAGTGCACTCCGGGCGGAGGGGGTCAGACAGTGCACGGTGAGGGGCGGGTACTGAGGAGCAGAAGGGGAACCAGGAAGGGGTGACGCAGGACACACAGCTGCCAGGAGGGCAGGCCCCAGACACACCTCGCCCAGCCGGGGTGGGGCCGCCCTGCTCGCAGCCCCCCCACCCGGGGACAGACCTGCCCCAGGACAGACGTCGTCCCCCCGGGTGCTCTGAGCCCCACACCTGGACAGACCCCCAACCCCGCCGCCTGGAGCAGCCCCAGACCCTGATCCTAGGGACCCTGCGTGGGACTCCCTGGCAGTAGGAAGCATGTCCGGAGCCTGTTTTGGGGACACCGGACAGTTAGGTCCAGAGTTCCCTGCACATGAACCGCAGCCGCGGCCTCCTTTCTCTGCAACCCCTGCCTCCGAAGTAAGAAGTCCCGTGTCTTGGGGGCCGACAGCCTGGGCTGAGCAGGTGCGGGGTGCAGGACGGCACCGGGGGTCTCGGCCTCGTGGCTGCCGCCCCCTGCCCTGCACCCTCCGCATGCCCGCGTGGGTGACGCTCTGCAGGTCAGCATCCGGCACGTGCGGGCCGCCCTGGGGTGACGCAGCTGCAGCAGGCCTGCGGACCCGCATGAAGGAGTCCCTCCGTTACTGGGTGCCAGGTCAGGGCGCACCCCGGGGTGCTGCTGTGCCACAGCCCAGGGCGGGAGCAGAGGTGACAGGTGCGCCCGAGAGTGCCGGAGGGCTCTGCGGTCCAGCCCACATCCAGCCGCGTGGACCCATAGCCTTGCAGGGGGATCCGATGGGGCTGCTTGCACGACCCCAGTCCCCGTGTGCGGGATCCCCCGAGGTACGGGGCTTCCCTCGTGAACTTCCCCCCTCAAACACCACAACCGCCAAACTCTGTGCCCCTCGCCACGCAGGGGACGATGCTCCTTGCTCTGAGGTCACCAGCCGGTCGTCCCCCCATCACCGAGGGAGGCTTGTCCTCCGCTCCAGCCGGGGGCTCCCCCACAGACCCCGTTCTCCCCGAGACCTTCGGAGCATTTACTCACCAGCAGATGCTGTAGGGGGTGCACATCCCTCCTGCAATTATGTGCTTCCCAAGGAAAAGACACTCATTTAAAAAATTAATTGTTATTATTATTATTGTTATTATTATTATTTACAGGTGATGGAGCAAAGGGAGAGCGAGGGAGCGAGAGAGCGAGAGGGTCAGTGAGGCCCAGCGTGTGAGCCCGATGCGGGGCTCCATGTAAGGGTCCTGAGAGCGTGACCCGAGCTGAAACCCAGAGTGGGGTGCTTCACCGACCGAGCCACCCAGGCGCCCCGGGAAGTGACCAGCTCCGGTGACTGCGCCGCCTGAGTGGTGGGGACCCGAGCGTGTCCATGGCGCCTGCGCGGGGGCCTCCCGTGCACACAGGGTCTTAGCAGGTGACGTGGACGAGCTGGGACGAGCGCCCTGGATCCCGTGGCCCCAGATGCAATGACCGGGGTCCTTGTGAGAAGCCGGACCTCAGATCTCGGGTCCCCGGAGCTGGGGGATGGTGGATCCCTGCGGCCCTCACCCCGTAGCTGGTGGTTGCTTCTTAGGGCCGCCCCGGGATCCCCCCACATCATGTCATGCTTCCCTCCACACCCCAAGCATGGACACTGTGGCCCTCACTCTGGCTCCTGCAGGTCCAGGAACCCAGGCCTGGCCATCCCGTGGGCCCCGAGCCCACCGAGGTGCACCGGTGACCCGTCACCCTGAGCCTGCGGCCCCAAGGCCTAGGGCTGGGTTCCCAGGTCCCGGGTGTTAGGGGTGTCAGAGGCCCCGGGTCGTGCTCATCCCCTGATGGAGCAGGTGTTTGCAGCAGGACCTTCTCTCTTGGGGTCCCGAGCGCCCCCCACCCCGTGGTTGTGCGCTTATTGCACGCGGCACCTTGAGGGGGCGGCTCCCCCAGTGGTATCCGGGCCTCCTGACAGCTGGCCGCCGTGATAGCGGGGAGCCAGCGCGCGCTTCCTCCTCCGTGCGGCCCACCCGGTTTCCTCTTGAGGTGCACAGAAGTCTTTCGAAAGACGCCGACTCTCGGCTTCTGTGCATCTCCACGCCGCCCGACCCCGAACGTGGAAGTGGTTCGGCCCACGCCGTCCGTATCGGCCACCATCGCCTCTTGTGAAATGCGTTTCTTCACCGTGTAGACTGCTGAGCGCGCCGCCGGCCCGTGTCCTCGGAGCGGTCTACGTGAGCGCACACCCGGGCCAGCGTTTTCTTCCCTAGATGGTCACCGCCGAGCCCCGATGTTTTGTCTGTGGTCAGCGAGGAAGGTCCTGGAGGGGCACGGTCCCCAGAGCCCCTGTTGTGCGCCCACGAGCCCCGTGCCAACGTGTGTGTCACTCGTCCCACGTCCTGGGGGCCTGGCCTCAGCCTCCCCCGCAGGTGGGACACACGCGTGGCCCTCGTTCCCGATCCCTGTAGTCATCCAGAGAGCTCGGCGAGAGACGCAGACCGTGGGACGTCTGCACAGCACCCGTACCGCGTCCCCATCACTCTGGACACACATGTCCACCTCTCCCGCTGGAACCCCTGCCCTACCGGCATCGTGGGCCCATCTGCGCATCAGCCTCTGTTTCTTGGTTTTTGAGGTTTTTTTTTTATTTTTTGGTTATAGGTGCGTCACTATTTATGGGGTCGTCACTAAATATTGCTCCATCAATGCAGCTTGGTGGCTATTCGGTGGTCATGGTTCAAAAGACCCAGTTTGGGGACCAAGGTCGTCTCCAAATGCCCTCCCGGGTCGCGGTTGGGCTGTGGGTGTGAGTCCAGACCTTGCAGGGCAGTACGGGATTGGCCAAATCCTGTGTGCAGAGCCCGTGGGTCTGCAAACACAACGCTGGTGTAGACAGCCAGTGTAGATGGCGGATGGCCAGAGGGCTGGGGAGGAGGCCAGATGGGAAGCTTCTAGACAACAGATGGGAGAGGTGAGAGCCATGGGGGCAGCCCCCAGGGCCCCCCTGTGACCCTGAGCCCTAATGAAGACGGGTCAAGAGGGGGGTCCCCTCACAACGCACGGTCCTCCCCGACCTGGCCACATGCCCTTCGCGAGATCTGAACAAAGCGCCCCACACTGCGGAACATCAGCATCCAGGAAACCCGGGGACAGAGACACCTGCTTGCTGGGGGCGGGGTCTCCCCTCCTCTGCCCAGAGGGACCCGCCGTGCACCTGCAAAGCTGTGCGGCGAGTGGGTACCTGGCACGCAGGCCCACCGCGCCATCCACGCCCTGGCGCCCACCCTGCACGGGTCCCCGTGTTCCGGGGACGCCCCCTCCCCCCCACTTTGCGTTTCCCAAAGTGACCTCCGCGCCCCTTTGCCACCTGTGCAGACGGCGGACCGCGCAGGGCCCCTTTCAGGACCAAAATCCCCGTGAGTGACCTTTCTTCACCAGCCACGGGATTCCTCGCAAACCAGCCTTCCCGAGAGCAGAACGTGTTCATTCCTGGCAATTTGGAAAATCACGGGAGCCGCGAGAAGATGGTCATTTCACATCACAACGTGCTCCTAACACCTGACTTTTTTCTTCTTTACAGAAACGCACCCCGGCGTCACTATGAAATTAATTCCTGCCCATCCCCAGTCAGAAGTACAGATAAGCAGGAGATGAAAGTGCGTCCAGCCTGCAGATAACCACCCCTGCCGTGCGGCGCACAGGTCCCCGCGCGCACCCGCAGGGGCCTCGTCCCCGTCCCGCGCGCACCTGCAGGGGCCTCATCCCCGTCCCGCGCGCACCCGCAGGGGCCTCATCCCCGTCCCGCGCGCACCTGCAGGGGCCTCATCCCCGTCCCGCGCGCACCTGCAGGGGCCTCATCCCCGTCCCGCGCGCACCTGCAGGGGCCTCATCCCCGTCCCGCGCGCACCTGCAGGGGCCTCATCCCCGTCCCGCGCGCACCTGCAGGGGCCTCATCCCCGTCCCGCGCGCACCTGCAGGGGCCTCATCCCCTCCCGCGCGCACCTGCAGGGGCCGCATCCCCTCCCGCGCGCACCTGCAGGGGCCTCATCCCCGTCCCGCGCGCACCTGCAGGGGCCTCATCCCCTCCCGCGCGCACCTGCAGGGGACGCATCCCCTCCCGCGCGCACCTGCAGGGGCCTCATCCCCTCCCGCGCGCACCTGCAGGGGCCGCATCCCCTCCCGCCCGCACCTGCAACGGCCTCATCCCCTCCCGCGTGCACCTGCAGCGGCCTCATCCCCGTCCCGCGCGCACCTGCAGCGGCCGCATCCCCTCCCGCGCGCACCTGCAGCGGCCTCATCCCCTCCTGCGCGCACCTGCAGGGGCCTCATCCCCGTCCCGCGCGCACCTGCAGCGGCCGCATCCCCTCCCGCGCGCACCTGCAGGGGCCGCATCCCCGTCCCGCCTGCATTTGGCTGCCGCGGGCGTGACCCGGGTTCTTGACCGCGAGCAATGCAAACCCGCGTCCGCGCTCGCGGGGCCTCCGCAGCCCGCACCATCGTTTTTAGGGCAAATTTCTGGAAAACAGCTTTCAGCTGGCTTTCCACCCGCGTTAGAGATGACGAATCAGTTTCCACAGACACGTGAGCATCGCCACGGGCGCCGCGTGGGGGTGGCGGTGCGCAGCTCGGTCTGTGTCGGGCGTCAGGAAGCCGCGCGTGGGGAGGGGACATAGTTCACATCAGGCGGTGTGGTGAGGCGTCTCCCGCACTGACAGCTTTATTTCCTCTGTGTGTGTGTGTGTGTGTGTGTGTGTGTTTGCCTACGTGTTTTTTTGGGCTTTTGCAGGTGCTTTGGATGAATAGCCACGGGGCAGCAGTTCCGTGGGCGCGGGGGCGGCAGCTGGATTTGCGCCCTAACGCGCTTCACCTCCCCGGGGGGACACAAGGTTGAGCGTCATCCAGACACGCGCAGATCGCCAAATGCGGAGGCACATCCGCGGAACACACGCACGCTCTTTCCTCCCAAGAGGTCCCCCCCCCCCCCCGCCACGTCCATCATTTGTCACGTTGAAACATGTTAGCTGCATGGTGGGGACGGGCCACCCTCCAAATCTCCGCGGGGATGGAGCAGCAGGTGCACAAACCGATGGGGACGCTCCCGCCCGCGTCCCGCTTGCTTCCCAGCCTGCGGGACCCACACGGGGGACCTGGGCGTGCGGACTGGCCTCTCTCTCCTTGTCCCCGAGTGGGCGTGTCGTGCGTCAGAGACACGGACACACAGACAGACAGCTAGCCTCCCTCCAGGGGGTGCCCCGCGGCGCACACCATCCCTCCCGGCCGGCCCGCGTGGACGCGCGCAGAAAGCCCAAAAGCCATGCTGCTGGGTGTCGGGGTGGCAGCGTTGCTGGTCAGCGAAGAAGACGACGCACACACGTGACATTTGCAGGGGTGGCGGGGAGGGCGGGGAGGGCGGGGGATGAGGCCAAAGCTGCGATGTCCGCTTGTCCCCGCGGTAGTCACCACGTTTCCTCCACCATGAGGACGTCCTCGGGTTCCTGGGAGCCCGGCGGCAGGTGGCCGTCATCCCAGGCGACCTGAGAAAGACAAGACGGGCAGCGTGGACACCACGCACCTGCCACGCACCTGTGGTGCCACCAGGAAAGGATCCGTGAACAGAGTGGACGCAGCCCCCTCGGAGGCCGGATGCGCACACACGCATGTAGGGGACTAGGACACAGCGGGAGGCAGGAGCGCAGCTCTGACACCTGCTGCCCCAAGGGCGGACCCTAAACTTCGCTGGGAGGCCCTACTGGCCTCAAGGGCGCCCCAGGGAAAGGGGGAGGGGGGCTTCCCAGGGAAACAGCGTCAAGCCCAGAACCGGAGCCCCCCCATCCATGTTGGGGGAGATCCTCTGCTCATCACGGGGCAGCATCTGGGGCACATGCTCAGGGCAAGTCAGAAGAGTCATGGGTGCCCCCAGCTCCAGGGAGGGTCCCTCGCCACAGGGGACCGTGGTCAGGGGTCAAAGGGTCGCCCCCAAACCCCAGCTCCATCCACACCCAGTGGAGGCACCTCTATGTGCAAGTAGGGTCTGAACCCATGTAACGGACTCGGGGTGTCCTCATGAGGGTGCTGGTGTCCACGAGCCCCCCTAAGGGACAGAGACCAACCAACAGCTCCCTCCGCCCCCCCCAGGACCAGCGGGGGTTTCCAGCAGAGAAATAGGGTCACACCGCTTCCTGCGCTCCACAGCTGTTCCTCGGCCAGACCCCACATTTCCAGTTTTGTGGTGGGTGACCCCAGGACAGACTTTTGTGGTGAAGGCAGCTGGACGCTGCGGGGCCGGTGGGGGTGGGGGGGAGCGTCCACTTCCCTCTGTCCTCCATCTGTCCCCTGGGAAGTGCTCCTGGGTTGGGGAGCTCAGGACACCCCTCCTCTGTGACACCGTGCCCCAGGGCAGCGGTCACCTGCAAACACTGGGAGCCCCAGAGGGTCCGCGCCACCTCCCAGGGTGCGGGGGGCACGCGCTCACCTCCAGGGTCGGCATGAGGGCCCCCGTGATTTCCTTCTTGACCTGCGGGATGGGTGGAAACAGCTTGTGGCTCCTGTAGAACCTGCTGAGGACACGGCACCGTGGAGGGCGCCGCGCACGGTCAGCGCACCCCGGGCCGCGGGCTCCCTTCCCTCCCCAGAGAAAGCGCGCACCTCCGGAGCCAGGCCGCGGCTGCACGGACCCACCGCCCCTGCGCGGGGTGCGGAGGGCGTGTGGGCGCGCAGCAGGAGACCCTTACCCCATGGACAGTCCCTTCTCGACCCTCGCCAGCCCTCCTCGCCAGCCCTCCGCAGCCCGGGGTCCGCGCGCCCTGGACTCCGGATTCGCGCCCCCCTCCCCGCATTGCACACGCCCGGGGTCCCACGCCCGGGGTCCTTGCCCCCTGGCCTCCGGATTCGCCCTCCCCGAGGCCATTCCGCACGCACCGGGTCCCGCGCCCCGCGCCCCGAGAAGCGTCCTGCGTGCTGGTGCCAGGACCCGGGCCTTACCGTTTGCAGAGGCACATGAGGAGCAGCGCGGGCACAGCCGTGGCCCACACCACCACGTCGAACATTGCGCCGCGGGGCTCGCGCTCCTCCGGGAGGCCTGGGCGGGGGTGGGGGTGGGGAGCCGGCGTCAGGAGCGCGGCGTCAGGGTGGCGCACACGGCGGCCCCCGCGCTGCTGTCCGACTCCCTCCCCGGGGCGGCGGGCGTGCGGGAGCCGAGCGGAGGAGCGGCGGAGGCGGGAGCGCTGGCCCTGCCGCGCGGACCCTCGCCGAGACCTGTGCCCCCCCCTCCCCCCGCCCCCCGTGTCCTCCGCGCCCTGCTCCCTCCCGGCGGAGCTGCCCCGTAAGCGTTTGCGCACAGGCCCAACTAGAACCGCGCACGCATGTTCCTTCTCAGCCCACGTTCACTTTGAACACCCTGCGGCCCAGCCAAAGGAATGAACGCGTAATTGTGAAACTCCTGAGGGTGGGACAGACGCGTGGTTTCTATCGCCCCGGACGCTCCCCTTTTGGGTACCGCGGCTTGGCCTTGGGTGGTCTGCGCCGCTTCTGCGAGCAGAGACCCCGATCTCGGGACGGAAGGAGCCCACACGTGCACTGGGGGCTCCTCTGGGTGGGGGTGCGGGGCGCCAGCCTGCAGAGCTCTACGCATCCAGCTGGAGCATACTTGGAGCTCTAATCCCCAGAACGGAGGTGTGGGAGCCGCAGACGAGGCTGGGGGGGGACCCCGGCCTTGTGGGGTTTCGCCCCCCCCCCCCCCCCCCCGCATAAAACGGTGCGTTTCCTGCCGCTTGCGCTTCTGCGTAATGGGAGCTGTCACCTTGCAGGCCACTGGCTTTGGGATAACCCTCCCTGCCCCCCTAAAGGACGGGGAGGTGATGGAGCGCCCAGGGGGATGGGCCGAGCACCCCTGAGCCCTGCGTGACCCCCGCGGGAGGGGGACAGCGGCAACGAGGGCCTTGCAGACACCCCAGCGGGGCTGAGTGAACAGCAGCCCAGGGGGTTCCCTGTGCCCGTGCTGCTATCTGGGGGTGCGTCCTTGGAGGGTGACCCCAGGCCACGGGAGGGCGTGCGGGGCAGCAGGACACGCCCGCAGATGCTGCGTCGGGGCAGAGAGCGCGCTGGGAGCCGCTGCAGTGCACTCAACAGGCCCCCCGCCCCTCGTCTCCAAACAAAAGTTGCGTGCGCCCCAACCCCGACATCCCTGCGCGGGACCTGCTGGGAATAGGGTCATTCCAGGTGGGCGAGGTGAAGGGTCCCAGATGAGCTCCCCCCGGCCCCCGGGGCCAGCGGCAGGAGGCGGTGGAGGAAGGCCCGGGGAGGTGGGGGGAGCCCCGCGCGGATCCATCCATCCGTCCTCGTCCTCGGAGCGTGAGCGCGGGGCCTGGGGCGCTCACCGAATAGCACCGTCGGGCTCCACTCACTCCACAGGTCGTTATACACGTAGCGCACCCTCGCGCGGAACGTGCTTTCCACCCTGGCGGCGGAACTGGGCATCAGGTACACGTTCGGATCTTGTCCCCGCTGGAACACCTTCAGGAGAGGAGACAACCGGCTGTGACCGACGTGTGGCGGTCCCCTGGGGTCTGCGCTCCCTGCTTCCGGGCAGAAGCGACACCTGACACCCCGGCCAGGAGCATCCATCCAGGCAGCACTGGCTGTTCCATGGGACCCTGGACTCTGCACCTGTCCCCAGGGAAGGTGGACTCTGCACCTGTCCTCTGGGAAGGTGGACCATGCATCTGTCCCCTGGGATGTCCCCTGGGAAGCTGGACCTTGTGCCTGTCCCCTGGGAAGGGCTCCCTGAGCTGCGCCCACATCTTGGGCAGAGTCCCCAGACCCTCCAGGGTGGCTCCAGGTTATTCCGAATCTGCACACCGGTGGTGGTTGCAGGGGGTGGTTGGAGGGGCGGTCCGGGGGGCCCCGTGGCCATCCGGTCCTGAGTCCGACATCACCAGCTGGGTGCCCGGGGACTGCTCCGCGCCCTCTTGTCCCTCCCCACGGCCAAAACGGAGGCCAGTTCTGGGGCAGGCCCCAGCGTCCCTGTGGACGGGGGCCACCACGTGTCCGGGGTCCACCGCACGGGAACGGCGCACCCTGGTGTCCCGGGGCAGGCGGGTCTGGAGGGCCTGGCAGAGGGACACGGGACAGAAGGGTGGTGAGCGGGGAAGCTAAGAAGGACCTGGAAGGGCCGTCAGGAGCAGGGCTGCGTTTCCTGAGACGGGGTGGCCCCTCCCGCTGCCCCCCCCCCCCAATCTCATCCAAACATCCAAGCACCTCCGGGCTGGACCTGAGTGGGACACAGAGTCCCTGCCTGCCGGGTCATTCCGGAGGCCGTGGTGCTTCCCTGCAGCCTAGATATCAGGACGGACGCTGACCCCAGGTCGCACGACCCGGGACATGTCCCTGACGGTCCCTGTGACCCCCAAGAACCCAGTTTCTTCTGCTCACATGTCCACGGCTGAGATATCTGGTCTTTACGAGCTCAAGTTGTTGTTTTAGACCCAGCAGACCCCACGCTACTGCCCCACCCCCTCAGCCGCAGTAGCCCGGGGGCAGGTAAGGGAGGGGCCGGCGTGGCCCCGGGCACCTGCCAGGTAGCCCACAGATGGACGGATCCCTTCCCCCGATCCCCTCGGGGACCCTCCTGGGCAGCAGGAATCGCTCAGAAAGGCAGAGAGACTTACGTGCTTTGTCTTGGAGGAGCTGCCCTGAAAAAAGGGAAAGATTGTTAAAATGTGTGTTTTCAGCATCACGTGCAAATGTGGGAACCCACGCAGAACCCCGGAGCGGGTAGGAAGAAGCCTCCTCAGAGCTTTTCCACCTGCCGGAGAGCAGAGGAGGGGGAAGGAGGGACTGCCGTGAACTCCCGGCTTGGGGACACCTCACTTCCGGGAGGGACCATGAATGTCTCCTCAATCGCACATCTGGGGGAGTTTCTCTTTTTTTTTTCTTTTTCTTTTTTTCTTTCTTTCTTTCTTTCTTTCTTTCTTTCTTTCTTTCTTTCTTTCTTTCTTCTTTTACTTTATTTATTTATTTATTTAATTTTATTAATTTGCCAACATATGGTATGACACCCAGTGTTCATCCCATTTGGGGGAGTTTCGTGCCCACGCAAGAGACAAAAAAACGCCACTGACGTCTGCCTAAACGAACATCGTCACAGTCACAGTGGTTCTTATCTCCTATTTGTTCTACAAACCCATTTTTTTTAAACCCATTTTGTTCTTAAGGAAACTTTTTCTAAAAAAAAAAAAAAAGGAAGCTTTTTCCTTCCCTTCCCTTGCTAACTTCAGTTATTCAAGAGTCTCTTCTTCTGTGAGGTCCCATATGCATGTGAATAACGTTTGCTCCCCCCTTCCCTTAACTGTCCTTTTATTTAATTTGCACCTCCCCGGCTCAGGACCTAAGAGGGTGGAGGAACAGCTTTCCCCCCTGGACACATAAAGGATCAATTTCCTTCTTGTGAATTTCTGTCTGGCTGGCGAGCGTGCTCTGGGGATATTGATGAGGGGCGAGAAGGCAGCGTCTACAGGAGCGTTTTGTTCTGCGTCGGGGAATGTTCAAATGCCTCGTAAGGACTGACCACCTCCGAGACCCTCAGCGGGCTCCAGTGTTTACTGGGTGAGTCCGTGAGGCTGTGTGGACGTCAGGTGGGACCTGATGACAAAAGGGTTGCTGCTGCTGGTGGTCCTGGCTCCTGGGGCGTGACATGCACAGGACACTCCAGGCTGCACAGCTGCCAGAGGTCACCTGAGTGGGACCACCTGTGTGAGGTCACCTGTGCATAGTTACCTGTGTAAGTTCACCTGTGTGAGGTCACATGCATGCGGTTACCTGTGACGTCACCAGTATGAGCTCACATGTGTGAGGTCACCGTGCCTAGTTGCCTCTGTAAGTTCACCTGTGTGAGGTCACCTGTGAGGTGACCACTGTATAGGTACCTGTGTGGGTGTCACTGTGTGACATCTTCTGTGTGAGGTCACGTGTGTGAGGTCACATGGATGCAGTCACCTGTGATGTCACCAGTGTGAGGTCACTTATGTGAGGTCACCTGTGCATAGTTACACCTGTGCACAAGCCCACCTGTTTGAGGTCACCTGTGTGACTTTGCCCACATGAGCACGGGGCAGGATGACACTGGAGGGCAGGGCCAGACACCGCAGACCCTGGGCACACACATCGGGGGCCTTGACTCTAATCCAAGATCCATACCCGACCTGGGGAGGGCTTTAGGGACGGAAGGGTCATGACCTCATTTCCATTCTGAACGGTGCCCGGGGCTGCGCGGTTCCACGGGGGCTGGGCCTGGGGGTCACCCCAGAACTCTCACGTGTGCCCCACACTGTGGTGTGCACAAGCTCTGTGGTCAGCGTAGGCACGATGACAGGGTCCCCGCACTCAGGGGACCTGCCTCCAGGAGGCAAGATGCACAAAGCAGAGGCACTAGAACATTTCAGGTCACGCCTGATTCCAGATCGCCCCTGGGAAGAAACCGGATCGGGGGCGTGGGGACGGCACAATGGAGAGAGACCAGTGGGACAGGAGGTGAGAACGGGCGTGGATATGGAGGACCCAGCACCTGAGGACGGAGGGAGGGCCTGCCAGCAGAAGCAGCAGGACGTGCAAAGGCCCTGGGGTCTCGGGTGCTCAGAACCGAATGCCCACAGCACGGCACCGGACTGTGTGTCTCCGATGAGGGCAAGAGAGGATGCATGAATTTGAGTTCCCCTCTGCCCCGGCTCCAGGCATGGGGCCCAGGGTAAAGCCCCAGGCCACGGGGAAAACACAGATGCCGAGCGTCTGCCGGAAAGTCCCCAACTTCCAGGAGTCGGGGACAAGTCCAGATCTCAGGTGCAGAATCTCACTTACCAATGTGCAAACTGAAGATTCGGGGGGGGGGGGCTCCCGTGTCTTTATCATGAGCCCCGCCATTCCCGACCCATTTTCACATTTTGTTTCCAAAAAACGTCCCAACAGGGGCTGCGTCCCATAAGGCCGCATTGTGAAAAATGTCGCTGATGGGACCAATGAAGACATCCAGAGTCATTACTTTATGAACCTAAAATGACTCTAAAAAATAAACACCATATTGGGATTCCTTGGCTGGCGATCGGTGGAGCATGCCACTCAGCTTGCAGGGTCCTGAGTTTGAGCCCCACACGGTGCATAGGGATTATTAAAAAAAATAAATGAGATTAGTGTTTTAAAATTTAAAAAAATTAAAATAAATAAGGGAATTTCATTAAAAAGTAATAAAGGAATCAATCACCCGTTTAGGGCAAAAACAGGGTACAGGAGTGCTCAGACATGTTTGGAGCAGAGGCGCATGCTCATCAGCTGCCGGGATTGCGTTCCACGGGAAAATACCAGATTGCGGATGGTTCGTGGGTCGCGCACCAGGGTCGGGGCTTCTTACCGCTCTTTGGATGTCCAGCTCGTAGTACAGGACGTAACTCGAAAGGTCGTATCTGATCTCGGGATTGTCCCACTTGATAATGTGGTGCGATCTGTTGTAGGTGATCGTGATGTTCGTCGGCGGGTCATACTTCTCTGCGGAAAACGAAACAGAACCAAAATGACGACAAAACGCCCGCAAACGGCGCAGCGTGTTTTAAATGTGCAATGCGGGGGGGAAAAAGAAAGAAAAAAAATTAAGTGTGCAATGTGGATGGGGTGAATTCAGGGTTGGGGGGTGTTAGGGGCTCCAGCTGGGTTGCTGTGTGATGTGCGCAAGGCGGATCGGAAGGCCACCCCCTGAACATGACACCTTGGCACATGAGTGACTTGGAACTGAAGGCAGCTGACAATCGCAGACCCAGAAAGAAGCTTTCCTGGAGCTTATGGGAGTGACTAAGACCGCACAGTTCTGAGAAACTATGACTGCCGTGAATCCCGACTCTGGGGAATTTTTATGTCCGCGAAGAGAATAGAAAGTCGGCAGCAAGCTGAGTCTGCACAAACAAAACTTACTAATATAGCCCTGTCTCCCATTACTTTCCCCGTACGTTTACCTTTCCTCAGTTTACCACCTCTAAAAGCACAAATCACTTTTTCTTTAACTCAGTAATCAGTTTTTTTTTTAATTTTTATTTATTTATGATAGTCACAGAGAGAGAGAGAGAGAGAGAGGCAGAGACATAGGCAGAGGGAGAAGCAGGCTCCATGCACCAGGAGCCCAACGTGGGATTCGATCCCGGGTCTCCAGGATTTAGGTTTAGGCAGGCGCTAAACCGCTGCGCCACCCAGGGATTCCTAATCAGTTGTTTTTAATTAAAAGGACGTATGGATAAAAATATATAAAAGTAAATTTAAAAAATGAAGAATAGGGGGATCCCTGGGTGGCGCAGCGGTTTGGCGCCTGCCTTTGGCTCACGGCGCGATCCTGGAGTCCCCGGATCGAGTCCCACATCAGGCTCCCAGCATGGAGCCTGCTTCTCCCTCTGCCTGTGTCTCTGCCTCTCTCTCTCTCTCTATGTCTATCATAAATAAATAAATAAATAAATAAATAAATAAATAAATAAATAAATAATCTTTTAAAAAAATGAAAAATAAATGTTATGTAAGTTCCTGAGTCTAACCACTTCTTTGGGAGATGTTTGTTTCTTTTCTGTGAAGCTTTCCTCTGATGCATATAAAGCTTAAAAATTAAAATTGCATTTGTGTGCTTTTCTCCTGTTAATATAGCATTTGTCCATTTAATTTGCAAGGCCTGTGTACAGAACCTAAGAGGGTAGAGGAAGTTTTTTTTTTTTTTCTTCTTTTGCATTTGTATGCACAAGAAGGCCATGGTGTACGTCTTGGAGAAAGTACACATGTTAGATAAGCATTGTTCAGGGCTGTGGGTCTTGGATTCAACATTAATTTATCAACAATCTACACTATATGTCTTTTTTTTTAAAGATTTAATTATTCATTTATTTGTGATAGACTAGAGAGAGAGAGAGAGAGAGAGAGGCAGAGACACAGGAGGAGGGAGAAGCAGGCTCCATGCCGGGAGCCCGACATGGGACTCCATCCCAGGTCTCCAGGATCACACCCTGGGCCGAAGGCAGGGGTTAAACCACTGAGCCACCCAGGGATCCCTATAAGATGTCTTTAAACGGAAACAAACATAAAACAAGGCTATGTGCTGACCTATTGATGAACATGTGGTGACCAAAGACCAACCCCGTATTTCCACCCCATCAGCAATGATGAGACAGGATTCGTGAATTCAAGATTTGGGGAGAATTTACAAAAATCAACAAAAGTCTTATATGTGTCATGATCACAGGCCTCTCCTGCATCCCACCTACGGGGACCGTCCAGACCCCAAGTGCACAGCCCGGATCTTGCTCAGGCTGGTCGGGAGGGAACCCAGCAACGCGTCCCACGTGGCCCAGGTGTGAGCGGAGACGAGAGACGAGAGAAGCGAGAGAGAGATGGCTCACCCGGGCAGGGGTGTGGACCCAGGGTGAGGTCACCTCTTACCGATTTTGTAGGCTTGAAATGGAACGAAGTCCAAAAACGGAATTGCCGCCGTACGGCTGGTCCCGTTCACCAGGAAGAAGTAATTGTCCATGTTCTGGGGTTCGCCGAGTTGATCGAAATGGCAGCCCACGCGCATCCCCTCGGAGTTCATGATGTAGTGAGGGCACTCCACCTCGTCCTCGTGCCTGTCATTGGCAAAAGGGACCCAGGAAAAGCCCGATGACTGTGTGTCGTTCTGAGCAGATAGTATTAACAACAAAATATGCCCTCCCCCAGGTCAAAACCCAGAAAACCCTCTAAAAAAATGATAAAATCCATCCCCGGATAAACGCAAAACCAGAACACGACACGCGTCCCACGCACTAGGCTGGGACGTGGCCCTCAGGGACAAATCCCGCCGTTTAGCGGGCGTAGGCATTGCAACCCATTCCGTGCATGATAAAATCGCTAAACTGTGGATTTCCTCATCTCTTAAGGACGGGAGGGGAAGTTTGCATTTCGGAGCCAGGCCACGGCAAAGAGGAATGGTTGTCCTGCCCGGGTTCTGTGATGTTGTGACATTTCGGGGAGGCAACCCACCGTGGGGAGGAAGCCCTACAGCTCGCTCTACATTTTCTGTTAGCATCCACACAAAGATTCCCCCTTAGCATCCAAAGATCCCCCTGCTAGCATCCGCACAAAGATCCCCCCCCATTAGAATCCACACAAAGATCCTCCCGTTAGCATCTGCACAAAGATCCCCTGTTAGCATCTACACAAAGATCCCCCCGTTAGCATCTGCACAAAGATCCCCCATTAGCATCTGCACAAAGATCCCCCCTTAGCATCTGCACAAAGATCCCCCGTTAGCATCCACAGAAAGATCCCCCATTAGCATCCACAAAGATCCCCCATTAGCATCCACACAAAGTTCCCCCCCTTAGCATCGAACAAAGATCCCCCATTAGCATCTGCACAAAGATCCCCCATTAGTATCTGCACAAAGATCCCCTATTAGCATCCACACAAAGATCCCCCATTAGCATCTGCACAAAGATCCCCCATTAGCATCCGCACCAAGTTCCCCCCCTTAGCATCGAACAAAGATCCCCCATTAGCATCTGCACAAAGATCCCCCATTAGCATCTGCACCAAGATCCCCTATTAGCATCCACACAAAGATCCCCCATTAGCATCTGCACAAAGATCCCCCATTAGCATCCGCACAAAGTTCCCCCCCTTAGCATCGAACAAAGATCCCCCATTAGCATCCACACAAAGATCCCCCATTAGCTCTGCACAAAGATCCCCTATTAGCATCTGCACAAAGATCCCCTATTAGCATCCACACAAAGATCCCCTGTTAGCATCCACAAAGATCCCCCATTAGCATCCGCACAAAGTTTCCCCCCCTTAGCATCGAACAAAGATCCCCCATTAGCATCTGCACAAAGATCCCCCATTAGCATCCACACAAAGATCCCCCCTTTTAGCATCGAACAAAGATACCCCCTTAGCATCTGCACAAAGATCCCCTATTAGCATCTGCACAAAGTTACCCCCCTTAGCATCGAACAAAGATCCCCCATTAGCATCTGCACAAAGATCCCCCATTAGCATCTGCACAAAGATCCCCTATTAGCATCCACACAAAGATCCCCTGTTAGCATCCACACAAAGATCCCCATTAGCATCAACACAAAGATCACCCCCATTAGCATCGAACAAAGATCCCCCATTAGCATCCACACAAAGATCCCCCTCCATTAGCATCGAACAAAGATCCCCCTGCTAGCATCCACACAAAGATCCCCCATTAGCATCCACACAAAGATCCCTCATTAGCAACCCCACAGAGATCCCCCTGTTAGCATCCACACAAAGATCCCCCATTAGGATCCGCACAAAGATCCCCGTTGCTTGGGAGACACGCGAGGCACTTACAAAGAAGCCCACCAGAAGAGCTGGTAGCAGACGTCGGCGGGGGCCCTGGAGCCAGGCGCCCAGCTGCAGTTCATGAAGCGGACATTGTAAATGAAGCAGGAGAAGTTCATGGCGCCGGAACCTTCCACGCCTGGCAAGACACCAACCGTCAAAACCCTCACCGGCTGCGCCGCCACCACCCACACCCAAGGGGTGGAGACCTCGGTGGCCCTCAGGCGGGTGAGGCGGGAGCTGGGAACTTCCCAGCACCGGGGACCTCACCTGGGTTAGCGAAAACCAGCAGCTCCTGGAACACATTACCGTCACACGTGACGTTCACGGTGAGGTTCGCCCCTCTGTGCAGCACGTGGTTGCGGAAGATGCAGTAGTGCGTGTCGTCCTCTGTGACCTGGGAAGCGCACCATGGAAAACCTGTACATCACGTGCGCTTCGGGGCCCTTGGGGCCACTCAGTCCTCAGATCATTCCACGGTGGGATGTGCCCCCTTGGACCCCCCCTACTCGGTCACGTGACTGTAATAACAAGGGCACGCGTCCGGCCTCGTGAGGCCTGCGGGAGGCTGCTATCTGTGCAATAATCCCAGGAGCTCACAGCTGGCCCACCATGGCCAGGGCTTGAGTGACACTGACGACATCCCTAACTCCGTTTCCCATGTCCACTGTGGCATGAGCATTGTGCTGAGCTGGGAGCAACTGAGAACCCACAGATTCAGAAAGAAGCCGTCCTGTAATGATGTATTATGTGTTGGGCAGTTGAATTAAAGAAAAAAAAAAAAAAAAAAAAGAAGGGCAGCCCAGGCGGCACAGCGGTTTAGCACCTGCCTTCGGCCCAGGGCGTGATCCTGGAGACCCAGGATCGAGTGCCGCATCGGGCTCCCTGCATGGAGCCTGCTTCTCCCTCGGCCTGGGTCTCTGCCTCTCTCCCTCTCTGTGCCTCTCATGAATAAATAAATAAAATCTTAAAAAAAAAAATAAAAAAAAATAAAAAGAAGAAGAAAAGAAAAAAAGAAGTCAAAATGTAAAAACGACAAAGAAAGAGGGAAAAGAGAAAAAAGAAAGAAAGAAGAAAGAAAGAAGAAAGAAAGAAAGAAAGAAAGAAAGAAAGAAAGAAAGAAAGAAAGAAAGAAAAAGAAAAAGAAAAAAAGACCTTCCTGGACTTTCCATTATCTAACTGCAGAAACTTCTAGAAACAAAGATGCTTCAGGTTCCCTCTGTGGGAACTTTTAGGACCACAAAAAAGGCAGAAATTTGGCACCAATATGGACCTGTACGAACAAATCTACCAAAATAAACCTTGTCTTCCCGCGGTGTCCTCCAAATATCGATCTTCCCGAGAGGCGCCGCCTTGAGCAGCCTCGCGCTCTTTTTCTGCCTCTTGTCACATCTGCACCCTGCATGGGATACAAGCTCTGGTCTAACTGCTTTTTGGGGGCATTTTTTTTTCTTTTTCATCAAGAAAACTCATGCCATGTAAAATTTTTAACAGCATGTAGAGAGCGCATGCCTCTTCTCAGCTAACCTGTCTTTTTGTCACTCTAATTTGCAGAGCCCCGCACACAGAACTCAACAGTGTAGACAACCGTGGTTTTGCTCGCCTGCACCCCTAGAACGTTTTCTCACTCCTCTGCAGGACTCTGGGGGCTCTGACAAGGGTAAGATCTGGTGGCCGACACCCCGGGGAGAGTCTCACGTGTCCTCATTTGGGTGGTCCTGGTTTATGTGATTATTTACGAAATAATGTTATTCATGCTCATGTAGTAATTCAGCTGTTTTCTCTCTGTGGGGAGGCATGCTGCGTTGTGGGGGCAGATTTTGTGTTAAATAAATTTCGGGGATCCCCGGGTGGCTCAGCGGTGTGGCACCCACCTTCGGCCCAGAGTGTGATCCTGGGGTCCTGGGATCGAGTCCCGCATCGGGCTCCCCGCATGGAGCCTGCTTCTCCCTCTGCCTGTGTCTCTGCCTCTCTCCCTCTCTGTGCCTCTCATGAATAAATAAATAAAAAATCTTTAGAAGAGGGAGAAAGAAAGAAAAATAAAAAAATAAAATAAAATAAATTTCCCTAACAAGTGTCACCAGGGATGACGGAGTGAGCAGCCATAGAGCACTGTGGGAGGGGACAGTGGACTGACCTCGGGTGACCTCAGGGGGAAGGGAATCTGGAAACCGTGGGGTGGCCTAGGGGGAAACCACAGATCCACACACTCCATCTGTGGCACCTCTGAGGCCCAGGGTGGCTCCCCTTTTTTAAAGAAAAGCAAAGAGTCCCCAAAATTAGGAGTCTAGGGACTGATCCTGCCATAGGAGATAATTGGAGAATTTCTTTTTTTTTCTAGAGGCGGAAACACCACATGTTCCATTTCTGAGTCTATAGAAACCCTTTTATCTGAAAAGGTTTTGCTCCAGACAAGAAAAAAAAAAAGTGTCTTGGGAATCCCAAAACCAAAGAAAATACGTATGTGGACGCGAGAATGATGGACAAAGACCTACAGGGAAGCAGGGTTGTTCTAGGAGGAGCAGCCTGGGCCTTACTGAGGTCACCAGAGTCCCTCGGAAGGAACGTCTGGGATTTACACAAAAGTCAGGTGATTGACAGCGTTAACGCACCGCCCAGGATGCGGCCAGGGGGTGACTCATTCAGACGTTTTAGGGGAGAAAATGTTTGAATAGAAGTTTCCGTACAGCTGGGCCTGTCGGTGACCAGGATGAGGAGAAATGCACCTCCTACATCATCAGAGGCTCACAAACACGTCCAGGTTGTCCATCGTGAGGGTGCATCGAATCTCTAATAATAATAATGATAATGATAAAAATAATAATAATAATAAAATATAAAATAAGACGTGCTGTCTAGTTCCAAAATGACAGAGAGAGCCTCCTACCTCTTTGTCATGAGCATCCCCTTTAGAAAAGGTGCAGCAGCACCAGGGTCTCCCTGAGATATGTGCAAAAGGGGGTCCTGCCTCCTGTGTTTGTGGGAACTTTGTTCCAAGAGACCATTTCTCGCTCATCTAAAAGATGGGATTTTTATGTTTCTTGGTGATTTCAGGGAGCAGGTGCATCGGGGAGGGGGGAGGTCCCTCCCACGTGTGCCAGGTCCACACGGGCTGCCCGCCGGCACCTCGCGCCCCGGCTTCTCGCCCACTCTACCTGCGTCGGGCTTCTGAGTGCGTAGGGCATTTCGTCTCATCCCTCGACATAGTCATACCTTTATTTCTATTTTGCTCTGTGCTTTCCCTTTTTACACGATTGATTTTTTTTAATTATGATTTTTTTTTTTTTTTTTATCGAGGTCACTTAGGCGTAAAGTGAACCACGCAATGGACCATGTGGATCCGTCTGAAGTGCGCACGTCAGGGGCATCGGGCAGCTTCGCTATGTTGTGCAAGCTCTACCTCTGGTTCCAGAACATTCTTCTTTTTTTATTTTTTAAGATTTATTTATTTATTTATTTATTTATTTATAATAGACAGAGAGAGAGAGAGGCAGAGAGAGAAGCAGGCTCCATGCCAGGAGCCCAATGCGGGCCTCGATCCCTGGACTCCAGGATCGCACCTTGGGCCAAAGGCAGGCGCCAAACCGCTGAGCTGCCCAGGGATCCCCTGGTTCCAGAACATTCTTATCCTCCTCCCCGTAGGCCCCACCCCCGTCCTCAGGCCCTGGCAAACACTAACCCACTTCTTTTAACAGGATTCATCTATTGTGGAAGCTTCCTATAAATCGGCTGACGCGCCGTGTAGCCTTTTCTATCTGCTTCTCCCTGAGCTACATATTTGCAAAGTTCATGCACGTCGTAGCAGGTGCACAGCTGATGCTCTTTCACAGCTGCAGGGAGAATTTAGTTTTCTTTTTTTTATTTTTTATTTTATTTTATTTTATTTTATTTTTTCAGAATTTAGTTTTAATCCTCCCCCCTGCCCCCCCCCAAAAAAAGCATCGTCCATGGAGTGGGATGGAATGAGGGACTTGAAGACCATGCAGAGCAACGCTCGCTGACAGGGGCAGCCACTGGCACCCAGCCCCACGCGGCGTCACGTGCTGAGCGTCAACACAGTGACCCACAGAGGACACGAGATTTAAGACAGTTTGGAAGGAAAAACATCACATGGAAAGAAAGGGGGAAAAGAAAGTCAGCACAGCAGCATCCTGTTTGTGAAACCACAGGCTTCCATGGGCACAGGGCGGCGGGGCAGGGGGTGGCTGGGGGGCAGTGGGAACAGAGGCACCGCCTCCCCTGACCGGTCAGCCCGAGTCCGACCCGACGGTAATTACATCCACTCAGATTCCCTCAAATTCAAAACAGAGGAAACTCAGAGCATCATTAACACCCGAGACACCTGTGCCAAACCTGTGCTCACAGTCGCAGGCAGGACCGGCTCCCTGGAGGTCCCCCAGCTGCAAAGAGCCCCTCCCCTCAATCCTGACCCCCCAGCCGGCTCTCGGGGGCGACGGGGCTGCTGCTAAAGACGGAATAAAACAGCATCCAGAGATGCCTTCAAGGTTCAAATCCCCCTCTTCTCTGCAGGCATCTCTGTTTGGCCTCACGGAAAATCCAAAACCCCAGTGAGAAATCCTGCAGCCCGTTTTTATTTTTATTTTTATTTATTATTATCATTATATTATTTATTTATTACTATTTTATTATTTATCAATTATTTTATTATTTATTTATTATTATTTTCTTCTTATTATTTTATTAATTATTATTTCATTATTTATTCATCATTTTATTATTTATTATTTTATTATTAATCAATTATTTCATTATTTATTCATTATTTTATTATTTGTTTATTATTGTTTTATTATTTATTATTTTATTATTTATTTATTTATTTATTATTTTATTATTTTATTATTTATTTTTATTATTACTATTATTTACTTTTTATTTTATTTTTATTTATATTTTTATTTTTATTTTTGCGGCCTGTTTTCATTTAAAACACCAGGGCCTCTCTCTGCTAACCAGCTAGCAGTTCCCCCCTCCCCCTTTTTCCTGCAGGAGAAAACCCACAAAACAAATCTGTGCACAGCAGGCGGAAGGAAATGAACCAGAGATTTGCAACACATATAACACACACAGGCAAAAACGCATGGCCTTTGGGAACCTTGGGCGAGTAGACCTGATTTCACGTCGCTGGCCCCGCTCGGACCTATCCCGGGGATATTTTCAAAAGAACCTTTCATTTAAAAATATTTTTAAGAATTGAGGCACCTGGCTGGCTCCGTTCATGGAGTGTGCCAGTGTCGATTGTGGGGTTGTGAGTTCGAGCCTCACTTTGGATGTAGGGATTTACTCAAAAATCAATATTTTAGGGACACCTGGGGGGCTCAGTAGTTGAGCATCTGCCTTCAGCCCAGGGCATGATCCTGGAGTCCCGGGATCGAGTCCCACGTCGGGCTCCCTGCATGGAGCCTGCTTCTCCCTCTGCCTGTGTCTCTGCCTCTCTCTCTGTGTCTCTCATGAATAAATAAATAAAAACTTAAGAAAAAAGAAAAATAAAAAAATTTTTAAAGAAGAAAAAAATGAAAAAAAAAATTAAAAAAGAAGAAAAAAATGTAAAGCTATAAAAAATAGAAACCCCAAAATGTCATGCTCATGCACTGAATTCAACATTATTCAAAAAAAAGTATCTATCATGATTGTGCACAATCTGTTTGAATAACATCAGTGGAGGTGGGACGGGAGGACTAAATAATCATAATCTCAGCAGAGGTTGGAACACAAGTTTTGCAGAGTATGCAAAAACCAGTTTTTGGAGACAAACAATGGTTAGATCAGCAGGAACCTAAATGAGTCTCTCTGACATGCGAAAAGAGGTTTTTGCTTTTGGGTTTTCTCTTTTACATCGACTGACACTACTGTAAGTCATATGGAAACACCACATTCATGAACGTTTTTCTGGAATTCGCAATGAAAAATGAGACGAAACAGAAAGCCGCCACGATGGCACGGAAGGAAGTCACGTTTGCCTTATTTCTGAACTAACAGGACAACATTCCGAGAACCAGATGCTCCCTGCAATGCATTGACTTTATAAAACAGATTAAGGAAACCCGTGGACAGGAAGGCCGTAAAATCAGTGACTTCCTTGCACCAACAGCAAACACTTAAAATCGAAAAAAAAAAATTTGTTTTTTTGAAGCAAGCGACAGAAAGCTATACCATGTGTAAACATGACCCACATGGAAAGGAAGGTCTGGGACCTGTTTATTTTTGTGTCATTAGCTTAAAATTTAATTTCAGTACTTTTAATTAATTTTTTTTTAAAAAATATTTTATTTATTTTACAGAGAGAGAGAGAGCATGATCAGGGGGAGGGGCAGAGGGAGAAGCAGACTCCTCTCTCCCTCCCGCTGAGCTGAGAGCCCGATCCTGGACTTGATCCCAAGACCCTGAGATCCCGACCTGATCTGACCTGAAGGCAGATGCATAAGCAGCTGAGCCACCGAGGTGCCCCTAATTTCACGACTTTTTAAAAGCACGGGTGCCTAAGGACGCCTACTGCTGGATCTCCCGTGAGCCCCCATGTGCAACCCTCCTCCCTGCCTCCTCCTCTCAGGGGCTCTGAAAACACAGTTCAGTTCACCTAAGGTGTGACCAGTCATAGAATATTTCACCCCAAAATAAGCCCACTTTGGCACAAGGATGATTTTTAAGACGATTGCAACAAGCAGATACAAGGAAACCCCGATGCAGGTCACTTGCTTAAAAGCTAGACATTTCTTTGCAAAGAATACCGCCTCCCCCCCACCCCAGGAGTTAATCTCTGGGGACACGGCAAGACCTTCATCAGCCTGGAGGTGGCGGCAGAGGAACCCACATAAGAAGTCCCTGTAATGGGCGCGAGGTGGTGCACTGGGTTAATCCTCAGACTGTTGGTTTCAGCTCAGGTCCTATCTCAGGGTCGTGAGATCCAGCCCAAAGTCGGGCTCCATGCTCAGCACAGAGTCTGCTTGGGCTTCTCCCTCTCCCTCTGTCTCTCTCCACCCCAAAATAAATAAATCTTCAAAAAAAAATTGCTAAAACTAGCTATAAATGTGGGGAGGAGCCTCCCCCATCCCCAGCAATCGCAGAATTGGTATGAACATTATTATTATTTTTAAAGATTTTTAAAGATTTTATTCACGAGAGACACACGGAGAGAGAGAGAGAGAGAGAGGCAGAGACACAGGCAGAGGGAGAAGCAGGCTCCATGCCGGGAGCCCAACGTGGGACTTGATCCCGGGACCCCAGGGTCACACTAAAACTGCTGAGCCACCCGGGCTGCCTGGTATGAACATTATTTTAAAGTGAAGACGTTTGGATTTAAGAGATGCACAAAGAAACGTTTTGGGGGGCGTTTCTCTTATCTAACTGAAGTCAGAAAGTCCTAGAAAATAAGGCTGCTATAAATTTTCTCTTTCAGGTGGATTTTAGGAAGGACAACGAGGGTAATGTTATCATAAATGCCCTCTCTGGGCCGTGACGAAGACTGAAAGACGTCTTACAGTTGTAGGAATTAGCTTCATCACAAACTTTCTTATCTCCCATTTTCTTCTGGAAAAATGCTTGTTCTTCCCATAAAGAGCTTTACTCTCTCCTTCCTTTTTCCTACTAGGTACATAAATCGTTAACTTTACCTATTTATTGGGCTATGTTTTAAAAGCCCCATATGAAAAATAATAATAATAAAAAAAATAAAAGCCCCATATGAGAAATAAAAAGAAGTTCCATATGCATGGGAATATACTTTTCTACCTCCTGTTCATCCATCTCTTGTTCATTCACGGGCCTCCAGACACAGCTTAAGAGGTTAGATGATAAGGTTTTTCCTCTCTAAGGTCCTTAGAATGCAACCAAGGGTGTGTGTGTACTAGGTGACGAGTGAGTGAAAGACACGGACTGAATCCGGGGGGCGCTGTTTCCATGGTGACATCCATTTAAGGGGCAAATCCACATCTTTCCCTGTAGTCCCTCATGGAAGGGGAGAGATCAAAATGAAAGCAGGTGCAGAAAAGACAGCTATTATAGATTCCTCCTCATACGTGAGACTCAGTGTGTAGATTTTACTCTCACTGTACAAAGCAGGGTGAAGGGCTCCTATAGTTGGGATTAATCCCAAATAGGCTATTTTGGAATAAGGATCATTTTGAGCATCTGGCACCTGAGAATGGACATGGGAATAACCCATATGCTGATTCCATGGTCACGTCCCCGAAATTTATCGGCCTCAGAAGCTGAAATCCACATTTCTTTGTCGAGACGTCTCCTCAATTTTCCAGCCTTTTAGAAAAAATGGCACAAAAACTCCCTAGTCCATCCACTTCTTTGGGGGTTTACTTCTCTCCTGTGAATCTTCATTTAGGTAAAAAAAAAGTTGAACCGGGAACAAATCTGTAGATCTCTTCTTCTGAAAAATCTGACGCTCGTCAGTTTAATTTGCACATCCCTACCCCTGAACCTGAGAGGGTGAGGAAATGTTTTTTTTTTTTCCCCGACAACAGCAATAGGAGTGGAACTCAAGAGGAGGCAGGAGACGTAAGAGTCATCTCACAGGACAATTCAAGGTTTGCAAGGAGCCAAGCCATAAGGCACGAGCCATGAACACTCACCTGTGGGGGTTGCGAGGTGGGAGAGCCGAGCGGGGTATATATTACGCATTCTTGCTCACTCACATTTCTTATGTAATTCCAGCTTAACATTTTCTTCCTTGAATCTAGCTGCATGTTTATAATAGGAGATACGTTTTCTTGTGCTGCAATTAAAAAAATATTAATAAACACTTAGTAGGAATTAGAACCTGCTCCCCTCCCCACCCCTTGCAAGTGATGTTATAGTTACAGGTGAGAGGGGAGACGTTCTGCAAACACCAGGTGGGGATTGTCATATCGGTTTACTGAGGCCAGATTCACATAACGTAAAATGAACGATTTCAAAGTGACATATACAAGCCCATGAAAGGATGCCCAGAAAAAAGAAAAAAAGGAAAAAAAGATGCTCAGAACCATCAGTTATCAGGGAAATGAACATCAAAACCACAACGAGATATCACTTCATACCCCTAAACTTAGCTTTAGTAATAATAATTTGAAAAATACAGAAAATAATCTGAAAAATACAAGTTAGCTATTGTAATAATGTGAAAAATATAGAAAATAATTTTAAAAGTACACAAAAGAAAAAAGATAAAAAATAAAAATACACAAAAGTATAGCAAGAATCATTGCTTAGCTAAAGTGCAGGAAACTTAGCCATAGTAACAATAATTTGAAAAATACACAAAATTAAGTATAGTAATAGTTATTTGAAAAATACAAAAAATAATTTGAAAAACAGACAACTTAGGTACAGCAATAATAATTAGAAAAATAGAAAAAATAATTTGAAAAGTACGGAAAAGTTAGCTATATTAACAGTAATTTTAAAAATGCAAAAAATAATTTGAAAAATACAGAAAAGTTAAGTATAATAATAATAGTTTGAAAAATACAGAAAAAGGGGCACCATGGTGGGTCAGTCAGTTGAATGTCTACCTTCAGCTCAAGTCATGATGTCAGGGTCCTGGAATCCAGCCCCGTGTCAGGCTTCCTGCTCATAGGGGAGTCTCGTTCTCCCTCTCCCTCTTGTCCCTCCCCCTGCTTGTGCTTTCTCTCTTGCTCTCTCTCTCAAAATAAATAAATAAAAATCTTAAAAAAGGGAAAGGAAAGTACAGAAAATAATTAGAAAAATACAGACAAGTTAGGTATAGCAGTAATAATTTGAAAAATACACAAAATAATTTGAAAAAAATACACAAAAGTTGAGTAATAATCATTTGGAAAACAGAAAAATACAGAAAAGTTAACTAGAGTAATAATAATTTGAAAAATATAGAAAATAATGTAAAAAATACAGACAAGTCAGATATAGGAATAATAACTTGAAAAATACAGAAAAGAAAGAAACTAATTTGAAAAATACCAAGAAGTTATCTATAGTAATGATAATTTTAAAATTACAGAAACTGATCCTTAAAATACAGAGAAATAAAAATATTTTAAAAATCTTAAAATACAGAAAAAAATTAAATACAGGAAAAAATTTTAACATGGAAAAAATGTCTAGAAAAAATTTAAAATCACAAGGCAGGCTGTGCAGAAATTGGGGCCCTCTGTATCTTCCCAGAGGGAATGCAAAGTGGGGCTTCCCTCCCAGGCCTTCAGGATAGGTCAGGGGATGGGCTATGCCCTTTGGGGTGGGGCTGATGCAGCACCTTGACCAAGAAGAAAACTGCCATAGTGAGGACAAGTGCAAAATGACCAGGAGGACTTTAATTTTCCCTATTAGGGGGAAAAAAAACAAAGAAGGACCAATTAATTTACAACAACAAAGCCAAGAATAGACAACAGGGGACAAACAGTCTCTCCAAAAAACGGTGTGGGAACAGCGGCAGCCACTTACAAAAAAGTGGAAGCAGACCACTAACCAGATCCACAAAAAAATTAACTCCAACTGGATTAAAGACTCACAGGTACAACCCGAATCTACAAAACTCCTAGGCAAGAAAAAACCCCATAAAAACAAAAAGCCCAGGTTGCTGGGTGCCTGGACATTGGTCTTGGCATGAATTTTTTTTTTTTTTTTATTTGACACTGAAATCAAAGGCTACAAAAGTACAAAGAGATGCGTGGCTCTTCATAGAGGGGCTACATGAGCGTCAACAATGCGGAATAGCTAGCTGAGGGTCTGGGGCGTCTGTGAAATGTGATGATCAGAGAAGTGAACGCCCGTTTCCGGGGAGGAGAGGAGCCCAACTTCCCGGGCAGCTGGCTCCCAACACGGTGAGCTTTCTCTCCCTGTGTGTGCGCTCTCTTTGGTGGGTCGCCCTGCGGTAAGATTTCTACGTTCTCTAGCGTGTTTGGGGAGAGGTTCTGTGGGTTGGGAGGATATTTTTCTGTTTCTAAAATATTTTTTAAAAAGAATTTCTGTATTTATTTGAGAGAGAGGAAGAGAGAGAGAGCAGCGGTGGGGGACGGCGGGGGAGACTCCATGCTGAGATCATGACCTGAGCCAAAATCAAGAGTCGGATTCTTAACCAACCGTGCCATCTCGGCAGGTCCGAGATTTTTGCTTTTTAATAAGGTTTTCCCAGGACAGGCAGAAAAGCTGACACCCCAGCTGGGCTTGGGGTTTGGGGATAGGATTTTCTCCCTGATTGTGCCAGATGATGAACATCCGCTGACAGTTTGGTTTCCACAAGGACCCCTTCTCTTACCAGGGCAGGGGTAGAGGATGGGGAGATGCATAGATGCATCAGGTCTGGGGGAGGGCCTTTTGTCCTCTTCCAGCATTAGGGGGACCCTGCCCAGACACCCCCACCACCTGCCAGCACCTACCCGGCTGTGGTTCTCTGCAGCACACTGAGCTCAGGAGGACCAGAAAGCTCACCAGATCCAGCGTAGTCGCCATGGCCCAGCCTCAATGCTGCACCTGAAGAGGAGGAGACCTCAGGTCAGAGGGTCAGATTCCAGGTGGGGCAGGAACCCTCCATTCTCAGAACCCCTCCATGCCCCTGGGGCCGTCAGGTGTCAGGAGCAAGTTCTTGGGGGGGGGCATCCCGTGCCCTATGTGGTCAAACCACTGGGTGTGTCCACCATCCTATTTCCACATGCCTGGTCCCCCCTACAAAGTGACAGCCCCTCTGAAACCCTCCTGGAGCCCCCTTCAAGGCATCAGGACACTCAAGGTGCATTATCCACGATGACTACCAACGTGGGATCGAACCCACTTTTCCCACCAGACTGGACTTTTTCCTGCAACCCAGCATCACCATGGCCATTGCGGGTCTAGACCACATCCCCGCCCCTGGGCCGCTGTGTGGGGACCCACTCTGAACCCTGCCATACATATTGGGGTTATTTGAGGTTGTGCCTCTTGCAGTAGGTGGTTCAGGGGCAGGGGAGGTGAGGCCTCCATGAAAAAGAAGGAATGTGTGATGAGGATACTGCTCCACGGCATCCACTTTGGGGTATGAGGCAGCTCTGTCTGGCTGAAGACAGAACACCTTTATTAATCATTATTATTATTATTACTATTATTATTGAGAAAGAAACAGAGATCAAAAGAGCCAGGAGTTAGGGGCGGAGAAAAAAGAATCTCAAGCAGACCCCACGCTGAGCACAGAGCAATGCAGGGCTCCATCTCATGACCTTGAGATCATGACCTGAGCTGAAACTGCGAGTCTAACTCTTAACCAACTGAGCTGCCCAAGTGCTCTCAGGATGGAATACGTTTGCAGAAAGAGCCAATAGGAGCCCAGAGGCCACCAGCGAGTCGGGGTGCACATCATTACAGTGTTTCCGGCCCCTTTCCAGGGATGTGCGCCCACCTCCTGGGATGATGGAAGCCATTTATTTCCCTACCTGGGGGAAGCAGGTAAACTCCTTCCTGCTCTGTGTCTCATTACCAAGCGGGAGGTCTTCCTACATAAGACAGACCAAGGGAGGAGGCCGGGAAAAGAGAAAATCAGGGAGGAGAGGTTGAAGGGCAGGAAAAATCGTTTCCCTCTAACCTCTTAGATCTGCACCCGATGCCCACAAATTACGTGGATAAAAAGATTTAACAGAAAACCCAGCATTTACGCCATATATATATATACGCATGGGAGTCCAGCAAGGAAAATGCAGCTCAGGGAGGCAGCCAGATGGTCAGCGAGTTTAATAAACCTTTTTTTTTTTTTTTTAAACCATTTTTGATTCAACGTCAGAAAATGGGTTTCTGGCTCCTGAATGGGGAAGGACAGTTATATGGAAAGGGGCAGCAGGAAACGTGTGGCACGTCCGGGGCGGTCTTGTTCATTAGCATCTCCGAGACGATAAGAAGTCTCTGAGCGTCATTGTCTTCTCAGTGTGGGGAGCATCTTTGTCCTTCTCTGTGTGTCTCGTGAACTCATAGATACAGTCTTAAAACAAAATATAAAATAAAATAAAATAAAATGATAAAATAAAATAAAATAATAAAATAAAATGAAATAATAAAATAAAATAAATGAAATGAAATAATAAAATAAAATAAAATAAATAAAATAAATAAAATAATAAAATAAAATAAAATAAATAAAATAAATAAAATAAATAAAATAAAATAAAATAAAATAAAATAAAATAAAATAAAATAAAGAAGGTCCGTGTATGGACGTACATTTCCTCCAGGAAGGGGAAATGAATGTCCTGTATTTTCTGGCAGCGAGGGAGGCGTCCAGAACTATTTGTGCTCCTGCTGGTTCTCAGTGGCCTGTGGTCTGAAATCATCTGTATGGCCAAGAGGTACATTTTGTGGGGCCTGTGGTGATGCCCTTCAAGGCATGGAGTGTATATGAGCTCAGCGTGTGGAGGGGTGCTGTGCCCTGGCCCCCAGTGGAGGCCACTCCTTGTTCTCAGTGCACCTGCTATGGGTCAGGCCCTGGCGCCGGGGATGGTCTGCCTGACAGCGGTGGCTCTCAGACGCCTCCCTCCATCCCTTGCCATGCCCGCGATGGCCCTCACCTACTCTACAGTCGCCACCGAGACTTTTCCCCACGAGGAAGGAAGCACAGCGACACATGAGGGCTGCGGTGGGGACGTCTGAGGTCTGTCCCAGAGTCTCACACCCAGGGCAGGAAGAACCAACGTGCCGCGGCCCAGGGAAGTGAGCCCTTTGGGGCACAAGGTCTGCGCGGGGTCAGTCTCTGTGTCAATGTTGAGCACAGAACGGCCACGGAGAACCTCAGGGGCGGCTGCTCGAGAAGCTCTGAGGAGACAGACACGGGCAACCAGGCCCCGCCATTGTGTCCCAAAGGGGCATTATCAACCCCCGGAGCTGCCGTTGTGGCCGAGAGGCGGATGTGTCCCTTCTCCAAGAACGGGTGTCCTCGGGGGCTCTGTGGTGACCCACTGAAATGCACCTGTTGAAACCCTTACTCCATGACTTCAGGATGGGGCTGCATTGGGATATTCGGTCTTTAAAGAGGGGATTTAGGTGAGGTCTGTATGGTGCGCCCCGATCATAGGATCAGGGAACGATGTGCAGAGAGCGATGAACATGTGAGGACACAGGGAGAACACGGCGTCTACACGCCCGGGACAGAGGCCTCGGGGGGAACCAGCCTCGGCCTCCGTGGGGACCCACCCTGGGGACAGGTCAGCCTACAGACGCAGCCAGAGGAGCTGGGCACCCGGATGGGGCGTTTGCCTTTTAATGACTTTTTAAATTTTGCATTAAGTACAGCAGCTTTGCACATCGTCATCGCCCTTCTCATGGCGTTGACCCAACCACGTGCCCCGTCGTTCCTTCCGCGTGTCTTAGTAACCAACAGGCTTCCGACCCCAGTGTCCTCATCACATGGAACATATTAAAATGTAATTAGAAGGGATTCCTTTTATTTAGTCCTAAATGCAGCATTGGCCTCATTTCTCTCCCGCGTTCTCCAAGGATGTGTCCCCAGGCTTCAGGGCCCTAGGTCCGACCTCTGGCCACTGGCTGCAGGTGGCACCTTCTGCGAGCCTTCTGCGTTGGGAACAAGGGTGCTTGCCTCGGGGCATGACTCCCCCCACCCCGTTTCATACCAGGCTCATCTATGCCCTTTGGTTTGGGGTTCCAGCTCCCAGGTAGGAAGATCTGAGCTGTTGATCGGGGTGGCAGGGACACTCTGAGCGCTCGCCCATCGCCGGGGGCTGCACATCACAGCCTCGTCCAGCTCAGGCTGGAGCTACTTGGCTTCTGCGCTATGCTTCTCAGGCCACAGCATTTCTGGGGACCCCCCCTCCCTCCACCACCCTGTCCCGCCTGCAGGTGCAAGGGGAAGGCAGGTTATGCACCCCGTGTAGACCCAGGGGCCAACTTAACCGTGCACCTGTCAGACCTGTCGGTATCAAAGACCAAGCCTTGGTCACTTGAATGCTTAAAAACCCCCAAAGTGGGCAGTCTGGGTGGCTCAGCGGTTTAGCGCCGCCTTCGGCCCAGGGCGTGACCCCGGGCCCACGTCGGGCTCCCGGCATGGAGCCTGCTTCTCCCTCTGCCTGTGTCTCTGCCTTTCTCTCTCTCTCTGTGCGTCTCATGAATGAGTAAATAAAATCTCTTAAAAAAATCCCAAAGGAATATTGGGTGCTTCCCCAGAAGGACGTACGCCCTGTAGAGAGTGGGGAGACACCCCGAGCATTCGTTCGCAGACACCCACCAGACAGACCTCTTGTGAGTTTCGTAAAGTGATGCTCACACCGCTGGTTCTCATCTGGGCACCGTGGGGATGCTCATCCCCTCCACACGCCCTCCGTCTGCTCCATGAGTGATATACCCCCCTATACCCACCCACGGCGCTGGTTTCCCCTCCCATCCGGCGCCCATCCTGCTGTAGGATCTCACAAACCCCACAGCCCTAGAGATGCACAAAACATCAGCTTACTGGTCAGCGAGGTTTCTGGAACGTCCTCGGACCGCTCCGGCGCTTTCAGAAGGTGCTGTGGACAGGCGGCACCAGAAGGGGTGCTCGGGACGGCGGGACGGAACCGTGGTCCCCGCGGGGATGAGCTCAAGAAGCCTGGTCAAGAGCCTGCTCTCTATGGACTCCCACTCACAATTCATCCCCACGTCAGCGTTTGGAGAAGCGCCTTATCTGCCATCAGCCGTGTCCTCCTTCTCAATGAGTGGCTGGGCCGGGGTTATCTCCCCGGCGCGCAGGAAGTGCTCCAACCCCCAGCACCATCTTTCTCAAGCGCCAAGCTGGCCCTTTGCTTTTTTATCAGCATCTCGGGGTTCCTCTTTTTTGCAGCGGGGTGTCTCCAGCCGTCATCCCACCTGTTCCCTCTGGGATCATCAGGGGAACCAGGGTTTCCATGCTCTGTGTCACGTTCTGGAGTCTTCCAACCCCCGTGTCCATGGGCACATCCGCTCCCGTCCATTCACTGGGAGGGTGGCCCTATCCGTGGGCTGAGCTCTCCCAGACTTTGTGCGTGATTCTGGTGCTGGTTTATGTCCTTGAGGCCCCTCCGGGAGGGGACGCCAGTGCTTCCATGCCTCCATGCCTGGAATATCTCCCCTTGGATGGGAGTAGTCCTTATCACTATGGGAGCATGAGTCCTTCTGTGACCACCCTACTTGCCGGCGCCTGGTTGGAGGGATCTGGCTGGAGAGCTTGGGAAATAGTTGTTTCTTCCTCATAGGATCACCATGACGCAAATGGGGATGACCGTTCCTTGTGTTTCTCCTCCTACAACTATGGTGCCCTTTGGACGTTATCTCATGAGATAGGCTCATCCCCTTCTTTGCTTTTGTCAAACACCATGTCATCCTGTGGTGTAGACGAGAGAGTTCCCAGACGCCACGTGAAGGGAATGCCTGGTTGCAAATACAGCTCTTGGGATGCAGAGGCTCTGGAACTGCTTGGCTTTGTTGCATCTCCCAGCTCCAAACGATGCCCGCCGTAGGGAATGGGTCACCATAGGATGGGCTACATCTTCCCCACGAGTCAGACTCCTGCTGTTTATCTCAGGCGCAGGTGGCTCTTGCACAGCCACATGCAAAAGTAGAAAAAAAAATGCAAAAGTAGGTTTCTAGAAAACCGACCGTGCTGGTAGGAAGGCTCTGTCTCTGGTCCCATTTGGAAGAGGATGTGCTTCATGACTGTGGATTCTATGTGGCGCCTCCTGCAGCGAGCTCCACGCAGGGTGCTCCCTCTGCCTGTGTCTCTCACGCCGACAGTGGCGAAGGTGAACGGGCAGGCGGAAGGATGGGGCTCTGCTCATTTACAGCGAGTCCTCTGTTTTATAAATCACACCGATGTTGATCGCAGATCGACGCCTGTGCCGTATGTGGTGTCGTCCGAGTCACGGGCGATGGGGAGGGACAAAGGAATGAGAAAGTGCTTGCTGTCAGGGAGCTGATGCTCTAGGGCCAACGATGGGAACCTGGAGGGAAATTGTCAGGTGCGCTGGGGGTGCTGAGTGAACAGGAACGAGGCAGGAGCAGGGCGCCCGCAGGAGCAGGGGTGTGAGGATGCTCCGACAAGGTCTGTTCCAGTGGGACATGGTCCAGGGCACACCTGGATGAATCAACGGAGCATGTGGAAGATTTCGGGGGGCAGAGGAGGCACAGGTGCAAAAGCCTTGAGGCAGTGGTGAGCTCGGGGTGGGTAGGCCCGTGAGGTTCTAGAACAGAGGGAGCCGTCAGGAGTGCAGAGCATGGCACACAGCGCAGGCTTGCGGGTCCTTCTGAGCTTCATGGCAGAGTCTGGGCAGCAGGTCACGTGGTCAAAGTTTCCCCACCCCCAACCCTGCAAATTCACCTGGTGGTGGGGCCTGCGGGGATGGGAGGAGCCATGCGCCCGCTGGGTGATTGATACATGATCCCAGTTTGCAACCGTCTGGTCAATCAGAGTGGAGGCCAAGAGGTCGGACCCCTTGAACAACCCGTCTGATGCTCCCGACTGGAGTAGAGCTCACGAGACACCTTCCGTGGGGAGGTTTGCTGATCAATTTTCAGTATCTGCGTGTTTTCATCCTGAAAGGACACTTGTGATGGGGTCCACTTGTTAGGGCCACGCAGCTCTTGAGACTTTCTGATATTAAAAAAAAAAAAAAAAAAGATACAAAGGGAAATACACAGGGGTCTCCGGTGCCACGGCTGGGTGAGGAGGGGAAAACATGGTGGCTTGTCACCCAGCTTTCAGTGCATTTCGCTCCACTTTCTACAAAGAATGGGCAAACTAGAACATTATTCAAATTATCTAAGGATTCAGAATGACCCTAACCATTCTAGTAATCATTGGTCCCTCAAAGTCTGGGTGACGCCTTGCACCCCCTGGGTTCAAAATGTGTGCATCCAGCTACGCCCAGATTATTTTTCATGAACACACACGCGACAGTTCTGCTGGTGTATTTTGTTTTTAATTTGATGATCTCCATCCATTTGCTTTTCTCTGGCTTATTTAAAAAAATTTTTTTTTAAAGATTTTATTTATTTATTCATTCATGAGAGATACAGAGAGAAAGAGGCACAGACACAGGCAGAGGGAGAAGCAGGCTCCCTGAGGGGATCCTGATGTGGGACTCGATCCCAGGACCCTGGGGTCACAACCTGAGCTGAAGGCAGATGCTCACCTGCTGAGCCACCCAGGTGTCTCAGTTAATTAATTAATTAATTAATTAATTAATTTTTTAAAGCAATCTCAACCTCTACTGTGGGGCTTGAACTCACAACTGTGACATTGAGCATCATGTGCCCTACTGACGGAGCCAGGCAGGTGCCCCCAAATCGGTCCCTTCATTAGAGATGGAGAAGCAGAGTTCCTAAGGTGGGGACCACCTGTTGTAGGTCTTAGACCTGATTTATGAAACTCAGGGGTGGGGACAGTCTAGGCCATCGTGGCGGTGACAGGTCTCCCTTGCAAGACTGTGAGTCCTGCCCCAGAAGAAGAACACGGGGTGGGGGGGCCAGGCTGGTTGAGTCACGGGGATGGTGAGTCACAGATTCCACATCCAGTGTCCCCTCTGCATCTGTCCAGCCACCTCGGAGGGACCAGGGACCCCAGTGCGGCCCCCAAAGGCAGCAAATGTCACCAACTGTGGGGGGTTCTTGGTATCAGGAGGTCAGGGTAAGGGAGGGGCTCCCCAAGACCCTCATATTCAGGAGGTCAGGATAAGGGAGGGGCTCCCCAAGACCCTCATATCCAACCGGTCAGCTGGCTCTGCCGCCCTCAAAGCAGCAGCAAGTGGTCTGTGGGTATCTAGAATCTTCCACTGTCTGCTGGGGACTCGTCACAGAGACATAGAGATACAAGAACCAGGAACATGTCTGTGCACGTTGGAAGTGACTCAATGTGTCCTGAGATCCACCCTCCAATGACACTTTCTGAGCTGACGTGTCTCTCCTACGTCCTCTGTGTCAAAACCTAGAAGAGAGAATCTTCACACAAACTTTCATTTCCAAAGACCGTAAGACCACACTTTATTTTCTGGTTTTTCACCTACCTTCTCCCTTGTTATATTGTTATTATTATTGTTATTATTATTATTACTTATTATTAGACTCCTTTTTTTAGCAGTTTCAGGTTTACAGAAGCACAGAGCAGAAAATAGAGGGTTCCCATGACCTCCCCAGGCTTCCTTCCCAGATCTCTACAACCAACATCTCACTGGGTGGTACGGTGGTTACATTGGCTACATTTGTTTCATTTGTCACATTGGTTACATTCGTTACATTTGTCACATTGGTTACATTTGTTTCATTGGTTACATTTGTCACATTGGCTACATTTGTTACATTTGTCACGTTGGTTACATTTGTTTCATTGGTTAAATTGGTTACATTTGTTGCAGGTAATGAGCTGACCTTGCTACAATGTCGTAAACTGAACCCTACCTTCCAGCCTATGATGCGCGGAGAACAAACCCACAAGGTCACGCACCCTCGCCCACAACGTCATGCAGAAACGCTTTCTTGTTCTCACTCATTGGCCTTTAAAGCAGTGCGTCCCAGTTTTCGATTTTTTTTTTAAATTTTTTTCTGAAGTTTGCAAACTATGAATCGGGAAGGAAAGGAGACCTCCCTCATCTCCGCAGCTCGTCATGTATGAAGACTCTGGATACAGCGTAAAAACAGTGCAAACCATGGCATCTTTCACGTGGAGGTTGTGCATGAGGGCAAGGGGGGTAGGTGCATCTGGAGACGGATTGGGGCCTCGAGGGCTCACGCAGAGGGGAAGAGCGTCTGCACTGGGAGGCTGTAGAGTGTGTAGGAGTTTGTCCCCCATGAAATATATGCTCATGTTGTGCTCTTGGTACCTGGGGAGGGGACCTAACAGATGGGATGACGTGAGGGACATGAGATGAGCTCATCCTGGACGAAGTGGCCCTACGTCCAATGGCAGGGGTCCTCGTAAGAGACAGAAGAGGAGACACAAACGCACGCAGAGGAGGTGAGGATGGAGGCGGAGACGGGAGGGACGAGGTCACCAGCCCGGGACGCCTGGGGCCCCAGACGCTGGAGGAGGCAGGAGGGACCGTCCCCAGAGCCTCTGGAGGGAGTGTGTCCCCTCCTGAACCTCACGTCATGTCCAGAGCTGGGACAGGATGCATGTGGGATGTTTTCTGTCCTCCCACCTCCTGCTTGGTGCTGCGTTGTCCTGCGCACCCTGGAAACTTCTCCTAACATCGCTGCCCCCACCCCACTCCCAGCTGCCCCGCCTGCCTATCTACACTCAGATTATCTTCCACAGCGTCTCCGTTTTTCCAACACGTGGCCAGCACTTCCCCTGCTCTGGTGGCCCGTCTCCCCTTGCCTGTGCAAGGGGAAGCACCCCGACTGGCCCCCCCAGCCTCCCGTGAACCCCGTGCATGCCCAGTTCTCAGGTTTCCTGCAGGAGAACGCTTCCCACCCCAGGCAGAGAGCTTGGTCTCACATGCGGGACTTTTTCGTGCATCTGCAAGGACATGTCGTCTACCCAGGCTCAGTTCCCCTCGCGGGGGTGGCTTCGCCTGACGATGTGAGCGCACGGAGGCTGAGGGTGACCTCAGACCGGTCGGATCAGGAGCACACACATGAGGAAGTGATCTTCTCATCAGAAGCGAGGGTCCTGACTGTCACCTCCGGTCTGCTCCACGTGACGCCCAGGCCACGGCTGGTCCTCACAGCCGACCCTGACCCTACAAGATGTGGGGCCTGAAGACGGTTGTCCTTGGCTCACCTGGTGGACACAATTCCTACCCAGGTGGTCCGCTGACCCTAGTCCTCTTGGGCACCCTTTGGGGTGAGACCAAGACGTGGGGTGAGACCCCATCACATCCAGACAGAGAGCCATTTCCAGGACTCTAAATGCAGTGGGGTCTTGGGGTCCCTTTGTACCCAGAACTGCTTCTCCTGGGGGCATCATCCTCTCACCACACCTCACTCATCTCGTACTTGATGACCTCCTGGTGGGGGTTGGGGGAGAGTCTTTCCTATGGGGTCACACCATGGCCACTGATAATGTGCACTGAACAAAAGAAGTGTCTTCACCACCTCGTCCCTCTGAGTTTAGATCCCTTTAAACCCCATGAAACCATCAACCCTTACACCCTATGACGAAAAGCACCTGGCCTGGGAGGGAGGTGACAAATTCCTACTAATGTGTTGATAAGTGAGATCATCCGCTCAGAAATGCAGGAAGTCGCTCTTTTGCAGAAGTTGAGGGTTAGCAGGGAAGGCGTCATGGAGGCCCAAGGGACGAGGAAAGGGGAACAGGGAGCCTGAAGGCAGACGCCTCTATTCCAGGGTGAGTCACATTCTCCGTACGCGCTGTCGGCCCCTGTCAGCCCCCGGGAGTTGTTCCACGGGCCTCGTTTTGTGGTCGGTCTGTCTGTCTTTCCTTTTCCTTTCTCTTTCTTCTTTCTTTCTTTCTTTCTTTCTCTCTCTCTCTTTCTTTCTTTCTCTCTTTCCTTCTTTCTTTCTTTCCTTGTTTCTTTCTCTTTCTTTTTCCTTTCTCTTTCTTTTTTCCTTCCTTCTTCCTCTTTCTTTCCTTCTTTCTTTCTCTTTCTTTCTTTCTTTCTTTCTTTTCTTTCCTTTCTTTCTTTCCTTTCTTTCTTTTCTTTCTCTTTCTTTCTTTCCTTCTTTCTCTTTCTTTCTTCCCCTTTCTTTCTTTTTCTTTATCTTTTTTCCCTTCCTTCTTTCTTTTTCTTTCTTTCTTTCTTTCTTTCTTTCTTTCTTTCCCTCTATCTTTTTTCTTTTTCTTTCTTTCCTTCCTTCTTTCTTTTCTTTCTCTTTCTTTCTTTCTTTCCTTCTTTCTTTCTTTCCCTTTCTTTTTTTTTCTTTTTCTTTCTTTCTCTTTCTTTCTTTCTTTCTTTCTTTCTTTCTTTCTTTCCTTTTCTTTCTCTTTCTTTCTTTCTTTCTTTCTTTCTTTCTTTCTTTCTTTCTTTCTTTCTTTTTCTTTCTTTCTTTCATTTTATTTATTTATTCATGACAGACACAGAGAAAGAGGCAGAGACACAGGCAGAGAGAGAAGCAGGCTCCCTGAAGGGAGCCCAATGCGAGACTCGATCCCATGACCCCGAGATCACAACCTGAGCCAAAGGCAGATGTTCAATCACTGAGCCCCCCAGGAGTCCCCGATTTTTTGTTTTCTGTGCTTAGAATGTTTTGGTCCCATCTGGGCCTCTTGGGGGTAAAAGTTCAAAGTGCAAGGGGCACAGCTTTGGTGCTGTCCATGCTCACAGGAAGGGTCTATCGGAGCCTGCACGGTGGGGCCGAGCTAGAGCCCCCTAGTAAGCCCTTGGACGGCTGAACAACCAAGAATGTTCAGAGCTGCAGACCAGTCACCGGTAGCTCTAAGACGGCTGTGCTGGAGGATCTGCAGCACAGTAAACACAAAATGCTATAAATCGAGGCTTTTTTTGGCTTGTTTTTATTTTGTTTCACTTTTCGTCTCCTGCTGAGCCGGTTGATGTGAGCCCCCGACACCTCTGAAGTCGGGATCAGCAGCTGTGGCATCACTTCAGGACCTGAGTGTACAATTTTGTTCCC
The DNA here is from genome assembly GCF_048164855.1 of Canis lupus baileyi. Taxonomy (NCBI): domain Eukaryota; kingdom Metazoa; phylum Chordata; class Mammalia; order Carnivora; family Canidae; genus Canis; species Canis lupus. The sequence continues at coordinate 124,464,839 of NC_132876.1, forward strand.
TGGAACTCTGTTGGGAGCAAATTGCCGAGTAAAGATTGTAGGGTGCGTGCTAGGCATTCTTCCCACCAGGTGGACCCACCTGGGCACAGAGGAGCCCGTGGGAGGGGACAAGTGGGTGCAGGGGTGCAGGGTGTCACCTGGGACATGGACAGGGGACCCACGGCAAGGCTGGTCAACACGCATTCCCACTATAAGTGGTTCCATGATTGTCAGCTAGTGTGTCCACACGGACGTGTGACAGGCCCCCCTGTTATTCCATCAAACACTCCCCTAATTGTGTTTTCTAGGTAGCACACGAAAAACCCCACAAGCAAAAAAAAAAAATTTTTTTTCAAAAAAAATCGACAAGCAGCCAACGTTAAAAGATACGTCACATTGGGCGTGTGTCGCATCCAATCAGGTGATGATCTCAGGTGCAAACGGAGGTTTCCCAGAGAAACAGTTCGGGGTCAGGTGTGCACTGTCACCTTGTCACCTGTCACCTGCGTGTGCAGCTGGCCCACCTGCCCTGCAGGCTTCCTGCTGACCAGTCCCAGCACCTCATGAGCCAATTCCCTGAGCTCTCTCTGCAAATCGTCTTCATATGTATCTTTTTGTATATATTTCCTACGTATTTTTCCAAATACGTACCCGTCTGTCTCCCTCTGTGTATGTATATTTTCCGCTCTCTTTTCTCCCTCTATTTCTATTTCTCTAACTACATATGGGTGGGGTGTCTGTATCTATGTGTATCTCAATTTCCAGATACATTTTATTCTCCCCGGGAACTGTGTCCTCATCCAGCCCTCTGAGGCCTAGATGCGCTGCGCTTCCTGTAGGACATGCTGTTGCTGGTGTCCAAGACTTTCTGTAGGTCTTGGTGGGACGCGCGCCCGCGGCTCCTCATGGCCGACTTCACTGCCCGCATGGGGCTTGCTTCCTGGCTCGAGAGGACCCGCCTTCAATGCTTCCCCGTTGGTTAACGTCATGGGGGTGGGCACGTGGCCTGCGGGGTTTCTGTAGTCGTTTGTCTCGAAGGTCAAGGTGCACAGAGGGTTTCAGGATCCCCGTGAGAAATCCCGTCCTGTCGTTGCTGGTGCCTGCGGATGGAGTTGTCCACATTCTGGTCCATGTGTCATGGTCTGGATAATATCCCCAAAGACGTCTACATCCCGGTCCCCACGGGGTGCACAGAACAATGTCCACAAAGATGACAATACCCCATTCGGCCCCGCTTGAGCCAGCGTAATGTAAGGAAGGGGTTCGTTGTTCTTTGGGGAGGGGGTGGCAGAGATGACGAGAAGCGGGTGCATCCTGGGGTCAGGATCCACGGGCATCCCACGATCCCTCCCACGACAGGTATCTTTACAAAATATCACATTGTTCGAAAGTAAAAAAATAGAACACTATATAAATACATTCTCAAAGCAATTAAAAAAAAAAGAACAACCACCCCACAGGTTCTAGAATGTTCTGGGGAGGAAGCCTCTGTGTTCATACGCTGGCCGGGGCGGCTGTGACTGCTGTGACTTCTTCCACGGTCACGATCTCTTCGTTGTCAGCTTTTTGCGGGTCTGAGACGAACTTCTCCCAGATGACCTGGGGAGGAGAAGGAGGATGGGGGTGTTGGGGTTTCAGGAACCCCGTGAGTGGGACCTGGCTGGCCACTGGGTATAGATGGGAACCGGGGCCCCGGTGGGCGCGGTATCTTAGTAGAGGGCATCTGCGGGACTGCCCATGGGGATGCCCTCGGATGGACATGCAGGAGAGCCCAGGACGCCCCCTCCCCATCCCGGTCAGCTGCCCTACCCCCACCCTTACCTACCTGGTGGTCAGACGGTTGGTTGTCGTTCCATTTGTCTTTGACATGTGGAATCCGTGGGAAAAGCCTCCGAGATGCGAGGAACCTGGTAAGACAAGAAGCGTGTGAAGGAAAGACCCTGAGGACATGGGGATGCGGGACACGTCTCCCCCACCTCCCAGTGACACGCCTCTGGACCGCGTGCTGTAGGACAATTTCACGGAAGACTCACAGCAGGACAAACCAACTCTGGGATGAGTGAGCAAGTAGGAGAGGCTATAGGAGCACAGAGGGACGCCCGTGACAATCTTTCTAGAACCTTCACTTGGTCCCTCGGGTACAGAGACGGGGAAGGATGGGACTGGGGGTCGTGGCAGGTCATGGGCAGCCTCCAGAGTCCCTGAGGATCACAACGTGTGTGTCTCCTCCTGCGTCCATGCAACCACCGAGAGCATGCTTTCCAGTCTGGCAGGTTTTCTGTCAACATGCTGCATTTATCGTTTTTTTTCCTAACATTTTTACGTAAATACTAATTTTCACCTAGATTTTACTTAAAGCAGATGTCATGTTTGCCCAACATCAGAGTCTTCTTGCATTTTCAAAGGCACGTTTGCTTTTTTCTCTTATTTCAGGAGAAGCACCTCCCATTGCAGGACACCTGGAGTTACTTCTGCTCAGCTCAGTAGGGGCTTCCCGCCAAAAAATATAAATTCCAGTCCTGAGTCCTGGAATCTGGAAACAGGACCTCGTTTGGAAATAGGGTCTTTGCAGATGGAATCATGTTAACATGAGGTCGTCCTGGATGAGGGTGGCCCTACGTCCAATGACAGGGGTCCTTGGAAGAGACAGAAGAGGAGACGCAGACACAGAGGATGGAGGCAGAGACCAGAGGGATGCGGCCACCAGCCTGGGGACGCCTGGGGCCCCAGACGCTGGAAGAGGCAGGACGGACCCTCCCGGAGCCTCTGCCCTGGACCTTGATGGTCCTGCCCCTCTTGGAGCTCAGATGTCTGGGACAGATTGAATTTCTAATATTTCAAACCATTTGGTTTGTGGTCTTTTTTTTCCTGTGGCCGCAGGAAACTCAGACAGCTTCTCATTAAGATAACTGTCCCTGTGCAAGGCACGTGGTCTGTGCCCGTTCCGGCAGCAGGTCTCGAGGCTGCCCCTGTTCCCCTTTGGCCCCGCGGTTTCAGGGTCCCCTGAGAATGGGGTGGTGCCAAGCCGCCCGTGCATCCAGCAGCCTGGGCGCCATCCTCTCCTTGTGCTTATGCAGCATTCCCGTGCGGTTAGCCACACGCGTGTCCATCGTGAGGGAGATACACCCAGGATGCCCTACCAGGGTGCGAGGCCTCGGGGGTGAGCACAGGAGGACATCCAGGGGGTCCCCACATCACGCAGGAGGACCACCAGCTGCAAAAAGTGCTTTGCACAACATCATGCAATCTTCATGCAACGTGCATGCAAGTGGGAATTAATGATTTCATGGATGCACGTTCATTCAGAGGCATTTGCGAGACGCCCCGAGACCCTGCTTGGTGCAGAGATCACACATCGGAAACGACGTGGTAGCCGCCCAGGGAGGAGCCTGTGGAGAGGCTGGCGGTAAGCAGGTACACGGGAAGGTTCAGGCTGGGATCCCTGGAGGCGTCCAGGAAGGGAGTGGGTTGGGAGCGGGGGGATCCCTGAGTACCTGGTGAGGCTTATCGGGTGGAAATGAACCGCCAGCAGAGGGGTTGGAGGGGAAAGCATTCCACAAAGAGGAAGCTCGCTGCCGTGAGGCTGAATGCAAGCCCTGTGTAAACACCGCTGAGCTCGGACGAAGTCCAGTGTGCAGCTGATGTGTGGGGGTCGGATGGGGTGGCTCGGGGGCCTGGAAGCATCCAAGAATGAGTGTCCAGGGCTGCCCATCATGGGTGAGGATGAGGCCCCCGTCGGCTGGCAGCTAGAGCTCCCCAGACAGATGGCACGCCAGTGGGTGCCCTGAGCCCCATCCAGACATGCACCCCGTCCATCCTGCCCATTTGCAAGGAAGACCCCAACCCACCACGGGAGTTACCTTTTCAAAAGGCAACCGATGATCAGGGCGGAGACAAGGGTCCCCAGGACCACCAGCATGTAGATGTGCACGAGACTGGCCTCGGGGTCGTCGGAGCCTGCGGAGAGAGGGGAACACAACATGGACCCCTTCAGATGAGCCATCGAAGGACAGATGCTCAGAGCACAAGGGAAATCCTCAGGAAAGGGCTCATCCCGAAACCTTCCCCCAAAGCACTCTCAGGAGCGCCCAAACCATAACGTGACAGCCTGCTTTAAAACTGGACCCTGAAAAAAAAATAATAAAAAAAATAAAATAATTAAAAAAAAAACTGGACCCTGAAAAATAAAAATAAAAAAGTAAAAAATAAAAATGGACCCTGCATACCCCAGGACACCTGGGTGGCTCAGTGGTTGAGCGTCTGCCTTTGGCCCAGGGCATGACCCCAGGATCCCGGATCGAGTCCCGCATCGGGCTCCCTGCATGGAGCCTGCTTCTCCCTCTGCCTGTGTCTCTGCCTCTCATGAATAAGTAAATAAAATACAAAATAAATAAAACCGGACCCCCCCCAAGTTTAATTAATTAATTTTTTAAGAGTTTAAAATTCATAAATGAATAAAAAAATGGACCCCTCCCTCAAAAACACACTTTTTCAGGCGCACAATTTGACCAAAGTTACCTCACAATTAGTGTTAGATCTTCAGTGTCATTTATCATCTGGATGAGCTCTTTTTACAATTCATTATTTTTGCAACACAGCACATTGTGGCTGTTACTATTAAAAAATCCAATTTTTAAAAAATCCAATTAAAAACTCCGGTTCCAGAAGGATGATCATAACCAAATTGAGAGTCCGGCGTTTTGAGAGTTTTCCATATTAACATATGAAATGTGCCCTCTTATAATAATAATTATAATAATAATACATTCACTGAAAAAGTGCTCTTTCCACGTGATACAGAAGTTGTTTTTAAAATTTTTTTAAAGATTTATTTTTATTTATTTATGATAGACACAGAGAGAGAGAGGCAGAGACACAGGCAGAGGGAGAAGCAGGCTCCATGCCGAGAGCCCGACGTGGGATTCGATCCCGGGACTCCAGGATCGCGCCCTGGGCCAAAGGCAGGCGCCAAACCGCTGCGCCACCCAGGGATCCCTTAATTTTTTTTAATTTTTATTTATTTATTTTTGATACAGAAGTTTTTAATTTCAATGAACACCAATTGACTTATTCAATTTTCTTGTTGCTCGCTTTGGACTCGTAGCTAAGAACCCGCTGTCCCATCCCAGTGGGTACATCGATTGCTTCTCCGTCTCTTTGAACTTATGTTTTACCTCTGGATAAACATTTCACGGGCATTTTATACCCGCCCTTATACAAGTCTTTGATTTAGGACCACGAAAAAGAAAATAGCATGCATCAAATGTTTGCTAAAACACTATGAAAATATCCAGGAGGGAGGAATAGTGCGGAAATGCAGATTTCTTGAGCACCTGGTTGGCTTTTGGTCCAAACCATGCAATTCCTGCAAACTCATAAAGGTTTCAGGGAGGAAGCTGGTGAAAGGTGTAGGTCATTCAGTTCCTTGGAATGAATGGATTCCTCTTCATTAGGAGGAAAGACACCCAACTTTGATGCTTAGCAGGTGTTTCTTTGAAAAAAAAAAAAAAAACAAACAAAAACCCAGAGCATCGTGGAGACCCGTGCATGGAAACCCCTGTGAGCCTCTGGGGATGGGGCTGGGAAGAGGTCAGAGATGAATTCAGGGGATGCTCCGGGGACACGTACCAAACTCCACAGGCTGGCTCCAGGAACCCCACCTCTGGATCCGCGCGTCTGAGGTCCGTATTTTCACAGTATGCTTGGCTCTGGGCTCTGGACTCGGGAAGTTGTATTTATTTTCCCAATTACCAGACACCTCAATCTTTGGACAAAAGAGAAACTTTGAATGCGGGGTCCCCCGTGTTTGGAAAAGCGGGGATGGGGATGTCTCGTCAGAGGCGGCCGTCTCCCCACTCACCCGCCCCATCCCCACCCTGGGACGGACGATGGAAGCACGCTCTCGGAAAGCAGAACAGTGACCTCATGGCGTGGAACATCCTTACCGTCTAGAAATACGTGGTTCATTAAATTAATGCATGTCCGGCATACGGAATAGTTTGCGGGAAAGCCTCAATGAATCAGCACATTGAGGGGGGCCTCTGATGACCATGGGACCCTGCGTGGGGTTCCCGTGCTCGTCAACATAGATGCAGAAATCATTCAGCAGGTACACGTGACACGTGCAGAGCCACCACCGGGAAATGTCCCAGCGAGGTCATTAATGGGGTAAAAGCTCACCATTGGATGGAGGAGGATACCCCATAAAGGACTTTGAGGATCGTCCTCTAGGAGGGTTGTGAAGGAAGACACAGTCTCCTTAAAGCTCAAACACGGTTACTCTTGACCAACATGGATGCATATGGCCGGAGTCACTTATTTGAACGAATGGGACCGAGCACGTGTGACCAGATGAGCCCCGTTCCCACAGCTGGACTGTTCCCACCCCTACCTCACTGATGGGACGGTCTTCCCGGGAGCCGCCACCCTCTCATTCACAGCCCACCCCATCCTGGCCACCATGGCGGCCACGTGTGCATGGCAGTGTGTCCATGTTACCGTACGGGGTGATATTTTGGGTCAGAGTTCTAACTCACCAGTTGGTTCCCGCTGTGTTCCTTATTTTTCTGGAAAAAAAAATAGAGTTAGGTTTACTTCTCTCTATTTCGAGAATTCTTACAGGATGCATTCATCGTCCCCTCTGAGTGCAGTCAGGGGTAACCCACATCCCCCTTGTCTACACAGGGCCATGTGAAGGGCTGAGCTCCCTCTCTACTATTTTTGCCTCAAGTCTCCCAGACAGGGGTGGATGGACTCGAACACCAAGGGAGGATGTGCCCGGATCATGCCTTGTCCTGGAACACCACCTGCTGATGGGTCCAAATAAGAGCAGACATGGAGCAGAGGATCTACAGTGGATCCAGGTGCAGTTGGAGCAGAGGACTCCCCCTTGTCTACACTGAGTCCATGTGGATGTGGAACAAAGTCCTCCTTGTCTACACTGGCTCCAGGTGAATATGGAGCAGAAGGTCTTCCTTGTCTATACTGGGTCCATGTGGATATGAATGACAGGGCTCCCCCTTGTCTACACTGAGTCCATGTGGATGTGGAACAGAGTCCTCCTTGTCTACACTGGCTCCAGGTGAATATGGAACAGAAGGTCTTCCTTATCTACACTGGATCCATGTGGATATGAATGACAGGGCTCCCCCTTGTCTACACTGAGTCCAGGTGGATGTGGAGGAGAGGGCTCCCCTTTGTCTATACTGGGTCTTGTAGAGGTGGAGCAGAGTGTCCTCCTTGCCTACTCTGACTCCAGGTGATCATGAAGCAGAGAATCTCTCTTGTCTACACGGGGTCCATAGATGTAGAGAAGAGGATGCTCCTTGTGTACACCGAATCCGGGTAGATGTGGAGGAGATGGCTCATCCTTGTCTACACTGGGTCTAAGTGGTCAAGGAACAAAGAGTACTCCTTGTCTACACTGGATCTAGGTGGATGTGGAGTTGAGAGTTCCCTTCTCTATGCTGAATCCAGGTGGTCATGGTGCAGAGCGTTCTCCTTGTTTATACTGGGCCCAGGTGGGTGTGGAGGAGAGAATCCCTCTGGGATTCTTGGTGGGATCCAAGTGGACAAGTAGCAGAAGGTCCTATCTGTTCTGCATCTGCTTGTAGATCCTCTGAAGGCTTTCAGGATCCACCTGGGTGTGTGGCCACCTTTGTTGGGTTGGCCGTGGTGGTGACCCTCACGCCCAGGGCATGTCCTGTCCAGCACAGCCGTCCCTGTGTTTGTCCCCGTGCATCACCCAGCCCCGCATGTCTCCACTGATCTGGGTCACAGGGAGGGCTCCCCATTCCTTGTGCGGCACAGTGTCCTGCCTGGGGGCAGAGTCTACTCACCAGTCTCTGGATGTCCAGCTGGTACTTGAACTCCCTGTTGGACAGGGTGTGTCGGGTCACAGGCTTTTCCCACTGGATCAGACAGTGCGACACGTTGCAGTGCACGCTGATATTGTTGGGCGGGCTGTATATTTCTGTAACGAGAACCCAGGATGCTCCCTGAGCCACCAGGCTGCCACCGGGCCTCAGAGGCCAGACCCAGTTCTGTGGGCTGCACATCGATGGTCAGCTCCCGGGGTCACCTGGAGGCACATGCCGTGGTTAGGAAGGAGTGTTGCGTCTTGAGGAAGGAAGAGGACCGCTGGCTTGTGTGCAGGTTCAGCGGTGTGCACACAGGACCATCTAGCAGGCTGCAGGGAGGGGTTGGCGAACCCAACATGTGGGAAGGATGGAAATATGCGGACTGGCCAGGGACAGGGCCACCATGGGGACAGCCGAGGCTGGTTTCCAATGGGGACAGAGGATGCATGTCTGAGAAGACCGGCGGAGCTCCAGGGTCCTTCAACAATGAACGGATATCCCATGTGACCCTCTACGGTGGGTTCCATCAATGGTTGGGATGGGCGTTATGGGCATCCTGTGTCTGATCCCACTTAACTAGCATGCATTCCGATCTCAACACCGAGAGTGGATCCCATTACCCAAACCCTTTGAGGGCAACTTGGTTGTAAATCCACATCCCGTGTATCTGATCACAATGAACCTTGAAACTGAGTTGCATTTTCACTGGGAAGCACACTCTGGATTTATTTTTTCCTCCCTTGCTCACAGTTGTGATGTGTATTTAGGATTCTGCACCTGGGTCTGATGGATAGATAGGGTCCCTCTTCCCACCACTATGCTATTCTCAGTCTACCTGTTGGGATGTCCTACATGTCAACTGAACCTATCTACCTGGACATGGTGTCAGATCCCACAGAGTAGAGGGTTCAACCCTACAAGGCTGCCCTTCAGGCCCTATATCAGACGCCATTCAGAAATCCAGGTTGTCACCTGTGTTTCTGACCCACCAGCTACAGATATGAGCACCCGACGACCTTCTCCTGGGATCTCATTAATCTTCCAGGGTGACTCACAGAGCCCAGGGAACAAGTCACTCGCTAGATCACGGGTTTATTGTCACAGGCTCTAACTCAGGAACAGCCTGGTGAATGGATGCGTGGGGCCAGTTGTAGGGACGGGCGTGGAGCTGCTTCCGTAGCTTCACCAGGTGAACCTCTCTGCTCAAACCTGCATGTTGTCTGCCAACCTATAAGATCTCCAAACCCTGTCGTTTTGGGATTTTACAGAAACTTCATGATGTAAACCCAATTGATTAAATCATGGCCCATTGGAGGTTGAGCTCAACCACCAGCCCCTTTTGGGTCACACACTGGACAGGAATGAAAGTTCCAATCCTCTAATCACAGGGTTTGTTCCCCTGGTAACCAGCCCCATCCTTAGGGGCTTTTCAGCGGTCACCTCCTCAACATAACAAAAGGCACATTTACTGCTCTCCACAGGGGAAATTCCCATTTTGGCGGCTGTGTGTCAGGAAGAAGAGACCAAATGTGCATTTCTAATTGCAAGTCACAACTGCAGAGGACTGAAGTTTGAAATAATATTGGGATTTCCTGGGTTAGATAAAAATGTTAGGAACATGGGGACGGAAAAAGAAAGGCAGGGATTCCCTCAGAAGGAGGGTGGTCGTGTCGGGGCCATGGGAGGTTTGTCCAGAAAGGTGGTGTCTCCTGAGCCTGCAGGAAATGCAGGCCCAGGGATGTGGGTGCCCCCCTGCCACCTGGCTGGGTACAGACACCTGGATCTCCCCCAACAGGTGAGCCTGGAGGTGGGAAATGAGGGTGGCCAATGGCCTGTGAAGCTTCACTGGAGAGTTGGCGTTTGTTTGTCAACAGGGTCTCCAAAACAGACAAGAGATGGTGATGCCTGCTACTACTTGGAGGTGCACAAATGGGCCAGAATTAACCTCCATCTCCTGGTCTAAACGTACTCTCTTTTGTCCCGAGAGGCTTCACTGCCCAGATGTGGGCAATACCCCTGCCCGTCTGGGCTGGGGTAGTGCCAGGGCCAGCGCTCGGGGACTATGGGCGCTTTGGAAGGGCCCTGGCTTCCTTGGTGGTGTGGAGGAGGATCCACCAACAGTGCAGGCACATCTTGTCACCCCGTTTAATTCAGAGTAAAAGGATGGGTTGCACCCTTTACTTGGCTTCCTTCCAAAAGGAAGCAACCATGCCAATACCTTGTCTCTGGGTCTCTGGCCTCCAGAACTTTGGGAGAATACATTTCTCTTCTTCCAAACCTACCGCAAATTCTGTTCAGTTCACCCGTTAAGCATCTCTTTACACCACAGGACGTCCTTGGTCTTACCTATTTTCTTCCAGTACAAAATCGAATCAAAGAACTGGATTCCTGTCCTTTGGCTGGTACCATTCACCAGGAAGTAATTGTAGTACGCTAATCCCGAGAGGTCTTCCAAGTGACATCCTACGTGGGTTCCTGAGTCTTCTAAGTAATGAGGACACTCTCTTTCCCTTCTGTATCTATAAAGTTCCAAAGTGTTTAGAGGATAACCAGGGCTCCCCCTCCACCGCCCAGTGTACTTCCCAGGGTTGTCTCCATGAGCGAGGTCAATACTTACTTCAAGTCTCGTATGTACAAAAAATATTGCACGTCATCAGGGGCAGCTTGACCCTTTGCCCAAGTGCAGTTCATGAAGTTTGCATTGTAGATAAAACAGGAGAAGTTTTGGGCAGCTGTGCCCTTCCCACCTGAGAAGCCACAAAAACAAAATAATTTGTGGAAGCGGATCATGTGGCTTCACGGTTGGAATCTCTACCAAACGTTCAGAGAATAATTAATTCCAATCCTTTTTTCTTTTATATGATGTTATTTATTTATTTGAGAAAAAGAGAGAGAGAGAGAGACAACGTGGGCAGAGGGAGATAGAGAAAGAGAGAATCCCAAGCAGACTCCCTACTGAGCAGGGAACCTGATTTGGGGCTTGAACCCAGGACCCTGAGATCAGGACCTGAGCAGAAACCAAGAGTTGGACATTCAACCAACTATGCTCCCCAGGTGCCCCACCAATCTTTCTTAAACTCTTCCAAAAAAATAGAAGAAGAGGGAATACTTTCAAATTCACTTTAGGAGGACAGGATCACCCCCATACCAAGCCCAGACAAAGACATGAGAAAAGAAAATCACATCCCAATATCCTAATAAACGTAGATGTGAAAATCATTAACAAAATTCTAGCAAGCAAATCCAACAGCATGTTAAAAGGATTGTGTGTCGTAACCAAGTGGAATTTATCCCCGGCATGCAAAGATGGTTCAACACACGCCAATCAATCAGTGTGCTTCATGACTTTAATAGAATGAAATAAAAAATCATGATTGTCTCAGTAGCTATAGAAAACATCTTTCACAAATTTCAGCATCCATTCATGATAAAAATTCTCAATAAAATAGGTATAGAAGGGCAGCCCGGGTGGCTCAGTGGTTTAGTGCCTGCCTTCGGCCCCAGGCATGATCCTGGAGACCCAGGATCGAGTCCCACATCGGGCTCCCAGCATGGAGCCTGCTTCTCCCTCTGCCTCTGTCTCTGCCTCTGTCTCTCTCTCTCTGTCTATGCCTCTCTCTCTCTCTCTCTCTCTCTCTGTGCATCTTTCATGAATGGATGAATAAAATCTTTAAAAAAAATAGGTATAGAAGAAATTTGTATCAACACAATAGAGGACAAATATGGAAAGGCCATAGCTAACATCACACTCAATGGAAAAAAACCTGAAAGCTTACCTTGTAGGGTAAGAAACAAGGCCAAGGTAGGCACTCTCACCGCTTCTATTTAACATATATGGGAAGTCCTAACCAGAGCAATTAGACAAGAAAAAAGAAAGATATCCAAATTAAAAAAGAAGTAAGATTATCTTCATTTGATGATAAAATGACCATACGTGTAGAAAAACCTAAAGACTAAACAAAGAAGAGACATTGTTACAGCTAATAAAGAATGTAATAAAGTTTCAGGATGCAAAATCAATGTACAGAAATCAGTGGTATTTGTCTACACTAACAATGACCTGTTCAAAAAAGGAATTAAAAAAATAATCCTGGGATACTTGCCTGACTCAGTCAGTAGAGCATGTGACTCTCGATCTTGGGGCTGTGAATTCAAGCCCCACATTGGGTGTACAGATTACTCAAAAATAAAAAATAGGGGGTCCCTGGGTGGCTCAGTGGCTTAGCACCTGCCTTCAGCCCAGGGCATGACCCTGGAGTCCCGGGATTGAGTCTCACATCGGGCTCCCTGCAAGGAGCCTACTTCTCTCTCTGCCTGTGTCTTTGCCTCTCTCTCTCTGTCTGTGTCTCTCATGAATAAATAAATAAAATATTAAAAATAAATAAAAATAATAAAATAAAATAAAAGAATAGTCTTTTTTTTTTATAGCACCAAAAATGAATAAAAAAGGAATAAACTTAAACCAAGGAGGTGAAAAACCTGTACACTGACTATTATAAAACATTGAGGAAGGAGATTTAAGAACATAAAGATAAATGGAAAGAGATCCCATGTTTGTGAACTGGAGTGATTAATAGCATTAAAATATCCAACCTACCCAAAGTGATCTATAGATAAATGTAATCCCTATCAAAATCCCAATGGCATTCTTTACAGAAATAGGAAAAAGAATCTTAAAATCCATATGGAGCCATGAAAGACTCCAAATAGCCAAAGCAATCTTGAGCAAGAAGGACAAAGCTAGAACCATTACATTTCCTGATCCCAAAATACATTGTAAAGCCACAGTAACCAAAAGAGTATGGTCCTGGCATAAAGATAGACACCATAGATCAATGGGACATAAAAGAACCCAGAAATAAATCCACGGGCTTATGGTCAACAAGGTTGACCTTCCACAAGGATGCCAAGAACATACAATGGACAAAGGAGTCTCTCTTTTTGCTAAATGGTGATGGGAAAACTGGACAACCCTAAGCAGGAGAATGAAAGAGGATCCTTATCTCTCACTGGATATGGAAAGCAAGTCAAAATCGATTAAAGATCGAAACACAAAACCTGAAACTGCAAAACGAGTGGAAGAAAACATGGGGGAAAGACTTCTTGGCAATGCTTTTTTGGATATGACGCCAAAACCAGAGGCACCAAACCCAAAAATTGACAACTGGGATTACGTCAAACTATAAAGCCTCCACTGAGTGAAGGAAATAATCAACAGAGTGACAAGGTAGCCTATGGAATGGGAGAAAATATCTGCAATCCATATATATATATATATATATATATATATATATATACCCAAAATATATAAGGACCTCAAAGAACTCAATAGCAAAAAAACCCAAAGGCCAAAAAAACTCCCCAAAACCCAAACCCAAAAAACTCCAAAGGGCTGAATAGTTTTGAATGTCTTCTAAAGAAGAAGTACAAATGGCCAACAGCTACAGGAAAAGTGGCTGGGCATCACTCATCGTCAAAGAGATGCAAATAGAAACCGCAGCGAGCTATTACCTCACACCTGTTAAATGACTGGTCGAAAAAAGTCAAGAGATAAATGCTGGTGAAGATGTGGATAAGAGGGAACTTGTGCGCTGTCTGTCATATAAGCTGGTGTGGCCACAGTGGAAAACAGGAGAAATTCCTTTAAATGTTCACATTAGAACCCCCGTGTCACCCGGCAATCCCATGTCTGGGCATATTTCCAAAGGAAATGGAATCTGGATCCCAAAAAGATATATGCACTCCCGCGGTCGTTGGAGTATTACTCACAATAGTTAACACGTGGCAAATGCAAAGACACAGAGAGTAAATCGTGGTTTCCAGGGGCTGGAAGGAGGGATAACAGCTTAATTGCAGTGATTATTTCTCAACATATATGTATATTAAGGCTTTAATTTAAATATCTTATAAATATACATTAATATTTTATATATAATAATTTTATATTCGTATATTAATACATTAATATATAACATCAGTATATATTAATACATTAATATATAATATCAGAATATATTAATACATTAATATATAATATCAGAATATATTAATACATTAATATATAATAATATATTTATATATTATAATTTAATATATTTAATACCTACATGCCAAGGAAATCTCAAAAAAGTTGAGAAAAACGGAAGGGATCTACCTTGGGGCTAGTGATGTGCAGAAGGATCACTGTGATATTTCCCCTACCTGAATTAGTGTAGACCAGTGTTTCTGGAATCGGTCTTTGGATGCTATTTACTTTAACCATGAACGTGACTCCCTCATGGAGAGAATAATCCGGAAACTTGCAGTGACATTCATTCTCCTTGAGCTAAAAAGACGCAACCGGCCAGGGCATTAGGAAACTTTTTTTTTTTCCTTTTCCTCTCCACACTGTTTGCTCTTCCACTGGTCCCGTGATGCCACCACCACCCACATACGTTGTCTGGGTGGATGTCGGCGTGCCCCCGTGAAGTTGGGACCTTGCCTCGGTGGTCTACAGCATTTAGGAGGCCAGAATAGAGGTCCCATTGCAGGGTGCCCTCAGTCTCCAGGGGTTTCGTTAAAATGCAGACTCCCGTGCAGCGAGTTCCAGGTGGGGCCAAGAAGATTCTACATTTGTAACAAAGCTCCCAGGTGATGCTGATGGATCACAACTCTGAGCAGCGAGACCTCTCAGCACTTGAGACATTACGGAGCTTACCGCACCCTCTTTTAGTTTATTCCGTTTTCTTGTCCTATTATTTTTCTCCCACAGAAATGTTTACATTGTATCCAGTCATTTGGTTACTTTGTTTCCGTCAAACACCTAGAACTCACACGATTTCTTTCTGGTGGGATTAAATCTGACCAGTGGCTGATTTTTGATGGATCAACCGATTTTTGATGGATCAACTGAGCAAAAGGCTACTGTTTCTGTTGGCAGGAGGGCGTTTTTCCTACGCAACATCCCCCGAAGGGACACAGAAGCTTGAAAGTCACAGAACAAGTTGCTCATCTTCCCCATGATGCCTGTTGTGGGAAATCCTGCCTCCCTGAAAGAGATCCCTGGAAATTCTGGGAGCATTCGGGTGCCAGATTGAAATCTACCTGTATTGCCCTGGATCCCCCGTCCCACCAGTCTACCCCATTTTTCCCTTCTTTAGGTGGTTGAGCATCCCCGAGGGTCCCACCCTACAATCTGTGCCGTGTCTGAACTCGTAGGAGCTTTGGGCTGTGGCTTCTTCCTCGGGAGCCCTGAACTCCTTTTCCTTTTGGGATAAGACATTTTCCTCAGTCCCCCAGAGAATCAGGCCATCAGGCATGTCTTGACCACGGGCCAGCGCTAACTTCCCTCGTTCACCCAGAAGCATGGCCTCTAGATGTGTCCCAGATGTCACACGCATGGTCTCCATTCCCGCCTACCGCTGCTTTGTTTCTACAGTGATGAAAGCTTTGTAAAGGATAATGATCGTCCGTATCAAATCCATCTTACCATTATTTCGATTGGCCCTTTCTCCTTGTGGATCATCACGCACTCGAGGTACGTAGTGTTTTCCTTGCAGTCCCAGCTCAATTCCATTCTCCTCGAGTCAAACTTCATGTTTAGACTGGGGAATCCTTCCACGGTTGTAAGATCTGAAGGACGGGACCACCAGATTAAAAGATTATCGCTTTCCCATCTCTACCCACTGCCTCTTGACCCATCCCATGTCTCATAAGCAAAATTCAAGGCTGGGACAGGCTTTCCCGTACCCCTGTCCCCCTAGGTGTTCCCTCTACGTGAGGATGTCTATCAGGCAAGTAATCCAAGACCGACCAAGTGAGAGCAAACGGAGGCTATTTATTCAGAGCTTGCTATGGTAAGGAAGTCGGCCATCACTGGCATTCGTCAGAGACTCAAGGGTGGACAAGGCAATGGGCAAGTCTCATAGTGGACAAAAGGTACGTTTTGGTTGTGCCCTGAGCAGAGGCTATGGGTGTGGGGACGATGCAGGTGGCTCACTACAAGTAGGGCATCCCATGGGATTGGTTAGGGGACCATGCCTGGCTCTCTGGTTGGTCCTATATAGGAAGTGGGGTCAAAACATAGGGAAGCCATTAGTTACTGATCAAGTCTGGTCCACTGGGGGCTGGTTGCTCCAGAAGTGATCTTTTAACTCCTTGGATTGTCATGGGGACGGACATCTGGCTCCTTGCATGACTGATTTGGAGACAGCAGGCTGGCTTTCTGGGCTGGTCCCCAAAGATGAGGCTGGTCCCCCTGGGCTGGGTTCTGTTCTTAAAGATGCTCTGCCCATTGTCCGTTTATATTTTAAGTCTCTCAGCATGCACGGCCTCTGTGCTGGGTGCCTCATACCCATATCCTCCTTTATTCCAGGTGCCACCCCACCTCCCCCAACACAGGGACCACCTCTCTCCAGGTCTCCAGGGCCTGCAAATAAGTCACTTATCTCCTGAGTTTCTTGACCCTCCTCCCTCCCTGGCATGTCCTCGGCTTCCTGCAGACTTCTACCTTCCCAGCCCAAGACAACAATGACTGTCCATTCACAACAGTTCTATGGATCTTGGTCTTGGCCTGTGGGTCCTATAAGAGTTTCATATGCCCCCAAGGTCATACCCAACCAAGGAAGTCTTCAAAGGTCAACAGAAATCTGATGACATTTATTCATCCAGGGCACATCCCCTCCCTGGACTGAGCCAGCTCTTGCACATCCCTGGACCCATGGACTCTTGAGTTAGGAGAGTCCATCAGTTCCATACACAACCCTCAGGAGAAAGGCCAAGCTGGACTGCATGGATTTTGTGAAAGTACATGAAGATTCCCACAGGCCTCCTGTGTGGAGGACAGAGAGACAGCCATCCCCACCGTTCCCTTATCTCCTTTCTTAGGGCAGCAAAGACGTTGTGTTGACACCATCCATACTTTAAAAACAGAGCCCCTTTTAGAAACACAGACGTGGGCCTGAGTCCCCACTCTGTCTGTACCAGCGGTGTCACTTCCAGCATGTTGCTTAATGTCTCTGTTCCCTGGTTTCCATTCTCACCGAATTGAGCAATGACATCTCTGACCTCAAGAGGTTGGTTCAATGCAAAAGCAATTTGAGACTCAGCAGCTCTTGGGGCTCCTAGCCCTGGGGAATGGTCCCTGAGAACATCTCTTGGGGAAGAATGGGAGTTATAGGTGTCCTTACCCGGTCCCCCAGGAGCTCCCCTGACCTGTGTCTTCTGACACTGTACATTTCACCTGGAGGAGGGCAGCATTCTTTAACTTCTGACCATCCACCAGTGTCCCTATTCCTCAGCCCTCTGGCCAGCACCATTTTCTTACCGATGCCCCAGTGACCCCATATCCCTCCCAGTGATCCTCACCATATACACCTAAAACCTAAGTATGTTCACCTTTAATCCTTCCTAAAATGGTGATACGTGGCCTGATAATCAACATCCAGCTACCGCAGGCAGACAGCTACTAGTCAGTTGATGTTGATGTTGCCTTTGCCACCTGCTACGGCGGGGAGAGGGGGCTCACCTTGCTTCCTCTGTCCACCTGTTTAAGTCAGGATGTTACTACTCCCTGCAGAAAAGTCCCTGCCAGGGTGAGACCCCCCACAATGTCCCACTGTCCAGAATTAGGGTTGATGAGCCACATTTTGCAGCTCTGGTGTGTGACCATATCATAAGGCAGGATTAGGAAGGGCCTTTTAGAGCAGGGGCAAGAAAACACTTTAGCATCTGGCGTTGTGTCACTTGACTGACCAGCACATACGAGGGTGAGTTGAGGTTGGACTCGGCCATCAGGATGTATCCCAAGACACACAGGACGTAGAAATGAGACAGTCGGAGAAGGGTCAGACAGGTTCACACACTTACCCTGGTGCCCTAGAGTCTGGAGGATGACTGGGTCCAATAGCATGCAGAGCAGGACAGTTGTGGCCACTAGTCTCGTGGGACTGCCCGAGGGATGAGGAAGCCCTGTAGGTACAGTCACGTTTTAAAGAAATCAGCTCTCATGGGAGTTTTTGGGAGGGGGACTCAGCAAGGTTTCCTCGGGGAGATGCTCTGCAGGAAGACATAGGACCATCCCCAGCCTGATGGTCAGCCTGCTGGCCTGGCCAGCTCGGGGGTCACTGCTGGCTACAGAGGGTCTACAGGCTGCAACCAGCCTTGGGGCGGGGGGCAGGGACAGGACCAAGGGCACAAGCTCACTAAGCCCTTCCAATTCCAATTCCACCTGCAGAGAATGGCCGGGCCGTCCACCTCCTCCAGAGCCCACATAACACACAAAACAGGAACCCGCTCGCTGACTTCTCTTTTCTCCAGGATCAACTTCCTGAGAGAGGCGGTTGCAAAACCATCTCCCACATGTGTGGGGAAATACTACCACTGCCCCGTGAATCTACTCTACAGATCCACCCATCTGCTTTACATCAAGCTTGACTCATCATTCAGATGAGCCTCAAAGCCATGGCTGACATGTAATAGTGATTTTAAGATGCTTTTGGGGGAATATTACGCCCCCTTTCATAAGTTTCTCATTGTTCTGGCTTTCTCTTTTTTCTTGTTTGTATAATTTAAATTTTAAAATTCTTGTTTAAAATATTTTAATGTGAGGGGGACGCCTGGGTGGCTCAGCAGTTGAGCTTCTGCCTTTGGCTCAGGGCGTGATCCCGGAGTCCCGGGATCGAGTCTTACGTCGGGCTCCCTGCATGGAGCCTGCTTCTCCCTCTATGTCTCTGCCTCTCTCTGTGTGTCTCTCATGAATAAATAAATAAAATCTTTAAAAACATAAAAAAAATATTTTAATGTGAGGGATGCCCAGGCAGTTCAGCAGTTAAGCATCTGCCTTTGGCTCAGGGTGTGATTCTGGAGACCCAGGATCGAGTCCCACATCAGGCTCGCTGCGTGGACCCTGCTTCTCCCTCTGCCTGTGTCTCTGCCTCTTTCTGTGTGTGTCTCTCATGATTAAATAAATATAATATTTTACAAAATATATGAATAAATAAAATACTTTAATGTGAGTATAATTGACACATGCTCTGAGTGTTTTTAGAATGGATTTTTGGGTAGTAGAAAAAGAAATGATAGGTCAGGTTTCCATTATGACAATAACAGCGTTTTTTATTTTTTTTAGTTTTTTTCCTTTAATTAAAAGACTTGAGTTTCACAACAATCAAAAAGGGTATGTTTAAAAAAAGAAGAGGAAAAGGAAAAGGGGTAAGTGACAGAGGGACATGGAGGATGTTTAAATACGTTTACTAAATGAAAGAAGCTGGTCTGAAAATGCTACATCCTGTTTGATTCAAATATTACAACATTCTGACAGAGGGAAAACTATGGAGACAGAAAAAAATTCAGTAAAAAACCAGGGTTTGGGGAAGGGACAGGATGAGTAGGGAGGGCACAGGGGATTTTTAGGGCAGTGAAACTACTCTGTATCATACCATCATTCTGGATATATGTCATTATACATCTGTCCAAACCCATAGAATGTCCAACACCAAGAGTGACTGTAATGTAAACTGTGGGCTTTAATCAATAATAATGTATCAATATTGGCCCATCAATGATAATAGATGGCCCCACTGATGCCAAATATTCATAATAGTGTAGACTGGGTCAAAGGGGAAGTGCATACATAGGGATCCCCTGTACTTTCCACTTAAATTTGTCTGTAAATCTAAAACTGCTCTAAAAAAAAAACAAAGTCTATTAAAAACTTTTTAAACACATAAGTACAGAAGCGAAGGGCTGTGGTCCCACAAAGCTGCACTCAACAGAGAACACCTGATGCTCTGCTTGTGTTTGGGGTGGCATCCTGGGGGCTGCCCTCCACTGCCCTGGGGGCATTTTTGCTGGTGCTTGTTCTTTGGCTGATTGTAGTGGGGGTCCTACGTCTCTACGTAGTTCTCTCCCTCTCGGCCACTAACTACCTCTGCTGCTCTTCATCTCTGTGTTCCCTGTGACCTCATCCTTTTAGGGCCTTGTCTTTTCTTGGAGGTTCCTTTCTCTCTCTTTTACAGTGCACAATTGTACTTTCTGTAATTTTCTTGGGTTTATAGAGTCTGTCCGTCTAAACACTGCTTCTTTTTTTTTTTTAACAATTTTTTTTAATTTTTATTTATTTATGATAGTCACACAGAGAGAGAGAGAGAGAGGCAGAGACATAGGCAGAGGGAGAAGCAGGCTCCATGCACCAGGAGCCTGACGTGGGATTCGATCCCGGGTCTCCAGGATCACGCCCTGGGCCAAAGGCAGGCGCTAAACCGCTGCGCCACCCAGGGATCCCTAAACACTGCTTCTTTTTTCTTGGTGTATTAGCTTCCTGGGGGCTGATGGAACAAATAACCACAAATTTCCTTCCTTCCTTCCTTCCTTCCTTCCTTCCTTCCTTCCTTCCTTCCTTCCTTCTTTCCTTCCTTCCCTCTTTCCTTTTTTCCTGTTTCTCTTCCCTCCTTCCTTCCCTCCTTCTACTTTCCTTCCCTTCTTCTCTCCTTCCTTCCCTTTCCCTCCTTCCTCCCCTCCTTCCTTCCTTCTCCTTTGTCTTCCCTCTCTCCTTCCCTACCTCCTCTCCTTCCTTCTTTTTTTCTTTCCTTTCTCTATTTTCCTTCCCTCCTTCTTTCCTTTTCAATTTCCTTCCTCCTTCTTCCTTCCTTCCTTCCTTCCTTCCTTCCTTCCTTCCTTCCTTCCTCCCTCCTCTCCTCCTCCCCTTCCTCTTCCTTCCCTCCTCCTTCTCAGACCTTTCTCTCACCAATTCCTCCCCTATTTCATCCTGTCCAGTGTCTGCTTCTTGGAGACCCAGTCATCACACTCCTGACATTACCCCCCCCAACCCCTGCCGCGACACCTGGACCTCCATGTCCTTGCCTCCCAGCTGGCACCTGTCTTCACAGACTGTCTTTTTCTCCCCTCAGACTCCTCTCCAGCCCAGCTCCTATCAGGGACACAGCATCTCCCTCCCACATGTGGCCAGTTCAGCACATTTGGGCTCCTCCTCTCCTTGAGGTGCAGCCCCACCCAGGGAGCTCCTCCGCCCTCTGTAGGATCCCTTACCTCACAGATCCCTGCCCCCACAGACATCTGAGCTGTGAGGCTCATTCTCTACATTCCCCAACCACCTGCCTCCTTTCCACCCACCCTGTGACGTTCATGGGTCACCTGTCTATTGATGGTCAACTGGCTTGTGTAGATGCCACAGCCTCTTTACCTCCTGCACCTGCACCAGCTTCTCAGCCTTCCCAACAATGCAGAGTCCAGCCAGCTCCCCAAGCCAGGTGTGCACATCTGTTTCTGAGTGCACCTGTAGAGCAGCTCCCAGCCTCAGGTCCTGTCTCCTAACCTCCTGGAGCCCACTCCCTCCTAGGGCACCACCCTTGCTATAAAAGAGGAAATAAGAACCTCAGACCAGACCTGTCCCAACTTCCCTGCCTACCACACACCTTTTACTCCAGCGCTATAGAGAAGTTCCCAGCTTCCTCTATCTACAAGCTGGACCCTGCTCAACCCAGCCCTTCTCTGTGTCGTGTCTGGGGTTCCTGGCCCTGGGGGGCGGTGATGCTCTCCATAGTGAACCCAAGAGGCTCTCAGGGTGGACCCTTCCTTGGTCGTGGCTGACCCTACCATTGCCTTTTGCTATTCCTGCCTCATCTCTGCCCTGATTTTCACATCTGCAGTCTGTGTGAACACCCTGGCTTCGTTGAGCGGAGCTGTCCTTAATCAGGAAGGGGAGGTGCAGTGCAGCAGGGCATGGAGGGGTTTCATTCCACTCACCACCCCCACACCCCACCACAAGCTTCTTCAATCTGCTTTTCTCCTCATTTTTTCAAGCCTCCCATAGTACCTGCTTTGAGACTGTTACATGAAGCTGGTGCCTGTGCATGTACACCCCAACCCACACCCCACAGGGAATCTGCATGGAAATACACCCTGAGCTGGACAGTTCCCCATTCCGCTTCCTCTAAACTGAACTCCTCTCGCTTCTCTTTGTTCTCTTTGCTCATCGTGATGGAGCAAAAGCAAACTTCTGTAAACTTGACTTTTTAAAAAACCCTCAAAAAACAAGCAACAACGTTATCACCTACCCAACGGTGATATGCAAGGTGATCTAGCAAGGGCTGCTGTTTTAATTAGCTGGTGAGTCATAACCTGGGGCTCTCGGCCAAGGGTGAGGACAAACCCTGCGGAGGATAATTCGGGGGCCGCGTGAAGTAACTGGCGCTGTGATTTCTCCATCGCCTGGGCATACCAAGCATAGGTATGTTCCACACGGCTCCTAGTTTCCCGCTCACACCCATCCTAGGGAGGATTTCCTAGTATCCTCATGCAAGTGGATGAGAAACTGAAGACCGTGGAGATCTCACACTTCATGTAATTAATTTCTGTGTTGATTTTTAAGACCGAGGGCAAAATCCACCCTTTTAAAGTGTACAACTCCCCAGCACTTAGCACTGGGGAGTGTTCAGCCATCACCTCTACCTGAGCCAGGACATTTTCATCCCTCCCAAAGGAGGACCCCAACCCCAAGAAACCAACACTCTGCAGTCTTCTCTCCTACTCTGCAGATTTGCTTGAGCCTCTTGTTTCATATGAATGAAAACTCAGATGTTACTTTGCTCTTTTTTTGTCCACTGACTACCCACTTTCCCTTCTTCTTTCGGTTTTCTCCAGACAGGGTTTTCTTCCCCTTTATCTCCTCCTAAGACCTCCACAGATACCGCCTCCATCTGTCAGATGGGGTCATATCAGAGACTGGGGCAGTGCATGTGCTCCCAGCCTGTGGCATCCCTGGGGTGAACCTGGATGTCTACTCCCTGTAGTCAGGGGCATGGGTGGTGGGTGGATGTAGCCCGTCACCGCGCGTGGGCAAGACAAGGAGTGAAATGCAGTGGTCCCCAAAGACACCTGTGGTCCAGGATGGCCAGCAGCTCTGCACTTGTTGCCGGGGGCTTTGACACAAGCCACTGCCAGCAAACTGCCTCCCCAGGATCCAGGGACCACCGCTTCCCCGTGTGGACGACCACCTGCATCCATGACTCTGGAGTAATCCATAGTGGCTTCTAACACTCACGCAGAGTTGCATGAGGGGCTTAGCCTGCTCCCAGTGCAAGTTGGTCGATCCCTGGCGCTAATTCAGACCTTCTAACACAGTGCCCATGTGCTGTTGGAGTTACCCCACCTCCCTGTTAGGCACCTTCATTTGGATATTCCCAGCTCCCACCCCTGGGTGCTCCCTGACTTCCCCAGGAGCTGCCAGCAGCAGCAACAGGAGGAGGAACAGGTACCCTAGTGACAGGTACGGTACGTTTGAGGGTCAGAGAAGAAAGGGAGCCACCTTACCCCACTGCACCAGGCTCCGCTCTGGCCACCTGTTTGCTTTCTCGGTTTCCTGGCGCTCCGACATCTGGTTGTTGTCTTGGACAGCTCTCTGCTGGGTCAGAAAGTGAGCACACTGATTGCATTGCAGAGACATTTCAACCCGAGACTTCCCCTTTCTCCTTAGCGCCCTCCCCCTTCCGGTGATGTTTTTTCGTTGTATATATATGATTAAGAAACCTGTGAACGGTGGGTAAGTTCATCAGTCTCTTAGGTCTCTGAAGACAGCTGATCAGGGGTGTGACGGCCACACAAGTGAGCAGGATATGCGTCCCTGGCTCCCCATTCCTCAAGGAGCCACGCCCCTTCAGCATTCATGTGCACAAGCATATCTTCCCAAGGTCAATCTGATGGGTCATTGACTCTGCCCAGGATGGCAGGAGTTGCTGGCTTTTGCCATGGACTGAGTTCTGTGCCATTCAATTCATCAGACGTTTATTGAGCGCCCTTATTGGTTAGAACCTAGGGGAGTGGGTAGGAAGCAGGTTTGCAGCTCGTGGCAGGACAAGGCTAAGCAGAAGGGCCATGGGGGCTGGTGACACAAAGACAGCATCGAATATCTCCAGTGTAGGGCCTTTGGGTGAGGAGATGAACAACAGTGGGATGAAGAGTGAGCAACGTTTCATCCGGACAAGGACACACTAACTCCTGGTGGGATGCAGATACAGGGCTGGTGATCATGGTCAGCTGAACGTCACAGGGAGTGGGTGACATCATGTCATGGATGGGGACCTCCATGTGAAGGTCACCTCTTGGCAGTCATGAGGTGCAATGGGCCAGCTCTCCTCAGGTGTATCTCTGTGGATGACACTGTGAATGTCTCTGCCAGAGAGCCCTTCCTCGTTTGTGGTCTTGGAAGCTGAGGAGCAGAAGAAGCAGCGGTTGAGAGACAACTGTGAGGAGCACAATGGCCAGAACAGAAACGAAAAACAAAACTGGAGGCACCCACGTTCACTGCAGAAATGGCAGGAATGGTGATGCTGCATCTGAGTTGGGCAAATAGGAGGAGCTGGCAAAGGGTGTGGAGCCGGGGGAGGAGATGCCATGTTCAGTCTTGCCATGTTCAAGCGGCTTCTCCGTGGAGACAGGATGTGGACGCGTCTAGCAGGGAGTTGGATGCAGGGGTCAGAATCAAGGGAGAGATTTGAAGAACTCAGTGGAGGATGTTCCACTGAGTATCTTCCCTGGTGGGAGGAATGTTCCAGATTCTTACGCCACTTGAGTCCCTGAAGCTTGAAAAATCTCACAACATGCCTCCAAGGTAAAGAGTTAACTCAGCAGACCTGGATTGTCTACACTTGCCCCTTCCAAACTAAGTTCTAGCCATTGACCAGCTCCTGGAAGGAGGCTTGCATATGAGCCCGTGAAATGTCCTACCTGATAAGAGCGTCTTTGTTTGCCTGGAGCCATGGCATGTAGTTTATATGCTACAGTGTGATTTACGATGGAGCTTTGGGCCATGCCATACTTGGCCGTGTAGAAAGGCTAGTGAAGGAATAACTCAGGTCAGCCATGTGGACGCTCCATGCTAAGTGACTGACTCCAAGAAAACTCCTGGACGCCAAGGCTTGGTGAATGTTCCTGGTTGGCAATACGTCATGCATGTTGCCACACGCAGTCATTGAAGAGTTAAGTAGCATCCACAGGTCCATGGGGAGAGGACACCTGGAAACTCATGCCTCAACTCTCTTGGACTCTGCCCTAAGCACCTTCAGATTTCACCTGTATCCTTTTTTTGTACTAAACCAAAGCCATGAGTGTAAGAGCTTTCTGGAGTTCTGTGAATCCTTCTACTGAATCGGTGAACCCCATGAGGGTGTCAGGGACCCAGACATGATACCCCTACACCGTCATGAAGGCCGCTGTCTCTGGCTGGGCATGACACACACAGAAGAAGCTTAACAAGTATTGGCGTGAAGGAGTGACAGCATGATGTTTCTTAGGACCCCTTTGTTCTACCTTTTCTTCAAGTGCTTTTGCCTTTTTAGATCTGCTCCAAGTTCCCACCAAGATGTGGAGAAGGAGAAGGAGAGTGAAGGGAACCTGTGTGGCTTACAAGGGTCCTGTGGGACCGTCTGGGGAGAGCATAGAGACCAAGCAGGGGGACTGGAGGTCAGGTCAATCAGAGAGACCACACACATACTAGGCTGCTGGCATTTGGATGTTCTGTAAGTATAACAAAATACACTACGGTATTCTTGTTTCCTCTTTCTCTATTTGGGACTTGGATTTTCAACTGACACAATAGGTTTTAACTTTTGTTAAAGGTTAAGTTTAAGCTTGGCTGTAGTTGCATTCTGAGAATTAAATGTGGAAGTAGGTTGGTACACCATGGTCTTCTAGGAACTCCCAAAGAAGAGAAGGTGAAGCGTTCCCTACAGATACAACCCTC
Organism: Canis lupus baileyi; assembly: GCF_048164855.1. NCBI lineage: Eukaryota > Metazoa > Chordata > Mammalia > Carnivora > Canidae > Canis > Canis lupus. Next base: position 124,490,414 of record NC_132876.1, read on the forward strand.
CTCCACATTGTTACTCCAGACAGATGGATGTACTGGGCTGGATGTCCCCCAGGGCCCCGTGGCAGGTCACCATGGGTGGCATTGCTGGAAAGTCAGTGCCTGTCATTTACTCTGAGGAGCTCATTTGTGCCTGGAATGTGCAGGTGGAGACTTGGAGGCTGTGTTTGTCTCTGTAGTTGACAGTCAATGACTCATTTCTAGACTATCCATGGTCTTCATAGCCCCTTATTCCATCTGGGATGAATATGGGATGAAGTGTGCAGGAAAAGAAATTTATGGGGAAGAATTTATGGGGAATTTCCTTCTCCTGAAAGGAAAAATAAGATAGTTCATCAAGTAGACCTTGACGAACAATCCATCCATCCATCAGTGATAATGATAATGGTGATGTGGTGATGGTGATGATGATGGTGATGATGATGGTGAGGATGGAGATGATATGATGATCACAATGGTGGTGAAGATAATGGTGAAGATGATGGTGATGGCCATGATGATGGCGATAATGATGGTGATGATTGTGTTGATAAAGACGATGGTAATGGTGATGGTGATGATGGTGATGATGATGTAGCAACCTTGTTAACGACCAAACAAACAAAATCCTTACACAGTGACTCTCATGCACCATGCTCTGGGCCAAGTTCTAGGACTACAAGTTTAGTACACAATCTGTATCAGTCAGGGTTCTCCACAGAAACAGAACTCATAGGATGTGTGTGTGTGTGTGTGTTTAAAGAAAATATTTACTTTAAGGAATTGGCTCAGGGGACTGTGGAGGCTGAAAAGTCCAAAAATCTGTGGGTGTAGACCAGCAGGATGGAGATCCAGGGAAGAGTTGATGGCTCAGTTCTAGTCTGAAGACCATCTAGAAGGAGAATTCATTCTCGTAGTATTTGATTTGGAGTATGCAATGATGGTATTTTGTCTTCTCAGGTTGGCTTCCGTGGGAGCAGTGAAGGGGTTTCCAGAAACCCTCAAGGCACCAGGCTCCCTTGGTTACATGAGCAAAGAAGAGAGAAAGAAGACAGGTGTGTCTTCCCATGATGGTGGCTCAGGGACGGAGGGCACACTGGCCAGTCAGTTGGAATCATCCTCAATGTCCGTCACACAGAGCCAATTGAACACAGAGAGCTCTGTTAGGGCCATAAAGTGAGGCAGGGACACTACCAGGTGTGTTTGTAGGGAAATTGACGACAGTGTGGTGTGTACTAATGGGAGCTACGTGAAATTCTCAAATTTGTGTGTGCACTGAGTCCCCAGGGAGCTTTGTTCACAGGTGCTGAGGTAGCAGGTCCAGGTGGGCCAAATTCAGACCCTCGCTGATGATCAAGTTCAGACGCCCTGCCACAGCCTCTCAGGGAGGAAGGACAAGGCTGCACTTCAGGCTGTGGTGGTGGGAGTCGGGGAAGGGAAAAGGTGAACCAATTGGGTCCCCATGAGAATGAGTGTCATGACTCAAGATAGGTGGATACTCAACTAGGGGCAGAGAGGGAAGCCTGAAGATGGGAGTTTGAGCCATAGATGGCAGGAACGTGATGCCCTGGGATACAGGGGAACGGAAGGAATGTCGGGAGAGAGTGTGTCCTCAAGAGCCCGGTGCTGATCTAGCAGTGAAACCAGGCAGACTGTGGCGCTTAGGTTGACAAGGTCCTAGGTTTCTTGACCATCAGCACGACCTGGGGGTCTATTACAAATGCAGCCGCTGTTGAACACGACCTTGGAGGGAGCGCCATGGTCAAAGGCTGTCAGAGGGCGGACAACATAGGTTGTGCATGCACACGCACTCTCTTCTGCACACATATGTCCACCCACAAGCACACTCCTGTAGACACTCTCACGGAGACAAAGGCAAACCTGCCCACATGCACACACATGCACACCTACAGGTGAGTCCATACCTGCTTATACTCAGGCACACATTCAGATGCTCCCAAGTGCACTCACCTGGACACCCACACACACAAGTGCTGAGGGTCTCAGCTGAACAGCAGGAAACAATGGCCTGGGGCCTCCCCCAGGAGCACTGATTAATAATCAATCCAGGGACTCCCATCAAGGGAGGAACAGCAGCACCAAGGCCTGGTGGGAAACATCTCAGAGATTAGAATCAGGAAGTAAGATCTTTAGAGGAGAGTCCCGAGAAGCTGGCTTTGAAAATCCCCCCTTGCCCACAGGCTTCCCTCTGTCAGTGGTGTCAATGGGAGGTATTGAAATCCTAGTTCAGAATCCCGGGATTTCCATTTCTATGACTCAGTGAGGCACAGGGAGGGTGCGATCTGAGAAGTCACCTGGGAGGGAAGATTAGGGCCGAGGGAGGGGGTTATGCATGTAGCCTCAGGCCACCTGGTTAAGCCTCAGCCCCGCAATGTGACCTTCAGAAATGAGAGACCCACCGTGACTCTTAGTCTCTTCATTTATAAATAAATGGGAGGACATGGCTCCTTTCTGCAGTGTGTGGTGAGGGTCCATTCAATCAAAGCGGCAAATTTTGTGATGTGCATCAGTAAACCACACACATGCAAAGTGAACAGTTGGACAAGTCGGGGTGCGTGTGTCTGCCTGTGGAGGCAGCTCCACTTTCCAGACTATGGGCATTTCCAGCAGATCCACACATTTCACTTCTCATTCCCCTCCTGTTCCCCAGGCCCTTGTCTCCCCTTCTTGTCCTCAGATCCTCTGCCATCCCAGCCTCCTGTCATTTCTGTTGAAAACTGCAGGGGCTCCCTCCTCAGATCTCTAGGTTCTCGCTCCTGTCTCCCTACTCTCCTGACCCACAATCTCACACTCCGTTGTACTCCTAGGCCACCAGTTCTCTCTTCCATATTCTCATATCAGGGGATCTGTCTGGTTCCCAACTGGGTCCCCCTCCCTAATCCATGCCTGGACATTCCCCCAAGCCTTCCAATAGGGCAGCCACAGAGCTCCCTTGCCTGCTTCCCATTTCTTGGGGTCATTGCCCTCTGTGACGTGAACTCCAATGACTTCAAAATCATCGTTTTATGTTGCATACAGTTGAATGATGTTTACCCCAAATCTGCAACCAACTGGAACCTTAGAATGGGACCTTGTTTTGAAATAGGGTCTTTGCAGTTGTGATGAAGTAAAGGATCTCAGATGACCTCGTCCTGGAGTAGGACGAGCCCTAAACACAATGACAGGGCTCCTCATAAGAGATAGAAGAGGAGACACAGACACAGAGGAGGAGCCACGTGAGGATGGAGGCGGAGATGGGAGGGATGTGCCCACCAGCCCGGGGCACCGGGAGCCCCAGATGCTGGAAGAGGCAGGAAGGACCCTCCCTGGAGCCTCTGGAGGGAGCACAGCCCTGCCTGGTCGGGATCTCAGCCCTATGTGGATCCTAGACTCTGGTTTCCAGAGGTGGGGGAGGATGAATTCCTGTTGTCTCAAGCCTCCCAGTTTGTCTACTTTCCTTCCTTTCTTTTTTTTTTTTTTTTTTTTGTACTGCATCCCTAAGAAACTCACAAATATATTTTCTTGTTTTTCCTCCTTTGCTTCAGAAGAGAGGGCCAGGCGGGTTCCCATGACCCTGTCTTGGCAGGCAGCCGACGTCTCTGGTTACATTTTCATCACCGCCCTTTGTAAGCAGGTCCTGTGGCCCCACACCTGAGGGCCTGCCCTTCATCATATCTTCCCCTCGGTTTATCACCCTCAGATGTTGAGTATTTATTCATTTATGGTCCTCACTGCCTAGAAAGCCAATGGAATCAATGCCACATGTTTCCTGAACCTCCAGCATGAAGCCCACAAGGAGACACAGAGTGGTTTGCTCAAAGGACTGAGCTCGATGATGACTGAGCTCCCAGCACGTGTAACCTGCTTCCCAATCCTGAAGGTGTCTGCCCCGGGGCCTGTGGACGTGCACGGGGAAGGTGACATATTTTCTTGACCTAAAGCATGGTTGGGAGGAGTGATGATTTGAGTGGTGTGAGCTTTCCCTGCTTTTGTCTCCTGATGCTGGCCAGGAAACTCAGCTTCCTCCTTTACATTGTGGACGTGAACATGTAGGGGGCTTTCCATTCTCCAGAAATATAGTTCCTCTGAGCTGACGGCAGCTGTGGTCCCTGACTCCCCCCTTCTGTTCCTTTTCTTAGACCCAGGAACAGGCGTCAGCAGTTGAGTGGGAAGGGGCCAGAAGCTTGGTGACAGAACAGAAGTGAGAAAGGTACCCCCAAACCACTGCCCATCTTGAGAGGAAGTTCATTTGATGTCATAGGTGACATCGGGATGTGCAAGACTCCAGAGAGAGAGAGAGAGGGTCATGGAGTGAGCCACCAGGCCTCTTAACGGCCACTTAACAAGCGGACACCTTGCTGATACACTAAGCCATCGTCTGAAGACAGGTGTCTAGAAATCACTTCCGTCACTGTTTCGTAACACGATGGACACGTATTGTCAATGTCAGCTGAAGTAGGGTGAGGACTGAAATGGAGAGGATACTTTCTAAGATATAAGGTCTCCCTTTGCACATGGAGAACCTGATGTTAGTTTGGGTCAACCACAAATAAGGAACGTCCGGGTGGGAAAACAGTTGGGAGACAGCACTGCGAGCTATTCCTACAACTTGCAGGTGGTCCAAGGGAAGAGTGTTTTTTTTTTTTTTTTTAAATCAATGCTGTTCCCCAAATTATCTTTGAATGCTTTTCTTCCACAAGGTCTAGGATGGATGAGCAAAAGCTTTGGGAAATGTGGTGGGTCATGGGCATCCTCGCCATAGCAAAGCCAGGAGTTTAATGGCTTTGTCTGTTGAGTCTCTTTGTTTTGTAGACCTACCCAATGAGTAGCTTCCTGTCCTCATCCCAAGCTTCCAAAGCTCATGCTCCACCACCCAGAGATGGAAACCTACCCTAGTTCTCCAACCAGCAGACACCAGTGTCTCCAAGCAGCTTCCCAATATTTTGTAGAACCAAGACTGCCCTACAAGAATCCAAGGCCTTCTCTGGTGTGCCCAGGTCATGCATGACGAGAATCTGGACTTCAGGAATTTGGTTCTGTGTTGCTTTCTCTCATTTTCAAGAGGGAATAAGGAAAGTGTGCCTGGGAATTTGATTTTCAGCAAGCGATTTATAAGCCGACTCTTGGGCCGCTTGTTGAAGATGAGTCCGCCAGCCACCGTTTGACCACCTGATGCTGAAATTCTAATTTCTTAGGAAGACAGCAGCTGTGTTATTTCAATAGTCTTCATATTCAAGATTTTTTTCAGAGTTCTGTGGAATACACTTTTTTTTCCCCTTAGAAAGCCAACAGATTAAAAAGGAGAAATAGATGACAGAAATGTTGCAGAGAAAGCAGGATTTTAAAAAAAAATCTGTTGAAAACCAATAGCAGTATAAATGATGATGTGCACAAGAAGGCTGGCGTGAGAACGCTCAGATGTTGGGTGGGAACATGTCAAGGTTGTCTGTTGTCCCCAGTGTTGTTCAGCATTGTGTCTGACGTCTTGGCCAGCACAAAAAATAAGTAGCAAAGACAAGGGAAAAAAACTCCTGTGTTTTTTTTTCATACCACAGGTGGTATGATTGTTTATGCGGAAAAATCCCTGACAGGAATGCCTAGCTGGCTCAGTGGGTAGCGCTCACAACTGCTGATCTCAGGGTTGTGAGTTCTCAACTCTCATGTTGGGTGCGGAGCCTACTAAAAACACTAAAAAAAAAAAAAAAAAAAAGAAAGAAAAGAAAAGAAAGAGAAGTCCCAGATGAATTATAAGGCAAATTGGCCAACATGCCCGCTAGAAGATCAATATATAAAAATTAATAATGACTCATAAAAAATAAAGACTCTGCCACAGCTACCACCTAACAAAGTAGGAGGAATTAAAAAGAAAACCATTTATTTCTAATCACACCCAAAGCTATATTTATAGCAAGGAATACACTGCAGAAAAAAAAATGCATGGATTTCATACAGAAAATCCTAAGAACATACTGAAGAGCATGAAAGAAGATGCAAATCTACGGAACATTATACTGAGTCACTGTATAGGAACATATACTATGAGAAGTTGATGGTTTTTCCCCAATAAATGCACACATTCGATATCATCTCAAAATCCCAACAAGGTTTTTATTCAATTTTGGCAAGTTGATTGTAAAATTCTCATGGAAGAGTATTTAGAAGAAAAAAAACCTGGAGCATGTTTTTCTATTATTGAGAACTATTTCTTTACCAAGATGCAAAAAAGAGTAGAAGTCGCAATGTAAGGATAAATATATTTGACTCCACTTCAATATAAGATATTTGTTTTAGCAAAGACACTATCAATCATTGAAAAGAAAAAGCCAGTTAGTAGGAAAATGTTCTGGCATAGCGTAGGACGAAGGGTGGCCACACACGCATACACGAAAGAATAATATAAGTTGATATGAAGAAGACCAAGAACACCAAAGAAAAACATATGCGACTACAAATAGGCATACTTTATTTTTTGTGTATTTATTTACTTATTATATTACATTTTTATTTATTTATTTAAAAATTATTTTAAAGATTTTATTTATTTATTCATGAGAGACACAGAGAGAGAGAGAGGCAGAGACACAGGCAGAGGGAGAAGCAGGCTCCACGCAGGGAGCCCGACGTGGGACTCGATCCCGGAACTCCAGGACCACGCCCTGGGCCGAAGGTGGGCGCTAAACCGCTGAGCCACCCAGGGATCCCCTATATTACATTTTCAAAATTCAAATTCCCCTTTAATTAAAATACAGTGTTATATCAGTTTCAGGTGTAGGATTTAGTGATTCAACCAAATAGGCACATTTTAGAAGACTCACCCAAATGGACCATAAACATGAACGGTGTGACCCTTGATGGAGAAAGAGAAATTTAAATAAGCGGGGAGATGCCTTTGATGATCTGTCAGATGGATGGCAATCAAAGTCTGATCATATTAACAAGGATGTGGAGAGGGCATAAGACTCTCACTGCTGAGAGTAAGGACAGTTAGACTCCCCCCACTTTTATTTATTTTATCTATTTATTTATTTTTTTAAACTCCCCCACTTTTAGAGAGGGATTTGGCAATGCAGAAACAATGCTCATCCCATTAAATTCAGCACCCACTTCTGCACATTTATTCCCGGGACTCAGTTATGAACACAGGGAGATGTGTTTAACAACTCACAGTGGTCTTAATAACAATTCTGAGATAAGTAAAATCCTGTGGTGTAGACACACTGAGAGGCACGGGAGGGCAGCTAACATGAATGAACTCCACTCACTTGGCCAGTGAAAAGCTAAATATTGTGTACATAGTATTTTCTAAAAATATAATCTCTAGTGAAAACATTGCAAAGGGGGAACATACGTTTTCATGTCACATATGCAAAAGTCACTATTAAAAACATTTTTCAACCATTTTCACCCACATTTTATTCGCATATAATCCCACGTGCAGAAAAATGCACAAACAGTAAGTGTCTAGTTCCATGAGTTTTTACCACAGTTTTGTGGTCAGGGCCCAGGGTCCAGAAGCAGAACATTAACAGCACCCCAGCTTCCAGTCACTGTCCCCACCAACTTGTTTTTAAATACCTTATTGAGGTTTAATTCACATGCCACAGCATTCACCCCATTAAAGTGTACAATTCCAAGGTTTTTAGTCTATTCATAGAATTATGAAACTATCACTACTTTTTTTTTTTTTTTTTAAAGAGAGATCTTGGGGCATCTGAGTGGCTCAGTGGTTGACTGCCCGTCTTTGGCTCAGGGCGTGATCCCAGGATCCTGGGATCGAGTCCCGCATCCGGCTCCCCACATGAAGCCTGCTTCTCCCTCTGCCTGTGTCTCTGCCTCTCTGTCTGTGTCTCTCATGAATAAATAAATAAAACCTTTAAAAATAATTTTTAAAATCTTATTTTTAAGTAATGTATGCCCAGTAAGGAGCTCAAACTCACGACCCTGAGATCAACTTTTGCATGCTCCACGGACTGAGCCAGCCAGGCTCTCCGATACTTCCTAATTTTAGAATATTTTATCATTGCCCCAAAAACAAATAGCATCGGCAGCTGCTCCGCATCCCCGTCACCCAGCCCCCAGGAAACACGAATCCACTTCCTCTGTCCATGGATTTCCCTTGTTCTGCATGTTTCATATCCACAGGATCACACGCTTTGTGACTTTTTGTATCCGGCTCGTCTCAGTGAACGTGTTGTACTCAAGACCCAGGCACAGAGTAGCAGGTGTCAGAGCTTCACTCCTTTTCATGGCTGAGTAATACTCCCCCATGTGCATGGACCTCATTTACTCCTTCCCTCTACCTGCTGATGGACCTCTGGCTTGTTTCTCCCCGTCGGCTCTCAGGAATGGTGCTGCTACTAACATCTACATTCAGGTTTTCCTGCTGGCGTGTGTTATCATTTCTCTGGGGGAGTATATCTAGCTGTGGGGCTGTTAAGTCATGTGATTCCCTCCACGTTCAGCCTTTTGACAAACTCCCAGACTATTTTCCAAAGAAACTGGACCATTTTTGCCTTCCTGCCATTAGTGCGTGAGGGCTCCAATTTCTCTGTATCCTCATCCATGATCGTTCTTTGCCTGTTTTTATTTTTTTTTATTTTTATTTTTTAAAGATGCATTTCCTTTTTTTAAAAAAATTTATTTATGATAGTCACACAGAGAGAGAGAGAGAGAGAGGCAGAGACACAGGCAGAGGGAGAAGCAGGCTCCATGCACTGGGAGCCCGACGTGGGACTCGATCCCAGGACTCCAGGATCGCGCCCTGGGCCAAAGGCAGGCGCCAAACTGCTGCGCCACCCAGGGATCCCCATCTTTGCCTGTTTTTAAAAGAAATTGTAGCCATCGTTATGAAGAGGTAGCCCACTGTGGTTTCATTTTCTTAAAGATTTACATTTTCCTAAAGACTATTGATGTTGAGCATCTTTTTTTATATTTTTTTTATTAAAAATTTTTTTTTAAGATTCTATTTATTTATTCATGAGAATACACAGAGAGGAGAGAGAGAGAGGCAGGGTCAGAGGCAGAGGGAGAAGCAGGCTCCATGCAGGGATCCTGATGTGGAACACGATCCTGGGTCTCCAGGATCACACCCTGGGCAGAAGGCGGGGCTAAACCGCTGAGCCACCGGGCTGCCCCATCTTTTTTTTTTTTTTTAATTAAAGTTTTTTTTTTTTTTTTTTTTTTTTATTTTTTTATTTTTTTTTTTAATTAAAGTTTTATTTAAATTCCGGTCACTTAACATACAGTGTTATATTAGTTTCTGGTGTGCAAGTTGGTGATTCACCAATTCTTCTTTTTCTTTTTTTTTTTGTTTTGTTAAATTTTGTTTATTTATTTGATAGAAAGAGAGAGAGAGAGTGAGAGAGAGCATAAGCAGGGAGAAGGGCAGAGGGAGATGGAGAAGCAGACTCCCTGTGGAGCAGGGGCTCCATCCTAAGACCCTGAGGTCATGACCTGAGACAGCTAACCCTAAGACCCTGAGGTCATGGGGATCCCTGGGTGGCTCAACGGTTTAGCGCCTGCCTTTGGCCCAGGGCGCAGTCCTGGAGTCCCAAGATCCAGTCCCACATCGGGCTCCCTGCATGGAGCCTGCTTCACCCTCTGCCTGTGTCTCTGCCTCTCTCTCTCTCTCTCTCTCTCTATCATGAATAAATAAATAAAAATCTTTACAAAAAAAAAAAAGACCCTGAGGTCATGACCTGAGACGTCTAACCAAAGTGCCCTGTGATTCGGCAATTCTACGGGTTACTCGGTGCTCATCATGACAGGTGCCCTACTGAATCCCCATTACCTGTGTCACCGATCCCCCGACCCACGTCCCGTCTGATCACTATCAGTTTGTTGTCTGTAGTTAAGAGTCTGTTTCTTGGTTTAACTCTCTCTCTCTCTTTTCTTTTGCTCCTTTGTCTTGTTGAAAAGACTTTTCCCAGAAAATGGCCTTGACACCCTCGTTGAACATCAACCAGCAGCCACAAGTCCTACGTAAGGTCTATTTCTGGCCTCACAATTGGATGCCCCTGATACGTCCACCATGACGTATCCGACAACAACCTTCTCATGTTGAAAGCAGCCCTTGTGGAAAGTCTTGAAATCAGGAAGCGCAAGTCCTGCAGCCACCATTCTTCTTCTTCAAGATTGCGTTGGCTACCCTCCATCCATTGCATGTCCATGTGAATTTTAGCGTCGGTTTGTGAATTTCTGCAAAAAACAGGAAACGAAAAGCAAAATCCAAAAACCAAGGCAGCTGGGATTTTGATAGGCATTGCGCTTAATCTTGAAGAGCAATCTCAAGATTTGGGAGGCGCTGCTGTGTTAATAGAGTTTAGGTTTCCAGTCAAACACAGGACGTTTTTTTATCTACTTCGCTCTTCGGCAATGTCTGGTATTTTCCAGCGTGCACGTTTTGCACTCCCTTCATTAAACTATCCCTGACTATTAGACTCTTTTTTGAGGCTACTGAACTTTTTAAATATTAATTTCATCTCAGGGTTGCCCGCTGCACACGCGTGCTTCTGCACTGATCTCGTGTCTTTCTTTTTTTTTTTTTTTTAATGTATTTATGATAGTCACAGAGAGAGAGAGAGAGAGAGAGGCAGAGACACAGGCAGAGGGAGAAGCAGGCTCCATGCACCGGGAGCCCGACGTGGGATTCGATCCCGGGGTCTCTAGGATCGCGCCCTGAGCCAAAGGCAGGTGCCAAACCGCTGCACCACCCAGGGATCCCTGATCTCGTGTCTTTCAACCGGGTTGAATCCATTCATTAGTTTCAATCATTTGCTTGGTGTATTCTTAAGATTTCCTTATTTTTAGGGATCCCTGGGTGGCGCAGCGGTTTAGCGCCTGCCTTTGGCCCAGGGTGTGATCCTGGAGACCCAGGATCAAATCCCACGTCAGGCTCCCGGTGCATGGAGCCTGCTTCTCCCTCTGCCTGTGTCTCTGCCTCTCTCTCTCTCACTGTGTGCCTATTATAAATAAAAAAAAAATAAAAAAAAAACCTTTAAAAAAAATTTCCTTATTTAAAAAAAAATATTTTGTTTATTTATTCATGAGACACACAGAGAGAGGGAGAGACAAGGTAAAGGGAGGAACAAGCTCCCTGTGGGGAGCCCGATGCAGAACTCGATTCCAGGACCCCGAGGTCATGCCCTGAGCCCTGAGCCCTGAGCCGAAGGCAGATGCTCAACCACTGAGCCACCCAGGCGTCCCCCTTAAGATTTTCTATATATATAAGTCATCTGCATATATATAAAAATATATAAAATATATAAAATATATATAAATATTATAATAGTATTATATTTATTATTTATAAATATATTATAAATATTTATATTTATTATACTTAAATATTATTATATCTATTTATAATGATTTATTTTATAAACAAATTATTTGTGATTATTATTTATTATTATTTTTATGATTTATAATATTTATTATAATTATTATTAATATTATTATAAATAAATAAATAAAAAATATAAAATCATATAAAATATATTTTTTTACTTTTGCCTAATTGCCTCCAGCTAGAACCACAATGTCCAATGTCTGTGGCCAGAACAGACGTCCTTGTCTCTTTCCTGATCTTACAGAGAAAGTGTTCAGTGTTCCACTGCTGGGTATGAGGTGAGCTACAGGTGTTCCACACATGGCATTTGCAAGAATGAGGAAGGTCCCCCTGCTTGCGGCTTGTTGACTGTTTTCACTCCGCACAGAGGTGTTGGGTTTGCGTTGACTGTTCCCCGTGCCCGCAGACTTCTCACTCAGCCCCCTTGGGTCTTTATATGTCTTTATTATTTTTTATTTCTTCATAGAAGAAATAAAAGTGATAGAAGTTTATTAAGCAGAGATACAGAAAAAGCTCTCAGAAGTGAGAGGGGTCCCGACAGGGTTCCTCTATTTTTTTATTTCTAAAAGATTTTTGTTTATTTATTTGAGAGAGAGAGAGTGCAAGAGAGTGCAACAACTTACAGTTGAGAAATCCTAGTAGGGGTGTTCGCATGATGTTTGCACTATTTTCCACAGCATTTTGGAAATTTGAAAACTTACATGTAAGCGAAAAAGAATGAAATACTGGGGCACCGGGGTAGCTCAGTGGTTGAGCGTCTGCCTTCAGCTCAGGGCATGAACTTGGAGTCCTGGGATTTAGTCCCTCATTGGGGCTCCCTGCAGGGAGCCTGCTTCTCCCTCTGTCTCTGTCTATGCCTCTTTCTGTGTGAATAAATAAATAAAATCTTTATAAAAAAAAAAGAAAAGAATGAAACATTGGCTTCCATTCCTTTTTTTCCTAATGAGAAAAAGTATTATGTGTTTCTCTGTGTGTCACATTGGGAGGAAAACAGGATGCACGTTTCTTTTCAAGGAAGTCCTGATTGGGGCGGCCAGGGCCTCCATCCATAAATCAAATAAAAGGCCATTGCAGAAAGCCAGTGGCAACATTTAGGAAATGCCAGTTCCCGTAAGATGAATAGGAACACGCATTGGCGCTCCTGGAACTCTTCTGAAAGAGCAGCTACCCTGACCCGTGTTTGGCATCGCATCCCTCAAAGTGAGGATATTCATGCAAATATTAAAAAGCTACGTCCTGGAGGTGTTGTCCGGAAAAGCGGCTGTAGCAGCTCCCCTGATATCACTTGTAGAATAGGGAAGTGGGGCCCGTTCCTGGATGTGCAGCCCATAAAACGGAAGCAAAGGTTGACAGAGGGCTTGCTAGGCTCTCTGTGTCATCCTCTGTCCCCCTCCCCACACGCTCTGGAGAGGAGGCACAGAGCTACTCCACGGAAAGTCTCTGCACAGCAGGGACGCGTTGTGCTTTCCCCTGAACAGATGCAGCTGCGGGACATTCTCATGGAAACGTGCACGCCCACCCCTCCTGGGGAGTTCACACCCAGCCCTGAATGTCACGGGGACTGGCCTCCTTTCCCATGTAGAAAGACCACTGAGATATACACAGAGCTGGGGGCCCTCGTCATGACGGTGGATGCCTCTTCCTGTGGCCTTTTCCACTATAGACAGACCTTCCTGTGTGATTAAACTGTGCTTTGTGCTGTTTCACACCAGACCCTCACATGGGGACCCCAGTGGCCCCCTGTCTCCATGGAACGCTCCTTGTAGACTGTTGGCCAACAGGCCATAGACCAGGACTTCTCCCCTGGGGGAGATTTTGCTCTTGCTGACCCCTCACCTCCAGGGGACACCTGACAGTGTCTGGGGAGAGTTTTGGTTGTCATGGTAGAGCTGGGGGTGCTACCGGGATCCTGCGAGTGGACACCAGAGATGATGCTCAATATCCCAGGATGCTCAGGATGCCTCACATCAGAGAGTTGTCCAGCCCCAGATGTCAGCAGTGCTGAGGCTGAAACACCTTGGCCTAGCCTGTGGGACTGTATGTCTGTCTATCTATCTATCTATCTATCTATCTATCTATCTATCTATCTATCCATGCACGCATCCATCATTTCTCTTAATCTATCTATCCATCCATCCATTATATCTATCCATCCATCCATCATCTATTCATCCATCCATCTCCATCCATCCATCCATCCATCCATCCATCCATCCATCCATTCTGTCTACCCATTCATTCATCCATCCATCCATTATATCTATCTATCCATCCATCAATCCATCCATCTGTCCATCCACCCATCATATGCACCATATCCATCATATCTATCATATCTATCCATCCATCCGTCCATCCATTCATCATCCATCATATCATCTATTTATTTATCTGTCTATCATCCATCCATCCATCCATCCATCCATCCATTATATCTATCTATCCATCCATCACCATCCATCCATCCGTCTGTCCATCCACCCATCATATGCACCATATCCATCATATCTATCATATCTATCTATCCATCCATCCATTCATCATCCATCATATCATCTATTTATCTGTCTATCATCCATCCATCCATCCATCCATCCATCCATTCATCCATCCATCCATCCACCAAGCTATCATCCCTGTATCTGTCTACAGCGATCTTTCAAAACTGGTGATGAATTTGCTCCTAGGGGACATTGGACAATGTCTAGGACATTTTTGTTTGTTTGAACTGGGAACGGGATGCCTCTGACATCTGAGGGGTGGAGATCAGGGACTAGAGACGCTGCTCAACACCCTGTAGCACCCAGGATGCCCCACCTCAGAGAGTGGCCCAGCCTAGATGTCCATGGTGCTGAGGCTGAGACCTGTTCTGGGTGCTTGGTGATAGTCATTTGCCCGTCTGCCACCACAGGCTCCCTTCCCCTCCCCCATGGTCATTCAGACCCTCCCTTCCACTGTGTCCCTCCAGACAGGAAGGGGGGGTCAGTCCCCATCATTCTTCCAGAGTGGGGCAGAGGTGAGGTGGGCAGCTACTCACTCAGAAGCAGGACGTCAGCAAGCTTTCTGCGGAGGGTATAGCTCTGGCTACTTGTAACCTCTACTTTCCCAGAAATAGAAGCAGATTAGACACATGTTTCCAAATAGCCTCAGGCAGGATTTCTCAACTTCCTGACTGCCAGCAAGCAAGTGAGCAAGTGGGCCTCAGCACTTCCTGGAGAGGCATGCAGCAGCCCCGTCTCCTTGGGGTCAGGGAGCAGTGGGTTCAATGTTCTCTACGGGGGAACAAGAGTGCGGGGCTGGATTTCCACGTGCTGCTCCTGCACCTGAGAGCTTCCTCATCCCTCCTGTGAAGCTGAGGCTCCCCCTACCCTGGGAAGCCAGACGCAGGGACAGACTTGGAGGCTCCAAAAGTGTGCGGAGCAGAGCCTGCACCTTGTTGACTCTTTCCTGCTAAGGAAGATTTGCAGCCTCGCTCAGGACTTCCAGGGTGGACAGTGAGTGCTTGGACTGAATGTGTCCCCCAGAGTCACCTGTGGAGGCCTGACCCCCAAGGAGGTCACGAGACCGAGAGGGACCTCGGGGAGGAGATTAGGTGTAGATGAGCTCAGATTGGTGGGTCCCCGTGGTGCGATTCTTGTTCTGGTGGGTACAGGATTTGACTAAATATCAGAGCCACACTCTGTAGTGACCTGAATACACACATGCTGCCAAATACTTTCATGTCTCATACACATTACATTTATGAGTTATGAATATTACATATATTCATGCAATATATATAACATGTACATTATTGCCTTGTGTATTACAATATTTTCTATTTTACTTCATACATTATATATTTATAGTGTACAGAATAGATATTTTTTGTAATACATATATTTTATATATATTGCACATATATATATATATTTTTAAGATTTTATTTATTTATTCATGAGAGACACAGAGAGAGGCAGAGACACAGGAAGAGGGAGAAGCAGGCTGCTTGCGGTGACCCCAACGTAGGACTCGATCCCAGGACCCCGGGATCATACACTGAGCTGAAGACAGATGCTCAACCAACCACTGAGCCACTCAGAGGCTCCCATATGTATTATATAATGTATACTTTTATGTGATAGATGTATCACACTTTATATATTACACATATTTACATATATTTATAGTATATGATGCATACTTTAATGTAATAATGTATCACACTTCATATACTATATATATTTATGTTCTATAATGTATAGTTTTATGCCATAGATACATTACAATTTTACATTTATTTATATATCATATATAATAAAATACTTTAATGCAACATATAAATTACATTTTGTGTACAATACGTATATTATATACTTTTAGGTAACAGTTATATTATACTTTATATACTTTATATATATACTACATATATATACTTTATATAATATATATACTACATATATCCTTTTATGTACTATATACTACATTTTATATATTACATACACACATATACTCATGTCTATGAATATGTAATAGAAGGCATAGACTTAGTATAATATTCATTACGTAATTTATATTATATTTTATATCCAACATATATTATGTATTATATATTATGCACAAATTATAATGTACATGCTTGTATGCAATACGTGGTCTATTATAAATATATTTATTTAAAAATGTCATGTAGGGATCCCTGGGTGGCGCAGCGGTTCAGTGCCTGCCTTTGGCCCAGGGCGTGATACTGGAGACCCGGGATCGAATCCCACGTCGGGCTCCCGGTGCATGGAGCCTGCTTTTCCCTCTGCCTATGTCCCTGCCTCTCTCTCTCTCTCTGTGTGACTATCATAAATAAATAAAAAAATTAAAAACAATAAAAATGTCATGTATACTCTTGTATATATGTTTTATAATTTGCATACATATATTTATATATTATATATGTAATACATATTACATTTTACATACATATATTCATATATATGCTTATGTAATAGAAAATACACTTTAATATTCATTATATAATACATATTATATTGTATATATCACATACATTATATATTATGTATATATTATATAAATTTTCACTTTTAAGAAACATAATCTATTATGTACTTATAGTTTTATTTAATCAATCACATATGTACTTTTATTTATTTATTTTTTATATATATATTTTTATATACTTTTATATACTATATTTTGTATATGATATATATGTATGCATTTTATGTAATAGATGGTTGGTTATATTTTATATTTTTTAACCCGAACTCAAGTGTCATTCCACTCAGATCTTTGTGACTTTGGCCGGTTTAATCCTTTAAGGAATCGCTACACACAGAGTGTCTGTTTTATACCCTCCCAGGTACACAAATGTCATTTTAGGGAGCAATTAACCACGAAGCCCATTGAATCTGCTTGGATAAAACGATTCCACGTGTCAGCCGTCTTCTTTGTTATTTTTTTAGATTTCTTTTTTTTGTCATGAAATTTGTCACTTTGACTTGGGCAAGGCTTGGGTGTTTCACAAGAGTTTATCTCGAACGCCGGTGCCTCAGTTCCTGCCCTGGCTGCGGAGATTTTGACGCGCTTGTTACCCAGAAGAGGACGCTCCGGCTTCTAAGTAATCATCAGCTGCTGATGGGGCTTCTCCGGAAGCCCCCCGCGGGCAGAGGAGGATGTTGGCACCAGGGCAGGTGCACCTCGATTTCTCAGGGCGTCTCCTTGGGCTGAGCAAGGTGATGCTCCCTGCTTCTAGAGAGCAGAGAAGGAACAGACGCTAGGGGTCCCTGGTCTCCGCCTCCAGGCCCCACCTTGAGTGATTCACGCAGGAGTGAATCTTGCACAAAAAGGCACGTGGCACTCTGATGTGCAGGTGAGGCCACGCTCCTGTGGCTCCAGCACATTGGGAGCATCTGCAGTATCCGGGGCCTACCAGGTGGCAGAAGGAAGAGCACGTGCTCGGGCATCTCGAGCCGGAGAATCTAGGGAGATGGCCTCTCTCGGTCTGTCTACTGAAAAGCATCAGGTGCAAACATTATCCATGTTACGTGGTTTTAACAAGAATCTTCTGCGTAGCCGCGGATGCAGGCACCCAGCTCGTGGGCTGTTTCTTTATCAGCGACTGAACCAACGGAAGATAGTCGCTCGGGTGTCCTGGTTAAAGACACGAGGTTCTCTGGAGGGGGGTGAAGAGCACCCCGCCAAATTCATGTCAACCTGGGACCTCATCATGGGGCCTTATTTGGGGATACGTCTTTGCAGATGGAATTAAGCGAAGGATCTGAGATGAGCTCGTCCTGGATGAGGGAGGCCCGATGTCCAATGACAAGTGTCCTTGCAAGGGACAGAAGAGGAGACACAGACCCCGAGGAGGACGGAGGCGGAGACGGGAGGGACGCGGCCACCAGTTCAGGGACGTCTGGGGCCCCAAATGTTGGAAGAGGCAGGAGCGACCCTCCGCTGGATAATAATGGTAATAATAAAAAATCGGAAAAAAACATTAAGGTCAGTGGATGTAAGTAGGATGTGTTCCGGAAGTAGCAAGACCCTTCCTTGTCTTCTGCTGTATTTTAGAGAAACAACTCAAGAGTCTTACTACAAGTGAGAGGAGCACAGAAATAAATCCACAAATATGGGAAACTGGGGTTAAAGTGGTGGAGACGGTAGCCTGGTGGAGGCACAGCGCACACTCCCCGCTCAGCGCAGGGAAGAGGACGCGCCACCCCGCCGCCTGCCATCGGCAGCCAAGCAGGTTCCCTCGCTCCGGGCCCGGCGGTACCTCATCCAATAGGTGGTAGCGGTCCTTCAGCTGGAGGTTAAACCATGACCCCCGTTAACGTGGAGCTGGGTGAGGGGCTTCTAGAACTGTCCATATAGTGCAAGATGGAAAAACTCATCTCAGCCTGTCCATCCCCTGGACCCTCCGTGTATCCCTCCAGGAGGGACAAGGCTCCGGGGACCCAGGTCAGCCTGTCCTTCCCCTGGACCCTCCGTGTGGCCCTCCAGGAGGGACAAGGCCCCAGGGACCCAGGTCAGCCTGTCCTTCCCCTGGACCCTCCGTGTGACCCTCCAGAAGGGACAAGGCCCCGGGACCCAGCTCAACCTGTCCGTCCCCTGGACCCTGCATGTGGCCCTCCCTCCAGGAGATAGCCCTGGGAACACAGGTCAGCTTGTCCTGTCCTACTAGGGATTGTGACCCTCCTGGGGGTACAGCTGGGACCGTGCCCGGGTGCCCCTGGGGTGTCATCACCTGCTCCTCTGTCCCGTCCCCTCCGTTGCATTCACCGGGCCCAGCTCAGCCCCTGCATCTGCCCACTAGCAGGGCTCCGACCCGCCTCCCTGCGGGGTGTCCCGGAAGTGGGGGCAGGTGGGCCCCAGTCCCTGTGCCTTCCCGCCCTCACTCACTTAAGCTCCTAACTTTTGCTTTGAGCCGAACTTCCCCAGATTTTCAGAGAGAGAGAGAGAGAGAGAGAGAGAGCGAGCGCTACTGACCCCTAGTGACCAAAACTTCCCCCCAACGGCAAAGACGGGGCTTGGTGGCGTCTGGGGATGAGGAAGCGGGCGCCTGGCACTGGGTGGGAAGGGGCTCTTCAGCCCCTGGGGACCCAGTCTCAGTGGCGGGAGCTCTAGGACCCCCGGCCGGCCGCACCCACGAGCGAAGCCTCTAGTCGCCGCCGGACAGCGGGTTTAGTAACAACCCCACTAAATTTAATACTGAAACCCTGAGGCCTGGTGCCTGGGATAGTGACCCTTTTTGGAAATAGGGTTGTTTTTTTTTTTTTTTTCTTTTTCTTTTTCTTTTCTTTTTTTTTTTTTTTTTTTTGCAGATTCCTAATTTGTGAGGAGACATTGGACACTTCCAGCCGTCCCCCCTCAAATTTTTCGAGGTCAAGTTCTGGGACAGGAGAACCTCAGCCCGCCTTCCTGAGACTCTGGGTTTGAAGTGCCCGCAGGTGAAAGGCGAGCCCGCGCGTGTCCCTTTCGGTATTTCCCTTATAAATACCTGCATTTAAGGCCAAATGCCCTCAGGACAAGTGATTTTTTTTTTTTAATTATTTCTTTTCCGGGGGACTTTGCTGCCACCTGATGGCCGTACTTTGTGTTCTGGTCACTGAGAAGTTGACTCAGCACTTTGCGGGTTTTAATAGTTTTTAGGTAAGAACAATGGACCCTGGACTGAGGGGTTTAAAGAAGCGGGAATGCATCGTCCCCCAGCTCTGGGGACCTGAGTCTGAGGTCCAGGGGGGACACGCTCCCTCCGGAGGCTCCGGGGAGGGGCCCTCCCGCCTCTTCGGGCGTCCCCGGGCTGGTGGCCGCAGCCTTCCGGCCTCCACCTCCGTCCTCCTTAAATTGTCTCCAGTGCCCGGGTCCCTTCCAGCTTGTTTTCAGGGCTTTGCCTCGATTTGGAAGTTTTGGTCACTAGGGGTCAGTAGCTCGCTCTCTCTCTGTCTCCGAAAACCCGGTGGGCCCGGGCGAGCCGAGTGCTCTGCAGACCAACGATGGATGAGGGGTGGTCACCCCGGGAGGGGCATCCTCCCTGTCACGGGTGTGACGCCCCCTCGTTACCCGAGCGCACCCGGGAGGGGCTGGGGTGTTCTCACCACCCGAGGACACGGAGTTTCCCCCCACCTGTTACACGCAGAGCTGGTTCTGCAAGTTTGTGCTTTTTGTGTTTTCAATAAGAAATTAGCATCCTTATCTCCCCGGGTGTCTCCAGCGGAAATCACCCCCGGGCCCCTCGCCTTCCCGCGTCTCTGCTCCTAGAAAAACCTTGGCAGAGCTCGGAGAAGCGGGATGCACCAGAGATGCCTGGGGCTTGGCTCCCCTTTGTCACTTATCTGAGGATCCCCAGACTCACCTCAAATGTCCATCACTCACCTTGAGGCCCCCAGAATCACCCCAGGTTTCCATCTGTACCCCAAGTCCCCCCCACTCATCCCGAATTTGCACCATTCCCCTGAGAACGCCTGCATCACCCCAAACGTGCACAACTCTCCCCAGAGACACACAGGTTCACCCCCAAATGTTCATTGTGCACCCACATCCCCGTTCCTGCCAAATTCCCACCACTCACCCTGAGACCCCGAGGGTCACCCCAGGTTTGCATCACCTACCCCCAAACCCTCAATTTGCCCCAAACTTGTGCTAGCAAAGGTTTTTGTAGCTGAAGAATCAAATAACACGTGCCTGTGGGAGAGACCCCAGAAGGCCACCCTCTCCCCCCTCCCCCGGATGTGACCAAGGTCACCATGTTAGGGACAAAAGCAGAGGGTGGACGCGATGGGGGAGCAGGGAGGTCTGGGGGAGGTCCGCAAGCGGAGCCAAATCCAGGCAGCCCTCCCGGAGGAGAGCTACCAGGCTTCAGACCCCTCCCCTGCTTCCTGTTCCCCAAGGGGAGACCCTCCCCTTTCAAATGCAGATTTCCTTATCAGTGCAGAAGCGCCTCGCCGCTGCCACCGCGGATGCCCGCTGCTGTGTCTGCACTTTCTTCAAAATAACGGACTCCAGATAGTCAATGTGGCAAAGATGCAGATCTCAGGGAGGAAAAGTTATCTCCCCTACGTTTCCGTTACTCATTACCCCACCCTCAGCTCCCTTCAGAAGCTTCCAGACTCACCCTCAATTTCCATCCCTCACCCCAGAGACCCCAGACTCACCCCGAATTAACATCCCTCAGCTCAGAGAGACCCCAGATGCACCCTGAATTCCATAGGTCACCTCAAAGACCTCAGACTCACCCCGTATCTCCATCCCCCCAGCCCAGGAAGCTCTAAGTCACCCCCAGTTTCCATTATTCACCCCACATACCCCCAGACTCACCCAAAATTTCCATACATCACCATAGAAAATTTCAACTATGAATTTCCATCACTCATCCCAGAGACACCCAGACTCACCCCAAATTTCCATCACTCCCCCCGCCAAGACCCCAGACACCCCCCTCCAGTTTCTACCAGTCACCCCAGAGACCCCAGACTACATGATCCCAAATCAGGGTCCGGTCCACAATTCCCTTCTTGCCGTTTCTTCCCTGATGTGCCTCTGAAAGCATTTTTTGGTTTCTACGGCTTTTGAAACCGGAGCGCAGAGGGGATTCCTGAGTCCTAGAAACTGTTGCTGTGCTGCTTCCGGACCCGCCGGCAGATTATTAACACGGGGTCATGATCCTCCGGGGCTACTCTGTGGGATTTCCAGATCCTGCCCCCGGGGGAGGGGAGGGCAGTGACGTCCCACTGAGCTGCATGACCAAAGGTTGGAGAATGTCCAACTCTGCTTCTCCAGCACGTTAAAAATAATAATAAAAGCAGACAAAAACCCAATAAAATCCACGTCTCCCTTTGCCAGACACGCTCCTATAGGGTCTTCTGATGAACACAGGTCAACAGCCTCCAAACGCTTAAAATTACTTTCCACCCAGAGTCCTTAGATTTAAGTGAAATGGATAAATGAGTGGGCCACCCTCTGAGTGAAGCCACGTCGATATTGCTCTGGGGTCTAGGCATTTGGGGTGAGAGAGGAGCAATGCACGCCCAACAATGATCAGGATCATTGCTTCGAGGGCCCATTTCTTGTCGTCCTATAGTAGGTGCAAAATGTGCTTCCTTTTCAAGGCTGCATCATGTTCCAGCGTATGGACCGCGTCCTATTTACTCATGACCTCGTCAGAGGTCAATTCTCCCCTCCCCACGTGGTAAGAGGGGTGTGCAGATCCTGACCCAAGTGGCCCTGCATGGGTCACGTCCACCGTGTCCTGTAGATATTTTGCTGATGGTGTAGCCTCATGGTGTCCTCCATGACCCTCCTGCATGAGTAGATCCGGTTGGCCAACCCCTTTGGTTTGCTAGCTTGGGGTATTGGTGTCTCCATTCCACGAGGGCATGTTACCCGCGGGCAAGACATCCTTGGGTGGTCAACTACTTGTCACCCAGCATGGGCAAGCGCCCTTGGATTTTACGATATCATTGGATTTATTGACCCAATCTCTCCTGATTGGCGGATGCTTTTGGTTCCCCAATGGATAGACACGAAATACTTAAAAGTCCCCCAAGGAAAGAAGCCATAGGTTTCTCTTACCTTCTTCCACAATGTTTCCGCAGCAAATCCTGTGGAATGGGGCAAAATTCATTTGCTGATGAGGGTCTCCAATTTAAGAGGGTCAGGATTTTATTTATTGTCCGAAAGCTCTACCCAAGACGGCTTGCCCCTCCATGGCCTCGGAAGTTCTCTAGAAGGAGGGAGAAGAACAGGGCAGCCTGGGTGGCTCAGTGGTTTAGCATCTGCCTTCGGCCCAGAGCTTGAGCCTGGAAACCCGGGATCGAGTCCCACGTCGGGCTCCTTGTATGGAGCCTGCTTCTCCCTCTGCCTGTGTCTCTGCCTCTCTCTCTCTCTCTCTATCTATCTCTGTGTCCCTCATGAATAAATAAATAAAATCTTAAAAAAAAAAGGAGGAAGGAGAACAAAACCAACAGCTAGCACTCATTAAGACATCTTCATGTGCTTGAAGCTAAGTGCTAACACGCCTGACATGTCAGCCCCCTGTCACTTCCACTGTTGAGTGAGAAGAAACTGGGGCAGATCCTGACAAAGTGGCTTGATCTATGTGACTCAGACACCAAGAGGAAAGCAGGCATCCAGAGAATCAACTGTGTGTACACACACATATATACATATTTATATACATTTACATAAATGTATATTTATACATACATATATAACTGTTTTAAGGAATTACTTCACGCACATGTCGACCTAGTAAGTCTGAAATCTGTAGGGTAAGCCAGCAGGCCGGAAACTCAGGCAGGATTTCTTTTTCGCAGCCTTGAGGCAGCATTAGTTTCTGCATCTGGAAACCTCCATTTTTTTTTAATTGAGACCGTGCCCTGATTGGATGAGACCCACCTACCATATGGAGGGTGATGGATCGAAACTCAACTGGTAGTAGATGTCAACCTCACTATGACCAATATGCTCCTCCAACCACTGGCCCCTGAGCTCTCTATGGGTGTCCTGCCCTGTGCCCATGTAGGCCAGCATCTTGCCCTCACATTACGGGACACTTTTCAATGTCTGGGGACATTTTTGTTGCCACAATTTTGGAGGGCTATTGGCAGCTGGTAGGTGGAGACCAGAAATGGTGCTCAGCACCCAACAGAGCACAGGATGCCCCACATCAGAGAGTCATCCAGCCCCAGATGTCAGCCATGCTGAGGCTAAGTCCTACCCTAGCACGAGAGACCCTATCTATCTATTTATCCATCCATCCATCCATCTATCCATCCATCCATCCATCCATCCATCCATCCATTCATTCATATCTATATCCATCCATCCATCCATCCATCCATCCATCTCTATATCTATCCATCCATCCATCCATTCATATCTATATCCATCCATCCATCCATCCATCCATCCATCCATCTCTATATCTATCTATCTATCTATCTATCTATCTATCTATCTATCTATCATCTATCTATAGATGTTGATAGCAGCTCTATTCATAATTGCCAAAACTTGGAAGCAACCATGGTGTCCTTCAGCAGGTGGATGGATAAACAGACTGTGGCCCATCCCGGCAATGGAATTATTCCACACTAAAGAGAAATGACCTTTCGAGCCATGAAAAGATATGGAGGATCCTTAAATGCATGTGAATAAGTGAAAGAAGCCAGTCTGATAAAGCCCCATCCTGTATGATTCCAACTCTAGGACATTCTGGAAAACTCAAAATCATGGCGACAGAAAAAAAAAAAAGAACAGTGGTCATCAGGGGTTCAGTGTGGGGAGGAATGAGTGGCTGGAGCACAGAGGATTCTTAGGGCAGTGAAGACATCCTGTATGCTACTATGACAATGGGTCCATGTCATTGCACATTTGTCCAAACCCTTAGGATGGGCACTGCCAAGAGAGAAAGTTAATATAGACTATTATTAACTATTTAGTTAATAACAATGTATCAGTGTATTAACAACCTCACATCAAAACTTCATTGATAAAAGTCAATGTATTAATGATAATGTATCAATTACTGGCTCACCTGCTGTAACAAATGTCGCACACAAATGCAAGATCTTAACAATGGGGGAAATATGTGTGTGAGCACATGGAAACTCCCTGTACTTTCCGCTCAACTTTGCCATAAACCCAAAATCACTCTAAAAATAATTAAAAAAAAAGCCACTTCTGCAGGTTCCCTCCCCACTCCTTCCTCTTGTCTTCATGAATCTTCTGGAGTTGGCGGCTGCAGTTGTCTGCATAGTCCCCGTAGGAGTTTCTCCTGTGAGTTATAGCACCGGGAGCAGATTCTATGGGGAGAGCATGAGAGCATGTGACCAGAGAACGAGGAACATTGACTTATGATGATTCTGACTCATGTCTGTTGAGGGGTTTGCAGTTTTTTCTGGGACTTGAACTTTTGAAAAAGGTTGTGGGGTCAGCGCCCAGCCCACTGAGTGTTGGGATGAAATAGGAGATGGGGACGGGTTGCTGACCAGAGTGTGGTTCTTGACCTGGGTTCTGCCCACCATGGAAAAAGGCCATCGGGCAGCCCGGGTGGCTCAGTGGTTTAGCGCCGCCTCAGGCCCAGGGCCTTTCATGATTTCACCCAGCCACCCAACCATGCATCCATCAATTCATTTATTCATTCACGTATCCATCATCCATCTATCTATCCAGGCAGCCGTCTATCCATCCATTATCCATGTACTTATTATCCATCCATCCACTCTTTCACCCTTCCATTCATCCTTTTATTCATCCATCCACGCATCCGTCCTCTCCTCCATCCATTCATCTGTCTACTCATCCACCTATTCATTCATCCACATACTCATTCATGCATCCATCTATTCCCTCTATCAACTTTTAGGGTCATACACTTTCTGTGTGTTGGACACAGGGTGGACACCATGTTCCTGGGAGGTGTAGACCCAGACTGACAGAGCCCTACTACATCAATCATCATCACACTCTATTTATTTAGGCCTCCGCCTAGCTAGTGGAGGCCTAAATTAACAAAATTAACTTGTAAGTTTGTGTATGAGACTTTATCACAATACAAATGGAAAAGTTTTCCTTAGTCCAATTGTATTTCCTTCATCTAGGAAAAGTCTGGAGAACTGGTTTAGTTCTCCCATAGTTACCCAGGACATTGGATGGCAACTTGACCCTGTCCTGGTACTTCTGTGAGAAGCAAGACTGGCTTGGGTTGGGGGTGAGTGGGATGGAACAGGGGAAGTCAGGATACTGGGATGGAGGTCAAGAGCAACAGCTCCTGTTCAACTCTCATTGGGAAGATCCTGTTGTTTGTTTAGGGAATGTTATTCAGCACAAGCATGATATTGTAATTATGTGGCCCAGAAAAAACCATGCAGTTAAGGAGTCTCAGTTTTCTTTGATTTGTGATGTCAGCATTGTACGCAGGTCCGTGCTCCATGTGGATGGTCGGTGTTGGCCAGTCCTTGAAGAAGAAAGGGGAACAGACATAACCGTAACATAAGCACATGTGGACAAGGCTCCCTTCCCCCAGGTCAAGACATGTGTAGCCCCATGTCTCTTCATGCACCCTCCAAAGTCAACTCTCCCGCCACTCTAGAAGGTTCTGGATAGGACCTTGTGCCTCTGCCCATCTTCCAATCCCTACTAAAACAAGTGAAATACTAAGGGGACTTTTCACATGGTCCTGTAATATAAAAACCCTGCTGTCCAAATGCCTCTCTCCCAGTGCAGTCCCCTCACTGGGGTGGGGCCATGTTTCTCTTATGTAATATTAAGTAAACTTGGACAGGTTTCTGCTCAGAGATAAATCTGATAGCTAACCACATTGCTCACGATTTCCAGCTGCACCTATGCCTTTTCACGATTACATCTAGCGTGTTGGGCAGATTTAGAAATAAAGCCAGCCCGGGTCAAGATAAGAGATCATTTCATCGTGTACATTCTGACACAGTTAAGTACAGAAGAAGCTTGACATGAAAGGCTAGTGGAGGCTTAACCATGTCTAGAGGCAATTGTCATTGCCATAAACAGTTGTTATCTTGAGACGATGTAAGAATTAAGTATCTCTTTTGGAAATAACACTAAACCTTATTAAAAACAGATGATGACCGTAGAACAATCAAAATGAGTGTGACTGCTTTACAGCAACTCTCAGAGAGAGGTGGAATCCTGTTCCTCTCCTCTTGAGTCTGGGCTGGCTCCTTGCCTGCTTTGGCCAATGGGAAGTGCTGGAAGTGACAGGTGTGCCATCCAGAACATTCCATCCAATCAAGTCTTCCAGTTGGTTGAAGGTCCCACTCAAGCTTTTGGCTGGTAGTCAGCTGAGCTGCCAGGGGTATGAATGGGCCATCCAGAACATTCCACCTAATCAAGTCTTCCAGTTCGTGAAGGTCCCACTCAAGCTCTTGGCTGATAGCTGAGGTGCCAGGGGTATGAATGGGCCATCTAGAACATTCTATCCAATCAAGTCTTCCAGTTGCCTAGAGCTTCAGCCACCACCAAGTAGAGCAGTTGAGTCCTGTTAACGCTCAGAATCCAGAGACATAACAACAGCTGGGTGTTCATCTAGGCTACTACATTTTATTTATTTATTTATTTATTTATTTATTTATTTATTTATTTAATTTTATTATTTTTTTTTTGCTACTACATTGTAGCTGATTTCTTCCATGTAGATAACCAAAATAAATAAGCAAAATACCACTTACATCAGGATGCGTGAAAACAAATACATGAAAGAAATAAGAGAAGCTTATTCTTCAGAGAAGTGGTGACATTTTTAGCTACATGCAAATCAATGGCTTACAACCCCATCTGTTGTTTTTTTTTTTCCCTTGGTTGCTGACTCATTGCACATGTCTGGCATTGTGAAATATGAACAACACAATATCGGTTTGCGGTTTTGAGTGGAGATGAAGAACAAAGGTAGTAGGAGGCATGGTTATATGTCATCCCCATGAGAGACGATGATAGCCCTCACAACTCACATGGGATGGCGTCCACATCCAATAGGGAGTACAGTGCTTACTGCCCATTTTCTCCCAAATTCCCCTGATTATTTTCTACCCAAGTGAAAGGGCAAGGCCAGAGAATACCAGAGATTCAGTGGCAGTTCATCAAGATGGCCCGACTCCAGTGATAACCCTTTTTCCACCCATCGACCTTCTCGGACCTGGTATTTTCACTGTGTGCAGCAGTAAAACATGGCGGGGGCTACCTCTTGGCTTACGAGGAAGTGGTGGAGAACGTCGTGTATTCCACATTGCTCCTTGTGCTTCTTCGGTGCATCCATCCAAAGGGCAAACACTGTTTTTCATGTCATAGACCTGATTAGCTGTGATAATCCGTTTTCGGTGAATCACACATGTTTCTTTCTCCATTAGATTCTAGTCTCACCAAATCATCACTCCCAAGTTACAGAAGAGCCAAACCGACACTTGGCCATCTTCTCAAATTGGCCTGCCCTGCCATTTCTTTTTTAGCCGTCGGCCCCGCATTTCTACCTTTTGTATGTAAACATCCTAAAATGAAGTTTCCACAGGGCAAGACTCTCTTTGGGAAAGGGCTAGAGCATCTAGCTTCCTTGAGGGCAGCAGGGAGGATGGGGTGGGTGGAGGGGAGTTAAGGGGATGACACTCCCCCTCCAAGGGGACACTTGTCTGGAGACATTTGGGTGTCATGATATGGTGGGAATGCTATTAGCCCCTGGCAGGTGGAGACCAGGGATGCTACTCAACACCCTACATCTTAGATTATCTATCATCTATCATCTATGTATCAATCATCTATGTATGTATGTTTGTATGTATATATCCATCTACCATGTTTCATATCCATCCATCCACCCATCCACCCATCCATCCATCCTGGTCTGTCCACCCATTCTATTATCTATCTATCTATCATCTATCTATCTATCTATCTATCTATCTATCTATCTATCTATCATCTACCTACCTACCTATCTATCATCTATCAGCTATCACACCAGGATATCCACATCCTAATCCCCATGTGATAAACAGAACAATGTTCCCCAAAGACATCCACTCCCTAATCCCTAGAACCTTTGAATATGTTACCTCACAAGGCAAAAGTGCTTCTCCAGATGTGGTGAAGGATCTGGAGATGTGGAGAATTCATCTGGATTATCCGGGTGGGCACAGGCTCCTCATTTATATGGGAGAGGCAGAGGGATCAGAATTGGAGAGAGAGCTGTGACTATGGAAGCTGAGGTTGGAGGGATGTGGGTCTGCCAGCCAAGGAATGCAGGCAGCTCGAGCAGCTGGGATGGCAAGAAATCCGATTCTGCTTCAGAAACCCCAGCAGGAATGCCGGCCTGCCAACACCATGATGTTAGCACAGGGAGACCCGTGTGGGACTCCTGGTCTTCAGGATGCTCAGGGTGGAAGGATCTGAGGTCAGGGGTCAGGGAGACTTGAGTCAGCCTGCATTTAATAAGTGATTGGAAGTCACTCTGTGCAAGCTCAGCTTCCCAGAAACACAGTTTTTCACTGTAAATTGAAGTTACTGCAAATTTTTCCTGTTTTTTTTTTTTTTTTTTTGTGTGTGTGTGGGGGGGGGAGGTTTTTTTTTCCCCTATGTCCTTTTGCTCATGGATTCTTTGCTAATGAAAGTGCTTTGTCACCATGGCCTATTTTTATCCATACAGTAATCACTGTGAGTATTATTTAAGAAATTAAAAAAAATGTTTTTAAATTTAAATTTAAAAAAGTTGTTTTAAGTAATCTCTAACCCCAAATGTGGGGCTTGAACTCACAGCCCTGAAACTAAGAGTCACATGCTTCCCAGACTGAGCTAGCCAGGCGCTCCCCTTCTATAATTTTACTTTATTTATTTATTTATTTATTTACTTACTTACTTACTTATTTTTTCCCTTCTATAATTTTAGTATGAGCCCTGGGCAGCCATTCCAGGGAGCGCATTTGTTTTTTTTCCTTTATTTTTTTTAAAAAGATTTTATTTGTTTGAGAGAGAGAGCATGAGCAGAGGAAAAGGCAGAGGGAAAGGGAGAAGCAGGCTCCTTGCTGAGCACGGAGCCTGACTTGGTACTTGATCCCAGGACTCCTGGATCATGACCTGAACTGAAGGGAGATGCTTAACCCATGAAGCCACCCTGGTGGGTGTCCCCCAGGAGCACCTTTGAAGGCAGAAGCTATGGACAGAAATTGGCCACTGACAGGTGGCCAGTCTCAGGTTCGTGCTCGTGAGCAACACACACCAACCAGTCTCCCCATTAACACCCCACGAACGGTGATTCTTCGTTGGAGTTCTGAAAGTCCCTGAAGTATGAACCGTAAGAACACCAGGCTCACCTCCTTCCCTGCAGCTTGGCTGGAGCCACATGGGTGGAGGTGGGGAGTGCCAAACGTCCACACCTCTTGATGACCTGCCATGCTGGCCATCCACAGCATGGCTGCAGGACTTTACCAACCAGCCAGAACCCTTTCAAGCCGAGCTCATGGGCAGCGAGTATACAAGAGTGATCTTACATTTTTGTCGTGGTTTTTTTTTTTTTTTTTTTTTAAAGAGTCATCGTTTTAGGTCAAGATTGAATCCGCTTCCCGTTGTCATTTCCTTGTTTCTGTTCCACTCTTTAAACAGAGGGTAGCCTCTGTAGATGAGCCATGAAGTCACACGGACCTTGTGCTCGCTCTGTTGTGGGTCTCCCCAAGAATGAGGACGGTGCTTCTGCCTTGGGCGTCTGCCGCCGTCTTCCTGCTGGCCACTGTGACGGTTTCGGGGGACGAGGCACTGGGTAAGCCCTGCTTGGAGATGCGGCTGCTTGTGTGCCTAGAGTGTCCTTTACTTTAGCATGCCTTCCTTTGGTCTTTCCTTCCCTCCTTCTGCTCTTTTTCTCTTTCTCTTTTGCAACTGTAGCATCTGTCGTCTTGTTTTTGTGTTTTTCTTTCTCTGCTTCTTAACAGTAGCAAGCAGCTCGCCCAGATTTCCCAGCCCCTGCAAACCCAAGTTTGCCTCTTTGCAAAGGGCTCATGTTGGATCGACTTCCAATGCATTCGGTTCTAATGTGCAAAAAAAAAAAAAAAAAAAAAAAAAAAGACGCCAATACAAAGAGTCCAGGTCCATCTGTTGCACGCAGGCTCTGGGTGGCTTCCCTGTCCCCTTTGCTTTCCCAGAGAGCAAAGCCTTTATGTTTACGTGAATATTGGTCTGTCCAAAATGAGCTCGTGTCACATCTGAGAAAAAGGTGAGGGCGAAAGAAGGCGGATGGAGGGATCAGCTGCCGTGGGGATTGTGGGGGCCGCTCTTGTGCCACACGGGATTTTCTAGCATGCGGGTGGCAGACACAGGAACTGGGGAAGGTGCTTCAGGGACCTCTCATCTGTGAAGGGTCACGTCGCGTCACTCCACGCTCATCCCTGTGTGTCTGAGCTGCCCTCTTGCTTGCCTGGTTTGTAAGGCTCAATCCAGAGACACCCCATTGGCTACAGTCTCTTGATGGCACACTGGGGGTCCCACTGGCCCAGCACTGACTCCCAGAGAGTCTGAGTGCGGGTTTCCCCTAGACTGGGCTACAGCAGCACAAACACGATTCTCGAATTGCATGTATCAGATGCTCCACTCACATGCACCAGGCACACCCTCAAAACTCTTCTAGTAACTTCTTGGGGAACACCGGAGCTCGTTTTGTTCCTGAAAGCTATTTGTGGTTTGCTTGCTTTTCCTTCAATGGAGTTGACTTGTACCCGAGTCCTTATAGGCACAGAAGCCTTAGAAACTAAGTAGTCGAGGGAACGGGGTCTCACAGGGGTGCAGCCCTGGGAAAGCTCCCCGCACGGCTCCTGGGCTCCCTGGTGTCCCCGTCATTAATCCACTGGCACTTGCAATATGCATGGGTCATACGCACTGATGGGACCAGTCGGGATCCCACAGATGTATGGGGAGGCCACTGTCGTGCCGACTGTTTGAGACATGAGGACCCATTTTGGGCTTCACATTGCACGTGTATCAGGTGCATCAGGACGATGTCCATTCTCCCAGAACGTGCCCAGGAACAGACAGGGGGCTCGTGCAGATTTAGGGACGGAGAGCTGTGTGCAGCTGAGTGCAGATGCTCAGCTCACATGCAGCAAGACTCAGGGGTGGGTGAGGGTGGAGGTGTGTGCAGGGGAGGAAGCTGAGTGCAGATGCAGAAGGGGTCCCATGTGCACCTGCTCCCTTAGAAGACAGGAGGGACACAGCCTGGGCATCGGGCTTCCTCTGCACCACGGATGTGTGCAGCTTTCACCCCTGCTGCCATGGTGCTGATGCTGGAGGAGCCTTGCAGGGCGTGCTGAGGTCAAGTGTTCCCACACTAGAATAGGACCAGACACATCCAGCCCCGCTATGAACACCCACTTACCCACCTTTCCTCGGCAACTGTGGAGCATCTTAGGAGCATCGAGGCCTATGATGATCGTTCCCATACCCTAGTGCGCCACGTGCCCTTGCTCCGTGGGCTCAGCTGCGACCCCTAAAATCATCAAGTCTGAGCCCCTACAACCTCCCCCTGGACTTTATTTGCAAAGAGGGTGTTTGTAGAGGTTCGGGCGGCCAGCTCTTAGCTGTGGGCGGGACCGACCTGTCAGCACAGAGCCCTGCATGCCGCATGTAGACCGCGCATCTGGGTGACAGAGCGGACCAGAAGAGGGAGGAGCGCCCAAGCGGGGTGGGCAGACGGGCTGACAGGTGTGAGCTTGGTTCCAGAAGGTGTCCACGTGGACGCGGCCCTGCAGGGCGGCACCGCCGTGTGGCTGCCGTTGCATTTGCGTTGAGCAACCGTTGCTGGCACTTCAGCTGCCTGGTAAATAAAGTAGGTGGAGAGAAAGTAAGAGAGAGAGAGAGTCCAAATCACACGATTCACATTGCAGACCCTATCAGAACCATCACACGGGTTGACCGCTCGCCGCTGTGATGTCACGCGGACCCGCTCTGCCTCGGGGAGGGGTCCGTGAGGCTGCGTTTTCTGCCACCCTCCTTCCACCCGGGGAGCCCGCGAGCGCCCAGGAGGAGGGCATGGGGGCATCCCGATGTGACTTCATGGGTTCTGGAGCTCGGTGCCCTCGCTCTGGGGACACACAAGAACCATCCGGAGTTTCCTGCGTGACTAATGCTGTGAACCCTTGTGGTCTCTGCCCGCGTCTCTGCACTGGCAGCTGTGAACCCTGCTGTGAACCCAGAACTGCACCCCTGCCCACCCCCTCAATGGGGAGCGACCGAGGATTTTTACAGGACGCCGCCACCGTCCGACGGGTGCATCCGTGGTTTCCCCACTGGGCCTGCCACTGCTTTGGTGGCCCACTGGGTACTCACCCCAAAAATACCCAGCGCTGCATCCAGTGGTGGCGACACCCACACTTGTGGTAGCAGGTTCTCGTGCTGCGTCCATCATCTTCTCTGTTCCTCTGTCTGTGTGTCTTGAACTGGGACGTGGGTACCACACCCAGAAGGAGATTGTTGGTGTTCAAATGACGCACCCTCACCCACTATTGTCACTATTTGCAAATGCTCCGAAATCCGTCAGTTCCGGATTTCCCTGCAGCTTTCTGATTGGGTGTTACAGAAACAAATGCAATTTTGCTAAAGATCCGCAGGGTCCTTGCAACCGGGGAGCTGGTGGTCCCAGCACGTTCCTATCGCAACATGTTTGTGGGGGGGACCCTGCTCATCACAATGGAGGGGGGTTAGCTCTCCCTCAATAGAGGAGAAGGCCACAGGCAGGGCAGGGCAAGAAGGTGAAATGGGACACGTCTTTCTGTTTTATTTTATTTTTTTATTTTTTAATTGGTTGATTTGAAAACAGCCTTATTGATATATAATTGGTCCATTTAAAAATGTAGATTTTAGGGATCCCTGGGTGGCGCAGCGGTTTGGCGCCTGCCTTTGGCCCAGGGCGCGATCCTGGAGACCTGGGATCAAATCCCACGTCGGGCTTCCGGTGCATGGAGCCTGCTTCTCCCTCTGCCTGTGTCTCTGCCTCTCTCTCTCTCTCTCTCTGACTATCATAAATAAATAAAAATTAAAAAAATAAAATAAAAAAAATAAATAAAAATGTAGATTTTAGTAGATTTTAGTAGATGCATAGATATGTGCAACGAGTTCTAGAGCATTTCCGTCATCCCCAGAGGGAACTCTAAAACCCTGCTAATCTGTCATTCTGGGATCCCGATCCCGTACCCAGCTCCTGACAACCACTAACAGGCTCTCTGTGTCCCTGGATTTCCATATCTGGACACTTCCCATCCATGATATCACACACTCTGTGAGAATTTTTGTGGGTCCATTCACACGGCTGCTTATTTTCATATTTCAGCCACATTGTAGAAGTGTTTTTTTTTCTTAATTCCTTGTTATGAATGATGCGCCATCATATGGATGGATCGCAGTGTGTTTGTCCAAAGAAACGGTTTTCAGAATTTTGCCCAGGGGTGCCTGGGTGGCTCAGTCCATGGAGCATCCAACTCTCAGTTTTGGTTCAAGTTGTGTGACCTCAAGGTTGCGAGATTCAGTGTGAGGTTGCAGGGAGACTTCTTAAAGATTCTCCGTCCGCACACAGTCTCACTCTCACCCTTTAAAATAAGTCAATAAGTAAAATAAATAAATAAATAAATAAATAAATAAATAAGGGGACAGAACGTAAAGACTGCTAACTCTGGGAAACGAACTAGGGGTGGTAGAAGGGGAGGAGGGCGGGGGGTGGGAGTGAATGGGTGACGGACACTGGGGGTTATTCTGTATGTTAGTAAATTGTACACCAATAAAAAATAAATTAAAAAAAATAAAGAAATAAATTTAAAAAAGAAATAAAAAAGATTAAAAAAGAAATAAAAAAAGAAAAAAGAAATTAAAAAAAGAAATAAAAAAGAAATTAAAAAAAGAAATAAAAAAGAAATTAAAAAAGAAAAGAAAAAAGAAATTAAAAAAAAAGAAAAGAAAAAAGGAAATTAAAAAAAGAAATTAAAAAAAAGATAAAAAAAAATGGTTTAGCCCCGAATGAAACAGGGTGGAATACCTGTCTCATTGGTATCAAAACAAGGCAGCAAAATTCATTTCAACCATTTCTTGGAGACACACGCTCCCAAATCTAGAGCATGAGCGATTACTTCAAGAAGTATCGTAAAATTATGTTGCCAAATGCAATTTTTGTACAAAATTAAGTTGCTTATTGGTTTTTTAAAAATGATGGTTAGCTATATATAGAATGTTCTGTCTATAAAGTGTACATTAAGTACATTCACATGGTTGTGTAACCACCTTCACCATTCATTTCTAGAACTTTCTCATCTTCCCAAACTGAAACTCTGTCTCCATTAAACACCGAGTCCCGTCTCCTCCCCATCCCATGGCGTCCACCATCTAGTGCATGTGGGGCTCTCCTGAAAAGTGGGGATTTTTGAATACAAGTGAACTATTGATGAAGTCTGGACATTGGTGTCCGAAGCATCGTTCTCTGCCTCTTCCTCTCTCTGTACAGACAACTTCTATCGCTAGGACTGCCTGCATTAAAGGGCGTCGGCTACCATGTGCAATTTTACGCCTTTGCGTCTTGACGCGGCCTAATAAGTTCACCACATCTCCTAAAGCCGACGCGTGCTTTCCGAGCAACAACTGGAGGGGGAAAGCACATTTCTGGCATCCGTGCATTCCTTTTTGTTGAGGAAAATCACTTTATTATAAAATAGGCATTGAAGCAGAATGCGACACACGTCTACCGCACACAGTGCACCAACGAGATCTACAAAGACGAGACATCTACAAACACAGAAACCCTTTACTAGAGCTCGTGGACACAACTCATGACACACGTAATCTGTGAATAAATAATGATTAGTCCTCGACCTGGTGACCCCTCAGCACCTTTTGTCAGACAAGGTTTTCCCTAACTTCACCTGGTAATTGGAGACACTGTCTGTGTTAGCTCATTGGATTTATCCCATGGGGGAAAAAACTCCTATCTTTACGACAAGATGTGTTCCAATGTGGAGCCAGACTTTCCCTCACACTACAAGTGGGAGGTGGAGCATCACATTCCCTGGTATTTGCATTTCAAAGAGTTGGTTTCCTTGAGAAAGATACCCCTGGGTCCTGAGTCTGGTAAAGATCTTATTAAGTTTTAAAAGGATTTGCATGGATGTCAAAGACATGGAGAAAGATCTGACAAGTTTCCTAAGTAAATTCTCAAGAAAATGGAGGGGGGAGGTCTCTCTTCCTGTATTTCATTTTATTTTATTTTATTTTATTTTATTTTGTTTAATTTAATTTAATTTTACTTTTTATTTACATTTTACTTTTAATTCAATTTCATTTTCATTTTATTTTATTCTATTTTTCCTAAGATTTTACTTATTTGGGCAGCCTGGATGGTTCAGGGGTTTAGCGCCAACTTCAGCCCAGGGTATGATCCTGGAGACCCGGGATCAAGTCCCACGTCCGACTCCCTGCATGGAGTCTGCTTCTCCCTCTGCCTGTGTCTCTGCCTCTCTCTTTCCTTGTGTCTCTCATGAATAAATAAATAAAATATTTTTAAAAATAGATTTTATTTATTTATTTGACTGAGAGTGAGCACAAGCAAGGGGAGGGGCAGAGGGAGAAGCAGACTCCCCACTGAGCAGGGAGCCCAACTGGGAGCTCAATCCCAGGACCCTGAGATCCTGACCTGAGCTGAAGGCAGGTGCTTAACCAACTGAGCAACAGGGGTGTCCCAAGTCTTTTGTTTTTAAATTTTGATTTGCCCTTTCAAGGCACAGGCAGGGCAGGGGTAAAGACCAAACATGCAAAGCAAAAGTTCTCTTTCTATTTTGCAAACTGCACACAAGACCTCACAAATATCTTCCTAATCTTGGACCGGCTTTTATGCCCAGTGCTACCTGAAAGAGCAACCCTGTGCTACATGAAAACATTTTGTAGGATCAGCGGGAGACCTTCTGTGCTTTCCTTTCCCTTCTCAGAGAAGTCTCGCCCACACCCCAGTCAGGAGAACCCCAATCACGTCCCTCACCTACACTGGTTAGGAACATCTGAATCCGTTCTGAGAAGTTGACAAAGAAGTAACAGAGACAGGGTGACTTGCTTTTTTTCTCCCCTTTCCAAGTCTGATCTCGCTCCCTCCTGTCCCCGCAGCTGACTCATCCTGTGGGGGTGGCAGTGAAGTGCAGAACAGTTCTGCTTTCCTGCTGGTGCAGGGGCATCAGGCTTTATCCATTAGATGTGTTCCACAGACAGAGGTCCCAAGATCTGAAATAACGTTGACACCTCAGCTGTAAACTTCCCTCCCTTTCAGACCCAGGAGGTGTTCACTGTGAGGGATGGATACTGGTTCCTTTCCTGAAAGTCAGAGATTTCCAGAAGCCATGACGTCCTTCCTGACATCTCCTCTCTCTTTCTGGAACCAATGGATCAATAGGTCTGAGGTTACCTGTCTTGTGATCAGTCACATCAGGAACAATGGTCAGCACAGAACAGAAGTATTCCATACACCTCGGGCATCTGAAAGGCTTTCTTAAAAATTCAAAGAACATTTTCATCTCTCCTTCTACCTTTAATTGGACACCAAATGCACTTGATGGTGGTCCACTCCCTGGTACGGCAAGCTTTGAATAAACGTACTCTCCTTGTTCTTATTTGGGTGTCTTTTGTTCATTTCTACAATGTAGATGGTCACTGGCCGATCACACAAAAATATTGTTTTGGGAGGTCTTGAAAAACATCAGTGAAATAGCAGATTGAATTTGGATTGGTGAGAAGGTGTGATGGGAAAGCATGGCTAATTCTGGACCATGAAGTAGGATGCGACCCCATGAATGTTCAGCAGGCCAAGTCTTCCAGCCCAGAGACCTTATGGGGTGTTGAGCAAACAGGTCCAAGGTCATGATGTATATTTGCCTCCTGCTTTAGGGGTGGGGTTGCTGAACCCAGGACTGAATGTGAAATGTGAGTCCCTGACCTGGAGACTTCGAGACCCTCTTTCTCAGCATTTGTGAACATGTATCTCT
The DNA here is from genome assembly GCF_048164855.1 of Canis lupus baileyi. NCBI lineage: Eukaryota > Metazoa > Chordata > Mammalia > Carnivora > Canidae > Canis > Canis lupus. Next base: position 124,527,740 of record NC_132876.1, read on the forward strand.
TCAGCTCATCATGTATCTCATCATACTCATGACCTGCTGGGTGCTAGAAATGTGTCCATTGACCATCCATCCATCCATTATCTATCTATCATCTATCTATCTATCTATCTATCTATCTATCTATCTATCTATATCTATCCATCCATTCAACCATCTGTCATATCTATCATCTATTATCTATCTACCCATCCATTATCTATCTATTTACCTATCCATTCATCATCTACTATCTATCCATCATATCTACCATATATCATCTATCTATCTATCTATCTATCTATCTATCTATCTATCTATCTATCCATCCTATTGTCTACATACATAACCTGATACTTCCACTTCTAACTCAACACCACCGGGTTCATTCTAGCCTTCCATATTCCCGAAATTGTCACTCCCTTCCCTGGCAGTTGGGAACTTGCCCTTTCTTATCCGCAGCATCACAGCATATTTACTTAATCCTAGAATACACCCATTAACTACTTTCACAATGACTAACCCAGGCATGTGTGAAAATAAAAACTGCCCAAGCCTAAGTCACTTTAAAAGCAAAGACAGAGGGTTCATTTGTCTGTGAACCTTTCCTCAAGTTGTCATGTGTGAGTTGTAAGTTTTCTGAGTGAGACCACGAGTTTGGTGGATGGGGCACAGTGTCTAATGCCCCCTGTGTGCCCACAAAAGAGGAGGTCATCAGACACAGAGTCAATACTCAATAGCTGCTCTTCATACTAATTAATGGTCATTACGTCTTGCAAACATATGAAGAAAAGCAGCCGTAATCTTGCTCCTGACTTATTCCTCTGTCCCCAGTAACCCTTTGTATATCCTGCAGCTCTTAACTGACATAATTAATGCCGGCTTGTTTGAGAAAAATCTTGATTTTATCCATCCCTATAAAGCATTCTATTATTCTTATGACTCAAGTGCTAATGTCCTTTTATAAATTTCCAACCAGTTTCAGCATTGCCTCAATGGATCCTCTATTTGTCTCTTTTTACCCAGAAGGAGTATTGCAGCTTCAGATGATCAACTTTAATTTTGAAGCTGTGCAGGTTACATGGAATGCAAGCCAATACTCGGGGACAAATTTGACTTTCCTCTACAAGTAAGTGCCCCTCAGGAAGGGAACACCATGCCTTGTGCTCAAATAGTTCTTCTCCTGAGATACCAGCAATTGCGTGTGAAGGGCCAGCTAGTGAAGGTGTGAAGAATCAAGAATGTGCAAGTGTCAATGTGTGTGCTCTGTTTCGCCCTGACCCCTCACCACAACCGCAACCACACCTCTTAACCAAGTGATGACTAAGTCACACTCTAAACCACCTAGATTCATCCAAGGACATCCACAAGGTGCTTATTCATCCAGGACCATTCACAATGTCTTGACAGATACCTTTGACGGGAACCCTGTTCCCTTGAAACAAGGTATGCAACCGTGGCAAAGGTTGACCTTCTGAGACGTTTCATGCCAGCTTTCCAGCAGCCACCTTCCAAAAGTGTGTCTCCCTATCATGGGCTTTTTTTTTTTTTTTTTTTTTGGTCTCAGTATAAATGTAGGAGAGAAGCATTCTCCAATTAACTTAGCCTCAATTCTGTGAATGGGAGAGATGTGTGATTGATTCTTCACAGTTTGATAGCATAGGAGATGAATGGGAAAGTGTACACAGGAGGGACATTTTAAGGTGAATTGGTTGGGAAATAAACATTTAAAAAAATCTGCTGGGTCTCCTAGATGGTCACATAGGTAAGTCACTTGAGCGTCAGTTTCTTTATTATAAAGGACATAATTCTCGATCAAGTCACTGCTTGGATTTGAGGACCTCAGGACAGAGCCTAAACTGGTCCCAACTGGGCACCATATTTTTTTTCTTAATATTGTAGGAAGCCTCAGGGAGATCTCCAGTGTTGGTTCATCCTTATTAAAGTGCCTCCTCAAATCAAGGGCATGGTGACTCTGCAAGTCAAACTGTACTTTTATTAGTTTTCTGGGGCAGTCATAACACAGTACCACAAACTGAGCAGCTTAGAACAACACAAATTCATCGTCTCCCAGTTCTGGAGACCAGAAGTTTGAGATCCAGGGGAGGCAGGTGCTTCCAAGGAGGGTCCGTCCTGCCTCTTCCAGCATCTGGGGCTGCAGGCATCTCTGGGCTGGTGGCTGCATCCCTCCCATGTCTGCCTCCATCTTCACCTGGCTTCTCCTTTGTGTCTGTGTCTCGTCTTGTGTCTCTTATAGGGACAGTGTCACTGGATTTAGGACCCACTGTAATGCAAGATGACCTTATCTTGATATCTTTCCTTTAATCACACCTGTCAAGACCGTATTTCCAAATGAGGCCCCATTCACAGATTCCAAGGATTAATGCATGAACAGACCTTTTGGAGAACCACCATCCAACCCACGACAGGGGGCCTTCAGGGAGCATACTGTGTTGAGAGAGGGGGTATTTTTCTATTTGGACAGTTCTTGCTGTGCTTTAAGAAAGGGTTCTTGAAGCGAGTGAAGGGGGTTCCCAATCTGTGGCAGAGATATGGAGCAGAGGAGTGAGCCAGGAGATGTGTGAAGATGTTATTTTCAAAGACTCTCTATGGCTGAATGGTTCTATGTTTTAACCACAGGTTAACCAGTGACGAGACTGATAGCCAATGCTCCAACTATATTCTTCAACAAAGTCGCACTGCTGGATGCCTCCTGGAGGCAAAAGAAGATGAAATTCTGTGCTTTTCCATCTGGAATGGAACACGTCTCCTTCTCAACAAATGTCAGTGGATCAGTGCTTACTGTAAGTACCAAAAATGAACTCGTTGCCAAGTGCCCCTTTCCTACTCCAACTTCGAAGAGACTGGCCTTCTAGAAAATTCGTCTTGATACACACATTGGACAAAGATGTGTCATGGCACTCTGTCCTCCAACAGAGAGAGAGAGAGAGAGAGAGAGAGAGAGAGAAAAGCCCCCCTTTCCCCTCGATACCACCCCCATTGGTTTTCTTAGGTGCATTCAGGGTTGGCTGTCAATCTAGGGTTATAAAACACTGCAAATAAAAAGACCACAAATCAGGCAGCTTAAAACAACAGAAATTAATCATCACTAAGCTCTGGAGACCAGACTCTGAGCTCCAGGTTGGGGAGAGTTGTGCATCCTCCAGAGGCTCCAGAGGAGGGTCCTTCCTGTTTCTTCCAGCGTTGGGGGCTTTAGGTGTCCCTGAGCTGGTGTCCGCATCCCTCCTGTCTCTGTCTCCATCCTCATGTGGCTCCTCCTGTGTCTGTGTCTCTCTTCTTCCATTTAGGGACACTTGTTCTTGGATTTAGGACCATCCTGCTCCAGGATGAACTCATCCTATCTTGATTAGATCTGCAAGGACCTTATTTCCTAATAAAGCCACATTCACGGTACCAGAGATCAGCTCATGAACGTACTTGTCGGGGGACACCGTTTAACTCATGAAAGCGTTCATTTCCCAAAGGACAGGCTGGTGGGGAAGGAGTCTCATGTGATGTTTTCCATGTTCTGTCTTCACTTTAGTTTGCTGAGGCTACTGCAACAAACTGCTACAAAGCAGGTGGCTTAAAACAACAGAAATTTGCCCTCGCACAGTTAAGAAGACCCCGGGCATCTGAAATCAAGGTGTGGGCAGAGCTGGTTCCTTCTGGAGGCTCTAGGGGATGACCTGTTCCATGTCTCTCTCTCTTGCCTTCTGGTGGCTGCTGTTCCTTAGCTTGTAGATGCATCAGCTCCATCTATACCTCTATCTTCACATGCCCGTTTCCCTCTGTGTGTCTGTGTCTCCTCTTATGAGGACACTAATTATATAGGACCAGAGCCCACTCTACTCCAGTAAACCCCATTTTATCTTTAATTATCATGCCTGCAATGATCCCAAATGCACATATTCTGAGATATGGGGGCTAGGACTCCAACATATCTTTCTTAGGGGGACACTATTTATCCCATAACAGACATTTTCACACAATTTCAAAGAGTTCATTTGACGATACACATTCAGGTCCTTGGAGCTATGCTATAGATGTAATGAGGATGAATAACACCCTCATCCTCAGTCTAATAAAGTATTTTTTAAGATTATTTATTTATTCATGAGAGAGAGAGAGAAGCAGAGACATAGGCAGAAGGAGAAACAGGGTCCCTGCAGGGAGCCCGATGTGGGACTTGAACCTGGGATGGCAGGATCACACCCTGAGCCAAAGGCAGATGCTCAACTGCTGAGCCACTCAGGCGTCCCAATCCAATAAAGTATTAAGGAAAAGATTAAGGCAGGCCAGAGAACGTGAGTCTAAGCAAACTTACCACTATAATTTTAGAGATGTGGAATCTTTATCTTTGTAGAGGTGGTGATCATTTTTTTGTCTCTCCTTCTCAGTGAAACCCAGCTCCCCAAAAGACTTGAACTTCCAGTGGCATCAGGAAGCCATTACAGTGACCTGTTCTGATCTGCCCTACAAGCGTCTCCTCTATGAAATCCAGTACAAGAGTATGTTCGACACTGAGTGGCAGGTGAGCATGGTAGCATCTTTTTCTCAGCCCAAGGGTGAGCGAGGATCCCCAAGTGGTAATCAAGAGAGACGTGGAGAGACACAGAGACAGATGTTGGCATTTGTTTTAAGGAATTGCTTATGGGATTATAGGGGCAGACACATCTCAGGCCAGCAGGCTGGAAACACAGACAGGTTTCCATTATGGTCTTTAGACTTCTCTGGGAAACTCCAGTCTATGTCCTCTCAGGGCCTTCAATGGATTGAGTAAGGCTCACCCACATTATAGAGTGACCTAAAGATGGCTGATTAAAAACATCAATCATTTCTATAAAATACCTTCACAGTAACACCTAGGGTATCATCTAAGTAAAAAACTAGACACCAACCTTGGCCAAGTTGACAAATAGAATTAACCATCACCATACCCTGTACCACCCACCCCTCTTTGCATGCCTTTTGAACATGTGAGAACCCTTTCTGGTACTGACTATTTGGGCGTAATCAATGGAATAAATTAAAATGATGTAAATATCAATGACTCAAGGGCTCACAGTTGTCTTCCAATAATCACATGACCACCATATAAACAAAGTATTAACATCTTTGCAAAAGCAGAACTGGAGCCAATGGGCAAAATCATCTGTAGAAGGCAGATGGAATCACCTGGATCAGGTATAGTGAGGTGCCCACCCCCGGAGGTGCCCAAGGAGAGTCTTGAAGTTGGCTTGGACGGGATCTCGGAAAGACTGCCCTGGAAAAGTAGTTAAGCTACCTGGGCTATGAGCCGCCTGCCTATCCCAGAAGTCAATGATTCCACAAGTCTGCAAGGACACCTGTGTCCATCAAGGTTTGCAGACTTGGATGATGGGATCAACCAGAAGCATCATATCTCATGGGACCATCTAGGGAGGAGGGGGAGCTAAGGCAAGGTGAGTATAACTGAACATCTCAGACTAGGATAGTCGATGTCTGCTGTGTCTACAGGTGTTGGGAGGGGATCCTTTCCACATTCACTCAAGATTTACTTACTGAGGATCTACTATGTCCCAAGCACTGAGGACATAATAATAGCACCTAGCCACAGCAACTTGGGGATGGATGTGATAACACGTGAAAAACATTGAGTAAGTTCACCCTTACTATGGTTACTCTAATTATTTTCACTACTAGGCTCACATCTACTACTCACTCCTACTACTCTTACTCACCCTTATTATATTTGCTGGTGTCTGCACCAGCAAGGAGACAGCGAGGAGATCTGTCAACAGATGGAAATCCCTATTCTTATGAAGAGGCAAATCCTAAGTGCCCATATAATACATCCCTAAATCTGGAAATGGTGCAATAAAACGCAGCAATAAGAATAAAAATGAGAATACCGTTGAAGGCCGTTGTATGTAACCCAAGCAGGAGGGGACCTATCAGAAAAGAGAAAAGCTGACCTAATGCTGGGTCTAGTAGAATACCGTCACTGAAATGAAATTTGATGAAACTCGTCAAAGAAATGCAAAGTAAAGCAATCGATGGGTACTGGAGAGCACCTAAAGAGTGTGGTAATAATAAGATGTGATACTGGTCAAGGATGTTGAGCATTAACAAACTTTAAGAGCTTATCAGTTGTCCTATTTCTGACCTATTGAGCCCCTTTTTAGAAATTGATCTGGGCACCTGGGGGGCTCAGTGGTTGACTGCCTTTGGATCAGGTCATGACCCTGGGGTTCTGGGATCGAGTCCCACATTGGGGTCCCTGCATGGAGCCTGCTTCTCCCTCTGCCTGTGTCTCTGCCTCGCTCTCTGTGTCTCATGAATAAATAAATAAAATCCTGAAAAAAAAATAGAAATTGATCCTAAGGAAAGAATTAAAAATGCGGATGTGGTTTTATACACAGAGACATCTGTTGAGGCATTATCTAAAATAAATACAAAGCATTGGAGGCCACCTCTATGCCATACAATAGGGAGATGGTCAAATAAATAATGGTACATCTGTATGATAAAATATGTAAGTCACCAAAGACACTATAGTGATAAATGATATTTAGTGATGAAAGCAATGTGTACAGTAAAACATCGCATTATATGAATACAATATCAATTGTTAATGGTGATTATATGATGGAACTGGAATAAAGGTTCCAAGGAAAGAAACAAGGAAAGAAACAATATCAATTTGTTAATGGTGATTATATGATGGAACTGGAATAAAGGTTTTTACCGTTTTTAATTGTGTGTTTGTATGTGCATATGTTTTCTAAAGTCTCCAAAGTAAGCATGAGTTACTGTTGTATTCATACAAAAAAAATTACTTTTTCTTTTTAAGGAGTAACTTTTCACCAAGTAATTCTTAAAAGCATCTGTAGTACTATCTGTTACGAAGGATTGTTTCTTCTTGGAGGGGAGCATAGAGATTGTTGGCTGCGTTTGTTTTCCTTAGGCAGACAGATGAAGTGCAACCGGAATGTGAATGCTGAAAAGTAGGTGCCTTATGTGACTCCCTAGTACAAAGACAAAGAGCTTAGGTCAAACCACTGATCCCGTGCTTGCTTTTTTTCCTTTCAGTCCAAGGAGGGAGAAACCTGCAATGTTACGACAGATGGCTTGGATGCTGAGAAATGTTATTTCTTCCGGGCCAGAGTGAAAACAATGGAGTCCAGCTATGGCCCCGACACATACCCAAGTGACTGGTCAGAGGTGATACACCAGCAAAAGGGGGAGCTGAGAGGTAATGCTTGCTACACAGCAGCGCTGCACCTGTACATGGGCCAGCGCCTCGTCTTTTGGGGGAGAGAGGATTGGAGGTTCCTAAAAATGAATGACCTCACCTCCTACTTCAGAGATCAATTTGAAAGCATTTGTTTTGTTTTCCAGACCCCCTACGTTATTGGGCTAGTTTTCACTTTTATTTCTATTAACAGCAACAATGATAATAAGTACTATTTATGAATGCTGATTCATTGATATAGGCATAGATCATAGATATATAAAATAGATGATAGATGACATCGACATATAGATATGATAGATATGTAAGTGAATGATAGTTCATAGATAAGTAGATGGATAGATGAATATAAGTGGATGGACGGATATATAGGTAGATGATAGATATGATGGATGGTTAGGCAGACAGACAGATACAGATGGACAGATGGATGGATAGATAATAGATATGATGGATGGATGGGTGGATGGATGGATAGATATAGATGGACAGATGGATGGATATAGTATGAAAGATGGATGGATGGATGGATGGATGGATGGTTAGATAGATAATAGATAATATATAGATAGATAATAGATAGATAGATAGATAGATAGATAGATAGATAGATAGATAGATAGACAGTAGCCTAAAGCAAGCCTCAGTTTCCTCAAACACCCCTGGCAACACAGGTACTTGAGAGCAGTGTGTTGAGTCTACACCACTTGTGCGGTGGCTACCCTGATGGGTGCCTGTCCGGAGACACCATCTCTCTTTCCAGGATATGTCCCACCGCAATCAAGATTTACTGTCATTGCTGTTTATAAAGGAAAGAAAGTGGGGGATTGGAGCCTGACCTACTATCATCTTGAAAACTGACAGCAACTCATTCTTTTTTGCTTTAGATTCGTGCCAGGAGAAAAAACTTTTCCCCAAATTTATTTTAGTTTCTGGCATGGTTGCGTTGCTGACAGTGTCCCTTCTTCTTCTGTCTTTATGGAAAGTACGGAGGTAAGGATGACTCTTGACAGCCTTGTCATACACACAGGACGGGAGGCTTTGTTTGCAATATGTCCACTAAGTAGAAAGGGAAAAAGAATCATCTGATAGGGTTATTCGTCCAATAGGTGAGCATCCCATTTCCCACAGTGCACGCTTCGCCAACAGCGTCTTTTAAGAAAATTGAGGGAAACAGTGCCGAAAATGCAGGGATACCTGGGGTATTTGTCTTGTAGAAACAGTAGAATATATGAATGTTAACTCCTACCAGAGGATTAGCTGGCTTCACACACACACCCCGCTGAGCCATTGTCCGCCTACCATATTGGAGCAACAGGTGCTTAAAACACCTCTCAATTATTATTGAGACTTATCAAACGGAACTGTTGGGTGAAGGGAGAAGAATCGCACGTAGAAGCTCGTCTCGTTTTCGAATCAAGTGACAGATGTAGCGAAACAGAGCCCGTAGACAGTTTTTCATGAATATCATATTAAATAGTTTTCTTTGCTCAGCTTTCTTACAACCACTTAACCACCGCCATGTCCATCCCTATGTAAACTGAGTCACGCTGCCCAGGCGTCTTGGCTGTGAATGATGCATGAAGGTACCGATGCCCAGGGTCATGGGCACCATCTTGGGATGGTGGTTTCTTGGGATGAGGTTTTCATAGCAACTGCAGGGGGCCCGGGTAGAGAAAGATGGAGCAGCACTCGGGAACATTGAGCCTGGGTCTGCACCAGGGTGAGTTGGACAACTCCACAGGGTCCCCCACTGAGAGCCAGATTCAGCACCGAAGTGCCTCGTTTAATTCTTGCCCACGACCTTTCCAGCCTCGTCACCTCTCCTTTACTGACTCACATGCATGCCACCCAAACGGAGCTCTGCTAGGGTGGAGATGAAGCAATCAGATAAGGGTGCCTACCGGTGACAGGCCCGGTGTTTTCAATAGAGAGTTGAAAGCACCCCTAGGGGAAACTGAGCCCCATGATTCTTGGAAAACACTAACGCTTGCCCTGCTTCAAGGGAATCCCCTTTGCAATGACGGGTGAAAAGTCAACTATATTGGTTGGTGTCCTAGGGCGGCCGTCACAAAGGACCAGACACACGGAGGCTCAAACCAGAGGCATTTATGAGATGTAGGTGTGGGCAGGTTGATTACCCGAGGCCTGTCTTCTTGGAGTGTAGACGCCATCTTGTCCCTGTGTGCCATCCCTCTGTGAGCACACACATCCCCGTAATCACTGTCTTTTTATAAAGACACCGGTCATGTTGAATTAGGACCATACTAGATCACAACCCTTTAAGTCCAAGACCCGGGGGCCTATGAACTAAAGTGGCCAAAGGCAGACCAACAGGAGAAAAGCCAACTGTTTCTCTATTGATGTTATCATATTACGAGCGGGGAGGACCCAAAGATAGGAACTGAAAACCCAAAGAGGTAGTTAGTCTGGGGAGCCTCGCATACCACTTGAACAAAGGGCAATGGTTGTAGAGACGTGAGTAGGTGGAGGAGAAAGGGTTCTGAAGCTGTGGTGGAGATAAATTCTGGGAAGGTGACTACAAAATGGAGACACAAAACAAATGACACAGAAAAGTTGTGTATGTGGAAAGATCTCAGCGAAAGAGAGATCTCAGCTGGGGCGGGGGTTGGCAGGGGGCGGGGAACCTTTACAAATGGAAATTTCTATTGCAAAATGGTAAAGTGACGCCTTGTGTTTAGGCAGCTGGAGAAGAACACAGAGCTCCTCCTATGTGTCCTGGATCGTAATAGGCTTCAGCCTCAAATAATCAATCTTCGGAGGGGGGGGGCGTATTTTAGGGGGCAGCCCCATGAGGCGCGTCCCTTATGACTCGTTTACGCTCCATTGTTACCGCTTGAAAAGCACAATCTCCCCACACGAGTCCCAGAGAGGGTTACGGCTTTTGACCTATGATGTCAACCTCTATGACTGACACAGTTCGGCCCATTGCATCAAGCAAAGAGACGGGATGGTCCGTGGGTGGTGGGAATCGATATTGCGCATTAAGGTGCTCTGTGCCCCGGACATCACAGTGTCGGTGGGAGGTGTCAAGTGGGTGCTGGGAGACGAGTGTCTGCGGAGTTGAGGTGGGGGGAGCACATGCCTTGACACGACAGGTACAGTTCCCTGCAGGCACCACATCTCTGCGGTGCAGCTGTGTCCCCATCCTCGGCCCCTTGGAGGTCCCCAGCCCTGCTCGGGCATGCTCGCCTGCCTGACCAGACTCTCCGTGTCCATTTCAGAGTCAAGAAGCTCCTCATGCCCAGCGTGCCCGATCCCAAATTCACCTTCCCTGGGCTCTTTGAATCCCACCAGGGTAACTTCCAGGTAACTACCACCCCCCCAACCCCATGCATGTTCAACACGATTCCTTTATGTCTAATCCCTCCCCGTGCACCTTCGTTAGAACTGACATTTCTTCCAGCTATCTCCTTTACGTACCCGCGAGCCTTTTCTGAAATGAGAGCCGTGGCTTCATCATTTTCTCCTGGTCGGAGAGATACCAGATCCAGAGAGGGGCTCAAGGGGCAGCTCGTCTTTAAACCAGCCCCACAGAGCTCTGCCCTCCCGGGATTTTCCAGCCCAATCGCCCTCTCATCTCAGCAGGAAGTTGTGTTCTTCGTGGGCTCACCCTGCACGGCTGAAAACAAACCCAAGACTTCCGCTTTTAAACGGTTTACAGGCATTGTTTCATTCACTTGATAAAGGCTTGCTTGTGGAGGGCTGGGCATGAGCAGCTAGGAACCGGGGAGAAGGGTCCAGCCCCCCCTCCCCAGGAGCTCGCCAGGTGGGGTGTGCATTTTCCAGGATAATGCATTAGAAGTTTCTCCGGAGATGTCACCAATCAGAGGCTTGAAACAACAGAAATTAATCATCTCCAAGCTCTGGAGACCATAGTCTGAGCTCCAGGGGGGGCAGGACCCCTGAGGTCCAGGGCGGGGCCTCCGGGGAGGGTCCCTCCTGCCTCTTCCAGCGTCTGGGGCCCCAGGCATCCCCGGGCTGGTGGCCACATCCCTCCCATCTCTGTCTCCGTCCTCACGTGGCTCCTCCTCTGCGCCTGCATCTCCTCTTCTGTCTCTTCCGAGGACCCCTGTCGTTGGATGTAGGGCCACCCTCGTCCAGGACGAGCTCATCTCAGACTCTTCACTTATATTTGCAAACACCCTATTTCCAAATAAGTTTACATTTATAGGTTCTGGAGGTTAGGATGGACAAATCTTTATTTTGGGAAGGGGTGTGCACCATCCGACCTCCCACAGGGGCAAGTTTAATTTCCAACCTCCTTAGACATCAGGGACAAAACAAACAAACAAAAAAAACGGGGGAAAATTTTTTCCTACACCCTCTTAGTTTCTCTGTTCAGGGCCTGCAAATTAAGCAGATGAGGACAGATTGGCATAAGAAAAGGTTGACTTAAAAAAAAAAAAAAAAAGAAAAGGTTGATTTCATAGGCACCTGGGGGCGGAGGGGTGTTCACAGAAAAGAAGTGAAAACCCCAAAGAGGTAGTTAGAAGCCCGGGCTCCGGCGCCATTTTCACACAGCGTGACAAAACGGGGAGAAGTGACAGGACAGTTATAGGGCAGGGGAGGGTGGGACCTGTGGGTGGCAGGTGTCATGTGGGAAGGTGACTGGGGTGAAAGTGAGGTTTGTTATGCAGACTGCAACCCTCTGGGGTGACGGGGGCTCTCCCTGCCCCTGTAGTGACACCTTTACACATGGAAATCTTTACTAAATGGAAATTCTTGCCCAGACTTTTGTGCAGAAAAGGGGAAGGCAGACAGCTCCACCCGAGCTTGTTCTTTCTTAATCACCTTCAGCTCAAAATAATCTTTTGTCCAAAGTGCCTTCTATGGGGTGGGGGTTTCCGGAGGGAGGGGCACGTCCTGATCCTCTTCTGGGGGAGATCCTAGGGAGAGAGGAGGGGGTTAGAAGAGCATTTTCAGGACAAAAGACATGAAGGAGAGGAGGGAGGCTGGGCAGGGGAGAGCAGACATAGGGCCGGAGCAAGGACACCCCCACCCGGTTGGCATAGCGTCCCGTGGAGACCCCTCCCCTGCCAGTATCAAGAACGTCCCCCCACCTAGGTGTGCGTTAGAATGGCAGCGTCCAGAACCCGCCTGGACCCGCTGGGGGATAATCCCGCTCACGAGAGTCCGGGCAACTCACAAACACAATTCAGTCGTGTTCCTTGTCGTTGCCCTCGTTCAAAGGGCCGCGGAGGTATTTGCAGATACAGCGTTTTGAGGGTGACGGTAAATGCAGGTGTAAGAAGAACCACGGGGCGGGCTCAGGGATGCTGGAGCTTTCTGTTCCCAGGGGATTGCTGTTCCTGCCCAGGGATGCTGGCTCGGGGGCCTGGCACCTGCCAACGGGCGTCTCCCTGAGTCCGAAATGCTCTGTGTCATCCCCGCAGGAGTGGATCAAGGACACCCAGAACGTGGTCCCCTTGAATAAGATGGAGGGTGCGGAGCACGATTGCGGCCCGGAAGAGGCTCTCATCGTCCACCTGGCCACGGCTGAGGCCGAGATGCCCATCCTGACGACCGGCCCGTCGTGTCCGCAGACCGAGGAGGAAGAGGCCTCCGGGGACCCCAGCCAGCTTCCTGGCCGGCCCCTGCAAGGCGGCGGTGGCGGCGAGAGGGTCTCTCTTGGTGGCTTCACGTTCGTGATGAGTGACAACTCATACGTCATGTTATGAGGGCTCAGAAGCCAACATTGGGGTTTACGTTGACGTTACAGCATCTCGGGGGCTCAGCACCACCGACAATGCCGTGTTCAGGGTGGGGTTCAGGGTCACGGAAGACCCCCAACGCCCAACCGGTGCGCTCCTTGTGTCCGCTTCCATCCCACGCATGTCTACTCACGGGCTGCAAGGCAGACTCCCCGGAGATGGGGCCCGCGGCGTGTTGGAGCGTTTCTTGCTTTCAGCTCACGTCTCCTCGTGGCTGATGTTTTCATGTAAATTGTATGGCAAGATGGCCCGGGTGCCCGGAGGCCTTCTTCCTCTGTGTGTGTCACCCACGCCCCGCCCTTACAACGTCTTCACTCGCGAGCACTTTCTCCGCACTTTCGAGATGCGGCCCACGGACCCAGCAAGCGGAGCACTGGGCCGAAACGAATCCTGCCTTACAGACGCCAACCAGACACCCAGCTATTAACTGTGCGCGCCGGAAAAACACCCACTTTTCAACAACGGCGGGGAGGGGAGCGCTTATCTTCCGGAGACTCTGTTTTTGTTGGCCTCTTTGCTCACGACATTCATCGATGAGGCAGGTGAATGCAAACGTGCCAAGTGCGGTCACCCGGAGCGTCTTCCCCTTGGGTGGGGCCTATCACACTGTATTTTGCAAAATGGAAATAACGAGACAAAAGAATTAGGCGTTTGTAGGTTTTCAAGGTCGTGGTTCTTCGCTCCAGCAGGGAGGGTACCTGCTGCGTCTCTGTGGGCTGCAAATAGGATAAGTTGGGAGCCCTTGTGGGGGAGTTTGTGTGTCGTCACGCGGTCGTCCCTCTGTGAGTGTCTGCGTCCCCATTCTCTCTTCTTATAAGCACCCCAGTCCTATGCAATCAAGGCTCATCCTACTGACCTCATTGTACCTTAATTACCTGTTTAATGACCCAATTCTCTATTATAGCCACATTCTGAGTTCCTGGGTTAGGGTCTCAATTTACGGGTTTTGGGGGATGCAATTCAGCACCCCCATTTAATCAGAAAGAAGAGGTGAAATTAAGAAATGCAAGCCGTGCACCATGAGGGCAACCCGCCCACAGGTGAGGTGCCAGGGAGCCCTTGCACGTGCATCCCCCCCCCCCCCCCCATTTCCCGATCCTGTAAACATCACCATTTTGTGATGGAGAGAAGCTCACAAGAGCTGCACCGGCCAAAGCAAGAAACGCGAGGGATGCGTCTCTGTCACCCGCGGGACAGTCTTGGAGAAGCAAGTGTGTTCTTCGCTTATGCGTTCAGTGCTCATCCTCCGCGGGAGGATGGATTCCTCAGACGCCACCGTCAGCACCTGCTCAGGTGGGAAGGGAAATAGGCGGAAACACAGCCCAGACGAGGGGAACCGTGCGTTCTCCAGTGATGCCGAACGCCTGTTTATGTCACACAGAAAGCAGGTTTTGCACCTGCCCAGGAACATCCCCCTGTTTCACGGGCTGGCGATGCCCTAGCGCACGTTGGCCTGGGGCTCGGGGGCTCACACCGTCCTGTGTGAAGCATCACTCTGGCGTGTGTGTTTTACTGCTGGTCCCGGCCGGTGGGCAAGTGGGCGGAGCTGGGGGCAAACACTACCTCCAGGCAGACGTGAATCAGCACTATTAGGGAAAATGAGCTTTGTGCAACTGATTATGAACCGTGCGGGGCTGGGCAGGGGGTGCGGGTGGTGGCGTCCACAGTGCAGGACAAGCCTGGCTCCTGGGTTAGGAGAGGCCCCCCTCCTTGGAACATGAATGCCAAAGAGGGCATGGGCTTCCTGCACATGAGTGCTGGGTCTGCACACACGCGCACACACACACACATGCTCACATCCCTGCACAGAGGCACGGTCAAGCGCTCGCCGCGTGGTCAATATCAATAGCTTCCAGAGGCAGGAGGAAGACCCCAGCTCAGCCCTGCTCCCACCGGCTCCTCCACAGTAAAGCCCGTGTCCAGTTCTCAAACCCCATTCGGCCCCATTTGCAGGCGTGCATGGTGCCAGGCACCCCCGCACGATGAGTTGTGTGCTTTCAGTGACATGCGTTAAAAAAGAAAAAAAAAAAGGAGAGGAAGAGAGAGAATAGGACGGTAGTTACAGAGGGAAGAACAGATTTCATTCAGGGACGTTGCAACAGAGGAAAGGAGACCCCGGTGGAGAGCTGGCTCGGCTCTGAATACACTGTGAGAAAGTGGGGTTTACAGCCAAGGAGCAGGTGCATTCATGGATGGACAATTACCAGTGAGCAGATCTGCAGTTGATCAGGTATCCAGGTGACCAGGTATCCAGGTGAACAGATATTGAGGGTGGTGGAAGATGAGGAACCCAATCAGACATCCAGGTGACCAGATATCCAGGTGAGCAGATATTGAGGGTGACCAGATATAGGGGATGGTAGGCAGTGAGGAAACCTATCACATCTGTAGGTGAGCACATCTCCAGGTGGCCAGGTAGCCACGTGAGCAGATAACCAGGTGAGCAAGTACCCATGGGAACAGATATCCAGGTGACCAAGTATCCAGGTGAGCAGATAGCCAAGTGACCCAGTATCCATGTGAGCAGATATTCAGGTGACCAAGTTCCAGGTGAGCAGATCACCAGGTGACCAAGTATCCAGGTGAGCATTGACATGACCAGAAATCCATGTAAGCAGATATCCAGGAGACTGGGTATGCAGGTGACCAGGTATCCAGGTGACCAGTTATTGAGGGTGGTGGGAGATGAGGAACCCAATCAGACATCCAGGTGACCAGATCTCCAGGTGGCCAGGCATCCAGGTGGCCAGGCCACCTGGTCCATTGACCAGATATTGAGAGTCAAGGGTTCCCATGAAATGGAGTGAGTTGCATTTTTGGTAAAACTGGGTGATGCAGAGATGAACCCAGAAGCCCAAGAGTCAGGCCTAGTTGAGAAGGAGCTCAGCAGAGGCTGGTGGAGTCTGGTGGGGGAGACAATCTGTAGAGTGCTAGCCCCATCTTTGTCAATGCCCTGCATGGGTTTCCTGTGGCCACAGTAACAAACTACCCCAAACAGGTGACTCAGACAGTGGCTACAACAGAGGCCGGGAGCTGAGAAAGGGTCCTCCCCGGAAGCCAACGCCATCAGTGTCTGTTGTCCCAGCCCCGGTTTGTGGGCATTTGGCAGTCCCCCCAGAGACAGACAGTTGTATGGACAAAGCTGAGTCTGTGTTTGGGGTCACCAGGCCACACTCAGGATTGGCCCCGGGGGCCGGATGTTAATTCTCATAGTGCTGACTTCTCCCAGGGACATCTGTCTAGTGTCAGGAGTGCCCTGCAGGTGCACACCGCCCCAGGGGACCCCGTGTCCTGCCCTTTGGTGGGTTCTGGTTTGGGGGGACATGGCCGTTCTCTGCCAGGAGGTGTACATGGGGGCCCTGGAGCCTGGGGTCGGGGGCTCTTCAATGTGAGTGTTTGAGCTTCAACCACATGCCACTCAACTAACTGCACAGGTGATCCCAGGGACAGACCCTGGGCTCCCTCCCTTCACGGCTAGCCTCCCTGCCCCACAGAACGCCTCCCCAAACCCAGGATCTATGAACCATCACTGGGTTCCGAGGACATGCATTCGGAAACGGGACCCCCCCACACACACCCCCCACCCTGTAACGCGCACACCAAGCCCTCGGGTTTGCACACATCATGCATTCTTCTTCAGCCTTGGCGAGTCTCCGGGCACATAGCTGGGGGCTGGCCTGACACTGGGTCTTGCGTGCATCCTGAGAACCTGTAGGACAAACAGGCGGATGTTCAACAGAATCGTCGTGAGTCATAGATGCTATCTGTGCCCTGTGTTGGCATCCCGTTTCCCACCACGGCCCCGTCACCCCCACCGCAAGCTGTCCCCACCTCCACACCCTGCTTATCGTGATCAATGGCACAGATTACAGTTAAGAACTGAGGATGGTTCCCCAGCTGCTAACAAACCCAAGTCCCCCATCTCCCCGGCGACCACCCTAAAAAGGAGAGGGGACGTTGCCACGTGCAAAGCCCTTTCCACTTGGGCCGAGGGACACCTGTATTCAGCCTAAGACAAGTGTAGCTACCGCACACCCGCAGGAGCGAATCCTTTGCTACCATTCGCGATATACAATCTATGGCAGAAAATCTGCATGCAGACCTACGCATCCAGGCTCATAAAAGAAAATATTTGCACTTTGTTGCAAGGATGTTGCTGAGTTAATCAAAAACCCGACCCTCTTGGTGCTAGGAAGCATGTGGAGCTCACTGCATGGACGCGTTGTAGCAACATTCATACGCATCAAGCGCTTTGTATCCTATGCATGATATTATGTATCACGCACAGGCTACAATATGCGCACAAGACGTTTTCCTGCAACATAGTCTCTATAGCAGCTCGGAGTCCGTGCAAAATCATCCCAAGTCGACCAGAATTTTCCAGAAACAGAGAGCTCCATTTTCTTTCTTTCTTTTCTTTTCTTTTCTTTTTTTTTTTAAACTCCATTTTTTAAAGGAGTTTAGAATGATCGACGCAGATCCTCCTGGAAGAACGTGGAATTGCAACGCCTCAAAAACCCCATAAAAAACGCTCACTTCTCCTTAGATGCGATGGCATCAAGTGGGAGCTGTCACGCTGCGGTCTGCGTGGGAGCCCCCGGAAGGCTTGTGGCCATCCCACCAGGGCTTCTGATTGTGCAGGTGCCTCTGCAGGTGTGTCCCAGGCAGGTCCAGCCCCGCTCCGCACCTCAGGTGAGGTCTTGGATTTGGACGAGAGAACGTCGGTTCACTTTGGATGATGGCGCTCCAGCAGCCCGGGGTGTAAAACCCGGGGTGTAAAACCCGCGCTTTGCTGACCATCATGGAGAAAACCCACAAGGTGATGCTGTCTTGTGAAATAATAAGAAAACAGCGTACCATCCGACAATGCGCCCGCTCAGTGTTTATCTGAAGGAAACAAAATCCCTAATTCAAGACGACACCTGCACCTGCACGTTCACAGCTCCCGGATTCACAGCAGCCAAGACATGGAAGCAACCTAAGTGCATGGATGGGTAGATGGTTTTGATGCTTCTGGCGCCTTCTGCCCCCATTTTCAATCCAGTGCACACCCCAGAAGGATGGAGAAATGCAGGAATGTGGGCTTCATCACCTCATAGCCGGGTGGGAAACCCGCAAAAGTCTCTGTGGTCAACTCCCCCAACAATGACCCTGGTCACCAGTGTCCACTCCCAACCCCAACGACACAAATCCCCACACTCACACGAGGAAACTGCAAAGCAACCCCTACATCCACTTTTCTACTGGGATGGCTCATACCCTTCACGAGTATGTCCACCACCCAGTGACCCCAAACATACCTCCTAAAAACCCTACTGATGAGAGACTCTAGGCACACACCTCAGAGCTTCAGAAAGACACGTGAGTTAACTGTTGCAATCAAATATTGGAAGAAGTTCACTGCTTATCAGCTGAGCAGGTATGTATAGGGTTTGTACTCAATGTGAGGGTGTAGTGAGTGGGATGGTGTCCCCCCAAATTCACGTCTACCCGAGAACAGGACCTTATATGGAAATGGGGACTTTGCAGATATGATGAAGTGAAGGCTGTGAGATAAGCTTGTCTTGGATGAGGTGGCCCTACATCCAATGATGGGGGTCCTCGTAAGAGACAGAAGAGGAGCCGCAGACGCAGAGGAGGAGCCCCGTGAAGATGAAGGAGGAGACAGGAGGGACGCAGCCACCAGCCGGGGGATGCCTGCGGCCCCAGATGCTGGAAGAGGCAGGAGGGACCCTCCCCGGAGCCTCTGGATCTCAGGGGTCCTGCCCCCCTCCATCCCCAGAGTTCAGACATCTGGTCTCCAGGGCAGGATACATATCTGTGGTTTGGGGGCCCCCTGGTTTATATTGTTTTTCTATGGTCGCCCTTGGGTGACTCACACACTGATAACATCCCAACCCCAGTCAAGTCCTCTGGGTTCATGCCCCCGTCCATCTTTCCATCTGCCCAAGTCTGTCCCGGAGGGTGAGAAATATGACTCTCATGATCCCCATTAAACCCGTTCTTCCGCCCGAGCCCAGAATGCACAGGACGTGGTTTCAGGACACACACACCGAGCTTGAATGATCCTCGTTCAGCGTTTCTGTATGTTCAGCATTTAGCCTTAAAAACATCTGCTCAGAAATCCCTGCAGACAAGGTGGCCCTCGTTTTAATGAAAGGCTCCGTCCCGTATCCCCCGTGAGAGCAAGGCTGACAGATGCTTTCGGTGGGCGCTCAGGTTACACAGGAGAAGCAATTAGGATGCTAACAGGAAAAAAAAGAAGAAGAAAAAAGTCGAGACATTTGCCAGGCATCGCCAGATGCCTCCTCTGGTTATTTTGGAAAAATACGTCGTAAAAACGTCCGTTGCGTGAGCATCGCAGCTCACTACATTTTCACCATTTTTTTCAATTAAGAAAAATCCCTGACGATGAATCTTTGAAGGCGACACGTTGCATCTCTGCATGCCTGCCAAGAAAACATGAATTTAAGAGGTGCCGAGCTCCGCGGCTTGGGACCCTCCAAGTCTTAAGTCAAAAATCGCTTTTTACGAAGTTCTTCCAACGTCTTATGTCAAAAGCAAGTGAAACGCGCACAGACACTCCAATCATTCACGTCCTAAGAACCCAGACCTGCGAGCGCCTGCTCTTGCAAATAGTTAAATTTTATAACGCGCAGGCCAGCGATTTCCTATTTTGCCTCTTTTTCCCTCTCGGCTCAGCGTTGGCCACGCCAGGGTTGATGAGATCAAGACATCCGTAAAGACGGCATTTCCAATTTTCCTCTGGCTTCCTGCCCGGATCTCACATCTGGGTGGTCACCGGCCTGTCACGCTGGAAATCCCGGGATTCAGGGAAACGCGTGGTAGCAAAACGTTGAGGACTTTAAAAAAAAATTTTTTTTTAACGTTGGCATCATTTGCATTAACGTTTGCATCTTTCGCGCATGCCTTTGCATCCGATACCCCTTGGAGGGAAAGGCTCGTAAATATATCGTAGGACGACCACACGTGTCACGTGGAGGCAGCCCCGTGATCGCCCATGGCTGAGAAACTCTGGCCGGCCACAGACTTCTCTGGATTCCTTCAAACATAAAAACTGGATGGCGTTGACTGATGACCTACACTGACAACCGTGCACTCGCTCGGGTGTAAAAGAATATTTTTTAACAAACTCACTCAGCTTCTCTAGAGGGCTGTCTGGGATCCGAATTCCCCAAATCTGCCGAGGCGATGACTCGGACCTGGATTCCTTTCTGTTACGGATCGCACTATATCCCGCGCGCCGTCAATAGACCGTCTTATTCTTTCATACACATCCTCTTCCCTGCAAGTTATAAGAATTCTCTATTTATACGTAGGTGCTTACTCCAGGACACGGCGGTGTATGTAAATGCCGAGTTAGAGGTTGTATTAGTCAGCTCTGCTGTGTAACAAAACAAACCTGGCAGCCTCACACAGCATCCACGTTGTAGCCAGCTTTGTAGCTAACGTTTCTCTTTTTTTCATTGCTTTTTTATTTTTTTATTTGTTTCATAAATTTATTTTTTATTGGTGTTCAATTTGCCGACATATAGAATAACACCCAGTGCTCATCCCGTCAAGTGCCCCCCTCCGTGCCTGTCACCCAGTCACCCCCCCCCCCGCCCTCCTCCCCTTCCACCGCCCCTAGTTCGTTTCCCAGAGTTAGGAGTCTCTCATGGTCTGTCTCCCTTTCTGATATTTCCCACTCATTTTTTCTCCTTTCCCCTTTATTCCCTTTCACTATCCTTCATATTCCCCAAATGAATGAGACCATATAATGTTTGTCCTTCTCTGATTTATTTATCTCACTCTGTAGCTAACATTTCGTGGCACCAGCTCGACGCTGCCACATGGGGTTTTCAGCTCAGAGTCTGTTCCTACACCTGGAATCAAGGTGTCGGCACAGATATGTGGCTTCCTGGAGGCTCCAGGTAAGAATCCACTTTGGAGGGGGGCACCTGGGTGGCTCTGTGGTTGAGCGTCTGCCTTCGGCTCAAGGTGTGATCCCAGGGCCCTGGGATCGAGTCCAGCACTGGGCTTCCCACAGGGAGCCTGCTTCTCCCTCTGCCTGTGTTTGTTGTGAATAAATAAATAAAATCTTAAAAAAACTAATTCACTTCATTCTCATGGTTTTTTCTGGCTCACTTTCAAGGGCTCATGTGATTGATCATATTGGGTAAATAAATCTCCCCGTCTTCTATGCAGTTGAGTAGGAGCCTTAATGATATCTTCAGTCTACCTGACGAGCATTGCGATATATGCATGGGGGTGGCAGCAGCGTGAGACAGTCCTAGGGGCCCAGGTCATGCTCATCACAAAGATTTAACCTAATTTGCTTTTTTTTAATTTTTAAATCTTAATTTTTTTTAATGGATAGCTGGTTCTACACCATCTACCCAAGCATCCATCCTTCCTGCCACCCTGTTGCATGGTGATGCTGTCTCTGTCACCAACAGAGTTGCCAATTACATACAGATATGTGTCTGTTCTTTTTTTTTTAAATATTTTATTTATTTATTTGAGAGCAACAGCATGAGGATGAGGAGCAGCACAGAGAGAGGGAGAAGCAGACTCTCTGCTGAGCATGGAACCCAATGCAGGACTCGATCTCAAGACCCCGAGATCATGACCTGAGCCAAAGGCAGGTGCTTCACTCACAGAACCACCCAGGTGCCCTGACATGTGTCTGTTGTGTTACCCTATCGATTCTCGGTCCAATCCTTCACGCTTAAAATAACTTTTTTTTTCAAGTTTATTTATTTATTTTTTTTGTAAGTAATCTCTACACCCAACATGGGGCTTGAACTCATGACCCTGAGATCAAGAGCCGCACGCTCCACTAACAGAGCCCACCAGGCGCCCCTCACTTGAGCTTTATATATTGATATTCAGTAAGGCAAATGCAACCCCTCTTTTTTTTTTTTTCTTTTCCTTCTTCAAAAATCTCTGCATCCTTTTTCCTTTTATCCTGAGTTCAATGTCATCTCTCCAAGTCCTGAGAGACTCTGTTTGGCTTTGCCTAGAGATTCATTCAGTGAATCCATCAGCCTCTCTGCCCATCCACACAGCTGACCTTCCTGTTTTCTGTTTTTGTTTTTTTTTTGTAGAGGTTCTTTTGTGTTCTTCTCTAAAAACGTCTATTTTTTCCCAGTAAACGATTCGCTTGCCATTTGTGAAACCTCTTTGGGGTCCTCACTGCCAGTTGTACCAGGTCAGAGAGGCTCTCTCAGCATCCAGCCAACAATTGTCTCCCTGGAGGAACCGTGCTAGACCCTAGGCCCACCTGGACCACAGGGCCTGGATGCTGTGATTGGCCGGCACAGGTCACAAGGACAGCCCTGCATCCCAGGGGATGCTCTGTGGATGCAGGAGCTCCCTGACAGGTGCAACAGGGTGCAACAGGGATGCCTACACTACAGATGTCCTCTGGACTGATCGCTGTGTCTCTATGGGGGAGGCTCAGAGTTTCCCCACTGATGGGGCTATGGGACCCAGAGGAAGTAATTTCTATAGACATCACATACCTTAGTCCTCTTCTCCAAAGGGCAAATCAGCCTCTTAGCAGTCCCGCATTTCAGAGCCAATCCAGCTCCATTTTACCCACAAGATCCTGTTTTGTGTGACATCTACTAAAGTGAAGGAAATCTCCTTTCCTTGGTACATATTTGGGGATCTCTTTCCACCCCATCCCCTAAATATTGGGCCCTAAATTGATTTGCAATGTGTATTCTAGGAACGGTTGCTTCAAGGGGACCCTGGGTGGGCTCATCAGTAAAACATGCAGTTCTTGATCTCGGGGTCATGAGTTTGAGCACTACATCGGGCATAGAGCTTCCATCCGTCCATCCATCCATCCATCCATCCATCCATCCATCAATACAGTTGTCTCAATACATATGTGTATTAATATTCTTTATGTCAGACTATTTATTTATTTATTTATTTATTTATTTATTTATTTATTTTTATTTACTCATGAGAGACCCAGAGAGAGAGGCAGAGACACAGGCAGAAGCAGAAGCAGGGATTAGTCTCAATATGGGACTCGATCTCAGGTCCCCGAGGTCACCCCCTGAGCCGAAGGCAGATGCTCAACCACTGAGCCACCCAGGTGCCCCTCTCCAAAGTGGATTCTTACCTGGAGCCTCCGGGAAGCCACATATCTGTGCCGGCGTCCCAAGGTAATATAATTTGGGGGGCGGCGGGCTGAAGGGAATCTGAGAACATGGGGCATCTATACCGTCCTAGCAGGTGTCGGGCGGGGTGTGGGAGGGGAGTCAGGATCTTACAGGAACACAGGTGAGTTTTGGGAGCCATCGATGGGTTTTCTGAGGATAAACAGCACATCAGAAAGTTTGCAGTGATGTTGTTCTGCACAGATATGCATGGTCTCTGCGGCCCTGGTCTCCTCAGGGCCGTCCTCTGCCCTGGAGGAGGGGTTTGGGTGGGTTTGACTGCTTTCTGCCTTTGGGGAGGAGAGGTGTCCTCAGGAGGAGTTTATGGAGCTTCGTGTTAGAGAAGGGAAGCTCGGGACAGGGTTCATGCTTTCTCTGTGGATTCTCAAAAGGCTTCAGCTCCAGGTAATGCAGACCCCCTGCGGGTCTCCAGGCCGCACAGAAACACAGGAAGGGGGGACAAACATCAAGCTGTGAAATGAGTTCTGGGTGCATCTGGGGAAGCCTCTTTGGGGTTTCTTTTGAAAAGCAACAAGCACCAAAAAGAATTTGTGCGGAATGCAGTTTTCTGGTCTGCGTCTGCAGGAAGGCAGGGTCGGGTGACCCTTGGCGCCAGAGGAGGGGGAGGGGTGGCCCGGCTTCCTGTCTGGCCTCCGGTGGAGGGGGACGGGGGCTTCGGTGAGCGCCAGCCTGAGGCCTGGAGGGCACACGGGGACCTAGGAACACACCCCAGAGGAGCTCATTTCTCCCAAGGGCGCTCGGGACGGCCGTACCCAGACTACAACAGAGCATCCCCCCAAATCAGGACCCGTAATTCCGCCCAAAACAAATGGTCTGATACCACTAAAATATATGTGTGGGACAGTTATGCTAAAACGGTGCAAAAAAATAAAATAAAATAAAATAAAATAAAATAAAATAAAATAAAATAAAAAAAATAAAACGGTGCCGAATCATCCCCCAAATAAAAACGAATTCTGTTAATAACAAAATGATTGGATAACGTAAAAAAATATATTTTTATTATATATATATAAAAAATATATAAATATGAATATATAATATTTTTGGCCAGGTGCTGAAACTATGCTGAATCATTCCCTACAGAAAAAAAAAAAGATAAAATATCAAAGTCATCAGATAACATTAAAAAATATATATGGCAAAGGATAAAATTAAAAAAAAATATATATATGGTACAGTTATGCTAAAACTATGCCAAATCATCCCGCAAATAAATAAAAACATAATTCTGCAAATAACAACATAATCAGATAGCATTTAAAAAATACATATAAAAAATAAAATAAATAAAAAATACATATATATATGTGACAGGTGATAAAACTATGCCAGATCCTCCCCTAAATAAAAAGCCATCATTCTGCCAATAACAAAATGATCAGAAAACATCAAAAATATATATACGCGTGCACACACACACACATATATATATGAATGACAGATACTAAAACTATGTGAAATCATCCCCCACATAAAGAAACATTTCTGCCCCATATAAAACAATCGGGTTAGATTTTTTAAAAAACCCCACAAAGGATTCTTTGGCGCTGCTGTTCACTGTGGAAGCAACAACTACTTTACAAAATTTGGGGCAGAAACATCACAAATGGTTTGGGACTGATTCCTGCAGGAGCAGGAGTTCTTGCCCTACTTCCCAGCAGTGCCTGCAGCCCCTCCTGTGAAGCTGAAGTCGGGGGGCGGGGAGGTGGGTGGGGTGGGATCAAACCTTCCTTGGATTTAGGATATTTGACATTCCCCAGGTAAGAAGATCTCCCTTGTCCCAGGCAGTGAGCACACCGTGCCCTACGGGTTTCCCGGGTTTCTGTAAGGGGGTGGCTCAGCCTCCACTGCCAGCGCTTGCCATCCTACAATCCTCCGGGAGACCCCACATCGGTGTGGGGTGGGAGGCAGGGATGCACGGTGCTTTCTCCAATGGCCACCTGTCAATCCCCTTGTCACCCCTGCACCCTTCCGGTCAAAATATGCATGATGCAGGTGACCACCCAGATGCTGTCCACTCTTGGGGGTTCTGGGGCCTCATCCTGGACCTTGGCCTGATTGTCACCATGATGGTGGTGGCGGTGACGTTGGCCTCACTGTGGCATCTCCCTGAAGCATCCTATTCTCAGGTTTCTCTTGCTTCCCCTGCATTTCCCACAGCGGGACGTTCTTCTCGGCCCTTTACATTCCCAGCTTGTCAAAAGGGCATTAAGACCCAATCCTGAGCATCTGAATTCACCTGTTGTCAGCAGATCAGAGGCTCCATCAGGGTGTTGAGGTTTTCCCCCTGGAAAGTCCTTCCCATCTTCCCTTGTAGGGTTTTTCCTAAGTCCTTAATTTTATGCTATCCTGAATGGGATCGTTTCTGGGACGTTCCACCTCTACTTTTTTTCTTCTTTTCTTTCCTTTTTTCTTTTTCTTTTCTCTTCTTTTTCAGAACAAGTACAAAGAATCCCTATTTTGTACATCAGTCCTTCAGCTCTTGCATGATTCACTCAATCACTCGTCAATGTATTTAGATTAGATGTACTTTAGATTATTTCGGGATTTTCTACGTAAGCAATCATTTATCCCCTCACAATCACTATTCCACTTCTTGTATTCTAGCACTCGCAACTTTGTGTTTCTTGTCTTGTTTGCTTTTCTGATATTGGCAACTTCAACCCTCTTTCTTTTTTGGTCTCCCTCCACCCCCACCCCGTTTCCTTTTTTCCCCCGTTTGTTTTGTTTCGTCTCCAATGCTCTCAGCAGGGATTTGTCATTGTTCTCAGTTTTCTGGAAAAAACAAACTTCAGTTTCAGTTGTGTTTCTTGTCTTTGCTATTTTCCGGAACCCACAGCTTTTGAGAGATAACCATCCTCGGCGTTTAATTTAAAAACAGTTAAAAAAAAAAAAACAACACACCACATTTTTTTTTCCATTGCAATTTCTTTAGGCTCCAAAATTAAATGTGTGTATTCAAATGTCCACACACATGGAAGTTCTTGGTTTTCTGTTTCTTAGTGATTTCTGGGATCCCTTGATGGCTTTCAGAGAAGATGCCTTATTCAGGCTTATTGAGATTCATTGGATAAGTCTGTCTGTGGTTGTTGGGGAGGAAAGAATTTTCCTTCTATCCTACTTGGTTCCATCACTGGATCCCTGCAACGAGGAGGCCCATGCAGGTTGATGGGGAAAAAGGTGAAACACATTTGTCCGTGGTCACTTTTACAACAAGGGGAAAACATGGTACCTAAAAAAGCAGAGAAATCTGAGAATTTAAACAGGCTCTTATTAGGGGACAGGGAAGGTGTGTGGGCTTTTTGGGGGAGAACAGGTGGTTTTGGGGACAATGACTTGTCCACACAGGAGGTATTATAGTTTGTAGACAGAGTCTGTGTGGCTGTGGGGTCCATGTCTGTGTCCTCTGCCGTGACCGGAGTCCACCTTTCTGGGTGAAGACACCCCACGAGGGCATTGGTGACCATTTGAGTTCCTTTTGGGGGAACAGGAGGCAGGTAGGTTCACAGAGCAATCCTCTCATGCACCTGCTGGTTTCAAATGCCTGCAGCTCCCAATAATCAATACACCAAATGTGCCCATTCTGGGGTCTGGGGCGCGTCCCCAAACTCCTTCACAGTCCATCATGCTAAATTCTTTTGTGTTTGTCCCCAAAAGAGAATGGGAGCCTTGGATCCTTGGCAGTACTTCGGGCAATCTCCAAGGCCAAAGGACCCTGTTGTCACAGCCTTGGGGAAGGGGATCTTCTTTCAAAATCCCTTTTATTTTGAAATCATGTGTAACTTTCAGAAAAGTTGCAAGAATAAGATAGGAATTCACATGCATTACTTGGATTTGCCGAGTACATTTTGTACACATTTTGTACACACATTCGGTGTACATTTTGTCGTGGGTGTGTGCAGGAGGGTGGGTGGGTGGGTATAATGCCTTTCAGTCCCTAAACAGGGAAATCACTGGGAAGCAAAAAAATTTTACTTTTTTGGAGTATCTACCACAGTTCTTTATATAAATATTAGATAAACATATACTCTACATAGTGGGGGAGTGTAATTTGGAAAAATGTCAAAAAATAGTCCTTGAGATGGATAATTAAAAAAAAAACAAGTTTATTTATGAAACGGGGAAAATACTTGGAAACTACATATCTGATACAGGGTTACTAGCCAACATATATAAAGAACTGATACAAATGAACACCAAAACTGCATATAAGCCCATTTAAACATGGGCAGAAAACTTGAGCGGACATTTCCGCAAAGAAGATGTACACATGGTCAAGAGATACAGGAAAAGATGTTCAACACCAGTCAGCATCAGGGAAATAGGAATCAAAAGCACAATGAGGTCCCACCTCACACAGGTCAGAATGGCTAAAATTAACAAGTCAGGTAACAACAGGTGCCGGAGAAGATGCAGAGAAATGGGAACCCTCTTACCTGCTGGTGGGAATGCAGGCTGGTGCAGCCGCTCTGGAAAACAGTATGGAGGTTCCTCAAAAAGTTGAAAAATAGAGCTACCCTATGACCTCACCATTATATCACTGGGTATTTATCCCAAAGATACAGATGTCATGATCGGAAGGGGCACCCGTACCCCAGTGTTCACAGCAGCCATGTCCACAGTAGCCAAACTATGGGAAGAGCCCAGATGTCCATCAACAGATGAATGGATAAAGAAGATGTGGCCTATACATGATGGAATATCACTGAGCCATCAGAAATGATGAAATCTTCCCATTTGCAACGACGTGCATGGAACTAGAGGGTATGAAGCTCCGTGAGATCGGTCCAATTCTGCATCGACTCATTTTTACGTGGAAGCTAAAATAGTCAAACTCACAGAAGCAGAGAGTGGATGCGTGAGGCCTCGAGGTGATGGAGATGCAGAAATACGGAGACGAAAAAAAAAAAAAAAAAGAAATACGGAGACGTGGGTCAAAGCCACGCACGGCCGTGACTGAGCGAACAAATCCGGGAATGGGGACCGCCATCAGCAAAGCCGAGTTGTGCCCTCCAAGGTGGCCAAGAGAGTAGATATGAAATGTTCTCAGAGAGACATTAAAAAAAAAAAAAAAACAAGTAATGATGGGAGCTGATGAGTGTGTTCGGCCGCGGTGAGGTGATCACCGTTTGGCACCTTGCGGACACACCAGCCAGTCACGTTGTAGGCCTTAACCTCACACACTTGTCGATTATATCTCAATAAAGCGGGAAGGAAAAGGCAAAAAAAAAAAAAAAAAAAAAAAAAGGTAGAGAAGCACCCATCGATGGAATTTTTCTCTCTAAGAATGTTTGAGGGTGAGCGACACCCAACCTGTGTCGTTCCCGCGAACACGTCAGCGGCTGTTTACGGAGATCGAGGGTTTCCCGTGACGTGACCCATCAGAATTTCCAAATTGCGAAATTCAGCGTGGATGGAATTCTGCAGACCTCCTGGAGATTTTACCTGCTGCCATAAATATGATGTCATTTTTGACATTTCTGCCTCCAACCGCTAGGATTCACCCCAGGATTGTGTGTCCGGATGGGCTGATCCCTTTCCTGCCGAAATCCTGCATTTCTTTCTTTTTTTTTTTTTTTCCTTCTGCATTTCTCTTTGACTTTCGCGACCCTGGCTTTTTCACTGATTCATTTCAAGAGCCATTCGGGGCGGGGACGAGCACGTACCCGGGGATCTATGCCCTTCAGGAACGAGGAGGGCGCCATGACGTCTGGGACTCATTCATCTTCCTGAATAGAAACTTTATTCTCAGTGATGAGCATCTCTGTTTCCTCTTCCACCCCAGACCCTGGCAACCGCCACTCCACTCTGACTGTACGAATTGGACTCTCATATTTTTTTTATTTTTATGTATTTTTAAGGATTTTTAAATTTTATGTATTCATAAGACACAGAGAGACGCAGAGACACAGGCAGAGGGAGAAGAAGGTGCGGGACTCGATTCCAGGACCCTGGGATCACGTCATGAGCCAAAGGCAGACGCTCAACCTCTGTGCCACCCAGGTGTCCTTATATATTTTTTTAATCTTTCTCTCTTTCTCTTTCTTTCTTTCTCTCTTTCTCTTTCTTTCTTTCTTTCTTTCTTTCTTTCTTTCTTTCTTTCTTTCTTTCTTTCTTCTTTCTTCTTTCTTTCTTTCTCTTTCTTTCTCTTTTCTTTTTCTTTTTTTTGGAGAAAGATCGAGAAGGGGCAGAGGAAGATGGAGAGAGAGAGAATCCCAAGACGACTCCATGCTGAGCGTGGAGCTCTGGTGGGGTTTGCAGAGAAGAAACACATGCAGGTGAGCAACGGGTGCCCAGGAAGATGCTGTGCTTCACTGATCATCACAGAAATGCACACACGAACCACAGAGAGGTACCACCTCACCCGTATTTATGGCTATTGTGTATTTATAAAAAAAAAAAAATAGCACGTGACCATAAGAAAGTGGAGAAAATGGAGCTCTCACCCGTTGTTGGTGGGAATGCCCCACGGAGCCACCACCGTGGAAGAGAGTTTGCAGCCACTCTGTATTACCTTTCCCTCTATTAATGTTGTCAGGTAGGAAAAACCTTTCCTCTACCCTCTTAGGCTCTGTCCTTGGGGCCTGCAAATTAAACTGGCAAAACCCAGATTGTTTTTCCCTCTATGAAACTTCTCCTTTGCCCTTTGAGGTTCTGTACCGGCAACTTAGAGTGACAAAAGCCAGATTAGTAAGAGAATAAAATAGATTTACTTGCACACACATATGCACACATATGCACACGAGTTCACAGAGAAATCTGACTCGAGGAGGCAGTTAGAATTTTGAGTTTAGGCACCGTTTTAATATGGGATGAGCAGGGGCCAGAGGGCACCTAGGAGCCTCAGTCAGGTGCGGCGGCGCCGGAGGTTCCTAAGCTGTGCCCTGCATCCTCACCTCTTCTAATTTATTTCCCACATTTCCAGATGCCGCTCCTCACCCCCAGCCCTTAGCCTTCGGAGGGGCATGGGCTGCCTCTTTTCCAGTCCTGGCCCCAGATGCGGAGCTCTGCCCCTGCCCTCTTCCTGAACCCCTGACCCCGGGGCACCAGCCAGCACAGCCATCTCCTTCTCAGCCCTCTGCACCCCCCCGCCCCAGGGGCTGGTCGCCACACGTGCCCCCCCCCCCAGACGGTTGGTAATGCTTGTTTTCTGCATTTCTAGATTCCGAGCACAGCAAGGGGGCTGAGTGCACGCTGCCCACGGTTGGACGCTGCTGGTTTGGAACTTCCCAGAGGCCCAAGGGTCTGTGCATCGTCTCTGCCTCCCCGCGACATCTGGAGCTGTGCTTGCTTGCAGATATCACTTCCTTCCAGGGTGAGGGAGTGCACGTCCTGACGTCTGTGCTCCTCTTTGTGCTTCAGGAGCACAATTCCCACCTCCACCCCCCCATGAATTTAGTTTGCCCGTGAAAGGACAGGCAGCTGTGAAATGCACCTTATCCTTGTGCCCTGGCACGTCCCTGCATCACAACCCCCTCACCTGTCCCTGCATCACAGCCCCCTCACCTCTCTAGACGGGCTCCGTGTTTCCGCCCTGGCCTATCGCCTTCTCTGAGCTTCTGTGACAAAAATCACATTAAAAACAAAAAAAAAAAGATTTTATTTATTTATTTGACAGTGAGAGAGAGAGAGCACAAGCAGGGGGAACTGAGGCCGGAGGCAGAGGGAGAAGCAGATTCCACATGAGACTCCATCCCAGGACCCTGAGATCATGACCTGAGCCAAAGGCAGATGCTTCACCGACAAAAATCACACGTTTTTAAAACTAGAAAAATATGCTGTAGATCACAGCACGCCTGCGCCCCGTGCAAACCAAAGCTTCGCCATCGGAGAACACGCCTTCCCCGCGCACACCCTGGTGGTACCTGCCACGGCGCCGGGAGGTGGCACCGGTGCGTGGGACGCGCAAAACCCGACAGGCGAGACTGGAAATGACTCTTTATGAAGAGTCGAGAAGCCTGGTTCTGGGGATAATGAAGCTGTCAGAGTCGTTGTAAACGCGCAGTCTGTGTAATCATGTTTATAACGCATTTAAACAAAAGCTCCCTTCATGCAAGAAAAGCAACTCTGAGCTCCCCTACTTGCAATATCTATTTATTAGGCAAATAAATATATAAAGTCAGGCAGATACACTTGCCCTCCTATGTGTTGCGACCCAAATGCACGGGATCGGATATTTCTGACCCTACTATGAATTTCGACTTCGGTGCGTAAGATTAAGATGCATCGTGCTCCACTCGGCATTTTCCATCTAACTGCATGGAACGACATTTATTTGATTGTAGCATTTATTTCTACCTCCACGGGATTCGATACATTTTTATGTAAGGTTGTAAGGTTGGATACAATGTATCCTACTATCCATTTGTCCCTGGATGCATAAGGTTATATTATACATACATGTTTTTTCCCTTATTTCCACACTCCGGTAGTTGCATCCCTAGACCTGAAAAGCGTCCTTTGCAAAGTCAGAGGCAGGTAATTTCTGCAAAGATGTCGTAGCACGTGACGGTAAGCATTGCTCACAGGGATGTGGATTGCTGACTGGGCACCTGTGGTGGTGCCTCTGGACTGGGATTTGGACAGAAGGTTCAGAGGAAGGTGCTCAGACACTCGTTTTTTTGGGTCTGGGGTCACATATACTTTCTGAGCAATGATTATCCCTCCCTCCACCTCTGTAATTCTGCATCAGGTCAGCAAAGCACTTTGTTTTATCATCAGGTAGGCTTGCATCCTAAACAAATACATATGCCTCCCCTAAGGGGGGGTCCAGGGCCAACCCCAAATACAAAAAAAAATGATTAACTGTTCTTCCCAAACAGAAAAAAACTTATCTCCTAACGGCAAAGTCCTTGGTAACAAGAGTAACACTGCGTTTGCTGCTCCGAGCCACCTCAAATCAGAGTAGACCCATTCACAAATAACATGGCCCTTCCCCAAAAAGATGCCAACTGATTTTTAATTTTATTATTTAATTGCATTTTATTTTAGTATTTGTTTTATTCTATT